>NW_011889020.1:530727-535687 GCF_000151845.1 Pteropus vampyrus
GCGGGGGGCTGCCTGGTGCAGCCAGGCTCAGACACATCCCCACCCCGTGGGCAACCCTGGCAGGATCCTAGCAGCCAACAGGGACCCCCTGAGTGTGGGCAGTGACATCGGATGAAGCAGAGGGCAGAGCGCTGGGGGCCCACCTGCCTCGTGCACCCATCACCAAACCCAAGCCGTGCCTGTCCCTTCACTCCTGGAAGCGGGGGCTCTGGCCGCCTGGGGCCCTGTGTGCGTGCACGTGCAGGAGGCGTGTGTGCCTTTGTGTAAGCCACCTGTGTGCGTGTGCCTGTGTGGCTCACAGCCAAGAGGCACAGCCAGAGGATGCCGCAGCTGTCCGACAGAGGGCGCCGTCCGACAGGGCAGTGTCCACTCCTCCCAGCAGCTGTCCCCAGAGTCCTCCCGGGATACTGCGTGGGGGCTCCCCGCACCAGTGGGTGCTGGGCCCCTCAGCTCCACTGGGACGGAGCAGGTAGGGAGGGTGTTCCAGGCTCAGGGAACCCCACGGGTGATGGTGGGGAGTCACGGGCAGGTCGTGGTGGGGGAGAGTAAGCGAGGCTGGACATTGTCCCCAAGGAGTGAGACGTGAGGACGGGCCTGATTGGGCGACTCTCCACGCGAGAAGGGCAGGGACCCTCTGCTGCCCGCCCCTTCCCACTCTTGGTCACCACCATGGTCTCTCCCCACAGCTGCCTGGCCTGCACGTGTGGGGTTCTGCAGCCAGGACCTCGTGATTGGAGACTCCGTCACAGCTGGCCACGGCGCGGGGCGCAGGAGCCGTCCCTTAACTGCCTGGTCCAGGCTCCCCGAGGTTCTGTCCCCAGACCCCGCCAGCCCCAAGCCATCCTCCCCAGGGGCCCCCCCATCTCCCACTCACAGACTAGGCTTATTCCCTCCTGGTCACCATGAGCGACACCTTTCTGTCCTGTGTGATCCTTAATGACCACTTGCTGTTCCTAATTAGCATGCCGACGGCCCCTCCAGCTCTCGGGCTGCCTTCCCCGCCTGCTCTGGCTTTGTCCTTCAGCTGTAGGGCTGCAGCGCCCTGGGGCTCCCCACTTCTCCCCTGGGAACTCCGGCTCGTCTGTCCCCTGGGCAGGTCATCTGGGCAGGTCATCTCTCATAGCTGGTAGGACACAGGGCCCCCTGGGGTGAGGGCGCCTCCTAGGCCCATGGGCCACGGCCCCCCGACTGTCTGCAGTGGAGCCCGGCACCCAGGCATCTCCCGTGGCGGGAGAGGTGGGCTGACACTGGGTACACTCTCGACCAGGATTCGCTTTATTCTGTTTAATTGATAAGCGCTGAAGTCGCAGCATGAATATTCAGTGTGGTGGCTGCTGGCTCCATTGCAGACTGCAGCCCAGCACAGGCCTGTCCGAGGGGGAGTGAGGTGGGAAGCTATTAATTGAAATAGCTTCATTAATTAGTAATTAACAGCAGGGAAATGACTGCTGCTTGCCGTAGCTCAGCCGATGCCCTTCATGTGTTACGGTTCTTTAATTAAAGGACGTACATTTTAATGAAAGGCAAGCTGGGCCCTTCGGCCTTTGGAATTCACAAGACCTCCCAACTTTTAGAGAAGCTGGTGGGAGGCCGGTGCAGGCAGCGGGGCTGCCGCGTGGGGCTGGCCGTGTCCTGGCCGTCCAGGGCTGCGCTTTCTGGCTGAGGCCATGCACGGGGTGAAGTAGGGACCCAGACCAGCACAGGGGGGCCCTGGCCTGGCACCCCGATGCCAGCTGGGCCCTGCACGTAGGGGCTCGTGCGGCTGCCTGAGGCTGGAGGCAGGACAGAAGGCCCCATGGGGCCCGCGCTGTCCCCGAGCCCTCCATCCCCACTGGGCCTCGCGTGTCTGCCCTGTCTTGAGCGGGCAGCTGCTCGTCCACAGCCTCACCTGGCAGTGTGGGGTCGGGGGGTGACGTCTGCTCGGCTCCTAACGCCCTGCGTTGCAGGGGGTCCTCTCCCCGCCTCACCTTCCTGGCGAGGGGCTTGAGGACACTTGGAAGTGTCCCTGGCACACCCAGCGAGGGCGCCGCCTGCATTTGGTCCCCTCCCCCTGCCCTCTGTCCCCCACACCCGCCCGTACAAGTATTTTAAACAGAGGGGGCACCTCCCTGTAGACCCAGGCTCACAGGATGGGTCTGCTGGGGGCACCCTCGCCTCCTGGGGCTGCTGGCGGCTTAAAAGCAGAACCAGACTCTCCTGCTCCTGGAGGCTGAGGCCCCGGGTCCAGGCGCCAGCATGCTGGTTCCCCCCGAGGCCGCTCTCCTGGGCGCGTAGAGGCCATGTTTCCTGTCCTCACACGCCGTCCCTCTGTGCGTGTCTGTCCTAACCTCCGCTTCTCGTAAGGACGCCCATCGTATGGGCCTCCTTGCATGTTAATTGCCTCCGTAAAGAGCCCACTTCCAAAACAGTCACATTCCGAGGTCATGGGGGTCAGGACTTCCACATGCAAATTTTGGGGGACATAGTTCAGCCTGTAATAGTGTGGCTCCACCTGCCCTGAACTCAGGGCCACATGAGCCAGGTGACGCTGCCGGGGAGACACCGCGGACATTGTGTCCTCCATTCTCTCCCAGGACAGCAATCCTGCCTCACGGGCTGGGCCCAGAGGGTTGGTCACCAGCAACAGGCCTCAAAGCCATTCCTGAAGGTATTTGGGCAATTTGGGGCTGGGCCATCCCCTCCCCCAGTCCCCTCAGCAGAGAGACAGGGACAGAAGACCTGATCCCCCCAAGAGTGCTATACCTGTATTCCAGGGGGCTGGTCTCAGATAGCCCCCCCATTCCTCAAGTGTCCCTGAGTCCCCACAGCTGAGCTGGCAGGAGGAGGTTGGGGACAAGCCCCAAGCAGCCCTGGCCCCCTCCGCCACGGGGCTGTCCCAAGCTGGGCACCGCAGCGCTCCCTACTACTTGCTGTGGGACCTGCTTGGTGGAGCAGGGGTGTGGGGGTGGGGAAGCTCCCTGGCCACTGCGGGGCCTTGAAGGACGTGGTCTCCACTGGACCCTCAGCGCCATGGTCTCCCCTGAATGGCGTTTAGGGAAGGAGGGCTGCCCCGCCCTTCAGGCGACCCCCACCCTGCCCCCAGCATTCTAGTCCCACATGGATGATCCGAATGCAGACGGCCCAAGGAGCCAGCTCCTGCCACACGGCAGGCTCCCTGGAGCCCCTCCTGGGTCCCCTCAGTCCTCAGCCACGTGGCCACACAATTCCCTTGCTGAAAGGATTCTCACTAGGGTTGATCTTTTCTGTGAAAAACACAGGATGAGGTGTGGCTACTGGTCAAAATCAGCCAGTTACAACTTCTGGCCTCTCTTGGGTCATGTCCACCTGTCCAGTCGTCCTGGGCAGCCCTGAAGACTCAACTGTTGTCAAGAGGAGTTTTTCTTCCATCGACCTTTAGTTGACACCAAATGCAAACCTGAGCCGAGCCCAGGAGCACTGTGCAGGCCCCGGGCGAAAGGACAGTATTCTTGAGGCCAGCCGGTCACTCGCCTCGGCTGCCTGTGCCTGACCCAGGTGTGAAACCCTGGTCTCGACCTTTCCCTCTGTCCGGTGACGGTCAAGGACACGGTTCTGGCCAGCCCGGTCCTTCCGCTCCGTACAGTGGGACTGGATGATGGCTTTGCCGTAACGGGGCTTCCTATCCTGCTGCCCCCACTGCAAACCCCCGCTCTTCTTCAGTATTTGGTTCAGACTGAGTTGGGACATTGGGCAGCTTGTGGCCTCAGGCCGATTTCTGTCTTTGGGATCATCTGTTGTTGGGGAGCCGTGGGACCTGGAAGCGGTGACCCCTTGGAGCCACCCGGCCCTGCTCTGGGTCCACGATTAGCACTCGGCTCTGGCCCCGTCCTGGACCTGGGCCTGTGGGTCCCTGTCACGGCCTGTCCCCAGAATTGGCCCTAACTGCCGGTTTCTCAGTAGCTCTCCGTGAGGGGTCTGTAGCTGCCTCCTTGGGCAGAGGGCCGGCCCCGCCTGCAGTCAGCGTGGGCCAAGGACGCTACCTGGGTGGCTAGGCACAGTCAGGGCAGCCAGCGCAGTCCCTGACCAGATCTTTGCGACAGGCCGTCCTCTAGATTCACCGAGAAATGGAGAGCGGAGAGAGGGTGATGAAGGAGGAGACCTGTTCGTCCAGCTGCCTGCAGGGGTGGGCACGGCTGGCAGCTCGTCTGGGGACCTGAGGGACGCTGCTCTCTCTCGCGCCTTGCTCTGCCTGGGGAGTCACCACCCTGCGTACACGCCCATGTCTCTGCCGGCGGGCGCCGGGCAGCCCCGTCTCAGGCTCCAGCAAGATCCAAAGCTGTCTGAAGAGTCAACTTTTTCCTAAGTTTCAGCTGACATTCGATTGTAATGACTTTTTAAACAAAGTAGCTATTAAAGGAGTGCCTTTCACGCCTCCATGTCTGACAGGTGTTTTTGCCCATGTGGGAAGCAGATGCTAATCGCGTTCTCCCTAATAGCTCATAAATAACCAGCCTCTGGCGTTTCCCTTTGTCTGCTGCCCTGCCCATGGCCAATTTGTTCTTCAGAAGTGGCCACGTTGGCCTGTCAATCAGCTCTTGCCGTAGGCGCTTTTCGGTGATTAGAAGCCCCTTAGAGAGCCAGAACTCCAAATTAGTTTTAAATAAAAAATAAGAATATTCATGCTGCTGAACATCTGAAGGTAAGGACGCAGCGGAGCCCAGACCGGTTGGCTCAGGCCCCAGCGTTGCTTCGAGGGCTCGGCGGGACGCAGCCCCACCAGCGGTCCCCCGAGGCGGGGGGGACAGGCGGGGGACGCAGGTGACTGGGGTCAGCCTGAGACACGCAGCCACATGGGAGTGGGAAGGCGGGCACCAGAGCCTCTATGGGGACGGGGGTCAGAATCAGTCTCCTTGAGAGGACAACGCTCCCTCTGAAGGGGCTGACAAGGACACTGCATCTCCGTGGGTGGCCTGGGCGTGTTCGGCGTGGTGCCCGCTGCCCG
>NW_011889020.1:535737-537393 GCF_000151845.1 Pteropus vampyrus
CGCTTTTCGGTGATTAGAAGCCCCTTAGAGAGCCAGAACTCCAAATTAGTTTTAAATAAAAAATAAGAATATTCATGCTGCTGAACATCTGAAGGTAAGGACGCATCGGAGCCCAGACCGGTTGGCTCAGGCCCCAGCGTTGCTTCGAGGGCTCGGCGGGACGCAGCCCCACCAGCGGTCCCCCGAGGCGGGGGGGACAGGCGGAGGACGCAGGTGACTGGGGTCAGCCTGAGACACGCAGCCACATGGGAGTGGGAAGGCGGGCACCAGAGCCTCTATGGGGACGGGGGTCAGAATCAGTCTCCTTGAGAGGACAACGCTCCCTCTGAAGGGGCTGACAAGGACACTGCATCTCCGTGGGTGGCCTGGGCGTGTTCGGCGTGGTGCCCGCTGCCCGAGCCGGCCTCTCCGCCTCTCTCTCTGGCTTGGCCAAGCCTGTCCAGCCCCTGCAGCCACATCTGGCTGTCATCCCCACTGGGAGTTGGGGTGGTAACTGTGTGACCCCCTCCAGGATCCTTGCTGGGCCAGGCCCTGTCCGAGGTGCTGACTCAGGACGTAGACCCAGACTCGGTCCTGTCCAGCTCTGGGAACAGGCCTGGACCTCTTGTGGGACCAGGAAACAAGGCCAGCCTGGGCCAAGGGAAGTCAGGTGGCTTCCTGGAGGAGGTGGCATCGACTGGGCTCTGGCGAGTGAGACAGGACGAGACGGGACGAGACGGGCGAAGGGCCTTCAGGGCTCCGGCAGGTGTGGGGGCTGCGGGGTAGAGCCTCGCTGTTCAGACTCAGAACCAGCTCGAGTGGCTGTCGGGCTAAGTCGTTTACATGGAAGCCTCTGGGATCCCCTGAGCCTCACCCCTCCAGCTCCCTGGAAAATCCTGGCATGAGGGTTGGGGACAGACCCAGGGAAGCAGAGGTGCCCTCGCCAACCTGCGGGGGGGTCACCCCTCCCCTCCCAGAGACTGCGAGCTGTGGGTGCAGGTGAGGGGCTGGGGTGAGCCAGCGGGCAGAGCGAGGACAAGGCCCCGGAGCAGCTGGGGGCAGAGAGCAGACCCTGGGCAGGCCGGTGACATGGTGCCGGGGACAGCAGAGGGCCCTGGGCGTCATGAGAGGGGACGAGTCGAGAGAGGAGGTGATGGGGTGTGGGAACAGGGTGGCCTGGGCGCAAGGGCACTGCTTGCTGACCGCCAGTCTCTCTGGAGACAGGACACTTGACCCGTAGCCACCCAGACCATGTCCCAGATGTGCCTTCCAGTGCCCCTTCCCCAGCCCCCACTGCCCCCCGGACTGTCCTTCCAGTGTCCAGGCACACACTCCGGGCCTGAGAGGGCTGTTTCCCCTTAGCATCCGGCACTGTCCCTCCGTTCCCCAGGGTCCCCCCTGTGCCGGCTGCCTCATCTGCTCTCAGGGGGGTCACAGCCACCTGGACGGGAGCTCTGGACAAGGCTCGGGCTTGCGGTCCTGCCTGGAAGCTGGCACGGGCGAGCCACCCTCTCTGAGCCTCGGCGTCCTCCCCTGGGGGGTGTGGGGACCAGGGCAGGACGGCGTCCGGTTGGAGGCTAACACTGGGCCTTGTGCGCAGAACCCCACTGGGCCCGGCCACCTGAGTTCTCAGGAATGAGTGTGACAATAGCGGTGGGAGCTGCCTTTGAAGCCCCG
>NW_011889020.1:538538-539886 GCF_000151845.1 Pteropus vampyrus
GAGTCCCTGTTCTCACGTGCGACTGTCTTTTTAGCTCACACATCCTCCCTCAGCCTTGGTTGCTCACGGTAGAGGGAGGGTGACGGCAATTCGTCCACCTGGCCCCGGGGGAGTCAACTCTAACCTCTCAGCCAGGGCACAGTGGCTGCTGCCGGGACACCACCCGGTGACCGTGTCCACCTGAGCCGCGGGCGAGGGAACTTCTGTGGCTCTTCCTTTGCGGGAGTGGCTGGCGCCTGCATGTGCCAGGATGCCCAAGTCTCCAGCGGAACCCCTGCCACGCTGTTAAATATTTCAGCAGATAAAGATTTTTTAAATGTGCAGCCAGATGTCCAAGTTGACAAAGTGCTTAAGGCATCTGACTGATAAAAAGCCGGGCGCTCGGGGACGGGATTTAGAACGCGCCTGAGGCGAGCGTGTAACATGAGAAACATCCGGGCCTCCTTTGTGCACGGCTCTGGCTGCAGAGGTTTGAAGGCGAGCGTCCATCTGTCGCCGGCCCGTGTCCTGACGCTCAACAAAGCTGGATGCATCTCTGGGCGCCAGTCGCTCTGCAGCAGGCCCTGAGCAGAGGCTCAGAGGCTCGTCACAAAGGAAGTGCCATCCATATTCATGGCTGGGCCGGCCGGTGGCTCTGAGAGCCTGGGCTCGGGCTGGGCCACTGGCTCATGGGGAGGACCCAGCAGCCACCGGCTCTTTGCTTCGGCTGCTGGAGAGTAACTGCTTCCTGGCAAACTCTGCCTCGAGGCCGTGGATGCATCCGAGAGACAGACAGGGATCCGCAGATGCTACTGTCCTCTCCCAGGCAGAGGGACAAGACAGACCTCTCCCCAGCCTGAAGCAGAGGGAGCGAGGAGGCCCCGGGGGTTGGGAGGTGGGGGTGCAGGTGAGCCGACTGCACCAGGCAAGACACCTGTCAGAATTAGCAGAAGGTCTGGACTCAGCGATATTTTAAAATCACCACACTGGGGCAGTTCATGAGAAGGGCTTGAAGGAGTCACCCAAAGCTACCCCCTCCCATGATAAAAACATCCCACGAACAATCACGGGGCTGAATTCTGAGTGACGCCTTGAGCCTCAGAGCTCCGCAGGTAGCTGGGAAGGTCCCAGGACAGTCACGTGTAAGGGACCTCCCTTTCCAGAGCAAACCGCTACCCTCCCTGTGGGGACCTTTGCTGACTGTCCTCGCAGGCAGGGACCTGGCATCTAGGCCATGTCTGTCCCCTCAGCCCCATCTTCCGTGCCCGGCAGTGCCTGCATGTGAGAAGCACTCGGCAAGCAGATGGGACTACCCTTCCAGCTTACGGCGGGACGCTCACCCCGGACCCCAGCAGCGTCCCTGGCCCGT
>NW_011889020.1:539936-542971 GCF_000151845.1 Pteropus vampyrus
ACTGTCCTCTCCCAGGCAGAGGGACAAGACAGACCTCTCCCCAGCCTGAAGCAGAGGGAGCGAGGAGGCCCCGGGGGTTGGGAGGTGGGGGTGCAGGTGGGGCCATGTGAGCCGACTGCACCAGGCAAGACACCTGTCAGAATTAGCAGAAGGCCTGGACTCAGCGATATTTTAAAATCACCACACTGGGGCAGTTCGTGAGAAGGGCTTGAAGGAGTCACCCAAAGCTACCCCCTCCCACGATAAAAACATCCCACGAACAATCACGGGGCTGAATTCTGAGTGACGCCTCGGGCCTCGGAGCTCTGCAGGCAGCTGGGAAGGTCCCAGGACAGTCACGTGTAAGGGACCTCCCTTTCCAGAGCAAACCGCTACCCTCCCTGTGGGGACCTTTGCTGACTGTCCTCGCAGGCAGGGACCTGGCATCTAGGCCATGTCTGTCCCCTCAGCCCCATCTTCCGTGCCCGGCAGTGCCTGCATGTGAGAAGCACTCGGCAAGCAGATGGGACTACCCTTCCAGCTTACGGCGGGACGCTCACCCCGGACCCCAGCAGCGTCCCTGGCCCGTCTCCACTGAGTCCTTCACACCCCCCAGGCCCTCCCTGCCCAAGCGCTCGGAGGGGAGCACACAGGTTCGCCGGCCCCATCGGTCCCCTGACGTTTCTCTTCCTAGTGGTGACACATGCTCGTGCTAACGGACGGAGGGCTGTGTCCCACACGCGGCTGCTGGTCGAGGTCTGGGCCTTTTCTAGGGGCTAGAAATTGCCGGATCCCCTCTCCACAAGGAAAGTGACCCGAATCTGCTCCCGCACTCGGGGGTCATGCGGCTCAACCAGAACTGCCACCGTGTCCCCAAACGAGCAAGGGGTCCAAATGGAAGTGTGAGTGAGTGTGGGCATGAGAAGGTGAGTGTGTGCGAACGTGCGAGTGTGTGACCGTGTGCGTATTTGCACGTGTGTGCGTGCGGATGCGTGCACACGTCTGAATTGCGTGCATGTGTGTGAACATGTGTGCACATGCGTGTGCTGGAGTGAAGAGGGCCCGTGGGGAGAGGGGAGGGGCACTAACCGTGAGCGTCTCCCCGGCCGGCGTGGTGTGCGCGGTGGGTGGACGGTGGGCTATGCTCCGCCCCCACACACAGCCGGGCGGGTGTCATGGGCTGTGACCTGCGCCACTGCCCAGGCCCTGCACCCAGAAGGGCCCCTGGCTGGTTTCATGCTATGCTGTCACCACTCGCTGATCCTCGGTCATTTCGAACAGGACCATGTTTTCGTTTCGTGCTGGGACTACAAATTCTGTAGTCGGTCCTGCCCCCAGGAGACATCCTGGGTCTTCAGAGGAGGGGCCACCAGGGCGGGGTCTGCAGCCATGTGAGCGACCTGGTCAGTGTGGCTTGGGGAGGCTTGGGCTGAGGATGGGGGTCTGGGGGAGGTGGCCACATATGGCAAATGACGATGACAGGATGCCCAGTTAGATCTGAATTCCAGATAAACCACAAACATATTTTCAGGATAAGCATGTCCCTGGCAGTATCTGAGGCAGAGTCAGGCTAACGATGACTTGCTGTCTCCTTATCTGGCCGTGCCAGCTGGGGGTGCCTGGCAGGGTGGGCAGGCGGCGAGGCCCCGTGGTTTCCAGGCGGGGTTTGTCGGTGGGCGCCGCCAGGCCTTGGCCCCCGGCCGGCTCTGGCTGTGGCAGACCCGAGAGGCAGCTGCTTCTGCGTGGAGCGGGCGGCGGAGGCCAGGCCGGCTCGTCTGCCCCAGGCAGGCTCTGGGTCCGGAGTCCCTGTGGACCTCGCCATCCCCAGAATTTTGGTGGCTTTAATATGTGTGATGTACAGAGAAGCAGGTCAAGGTTTCAGATTAGTGCCCATCACAGAGCGGGGCAGTGGCTGTCCAGACGGCCCGCCAGCAATTCAGCCGCAGGCCTCACCCACTGACGCCTGCTGGTCTCCATTTAATGAGTGATTTTGGATTAACATGGGAGCTAAAAACAGGGCACGGATCTGCATTAAATCTCTGCAAAATGAAAATTGCAAAGATTTACTTGGGGTCGTTACAGGAGGAAATTTAATCACAGCCTCGCCCGCGACATGCCTTCACCACCGGACAGATCATTAAGCTGCCCCTGGGGTTACGGACGCCCCCCGCCACCGACCCCACAGTGTAACGGTGGCTCCCGCTGGTGCCCGTGACCTGGGTGCAGGGTCTGACCGGGAACAGCGCACGGGGCTCTGACCGGGGCGGGCGTGGGGCACTCGGGGCCACGCACCCGGCCGTCCACCGTGACCTTGGCGGCTCCCCCAGCTCACTTTGCTAGTCAAGGGCTTCTCCATGTTTTCCCTCTATCCAAAAAGCACAGCAGGAGAAACAGGCCGAGACGGGACTCGAGGAGGGGGGAGCCTGTCCCCGCTCCTGCTTTGCGGAGACGAGGAGCCCCCTGGGAACCGCGTGCCCGGCCCACCCGTCTGGGTCCTCGCGCATTTGCTGTCAGCGTTTCCGGTGTCACTACCAGAGTCTCGTGCGGTTTCTCGTGACGGGCTCGTGGCCCGTTGTTCCTCGGCCTCAGCTCCCAGGTTAACGCTAAATGACAGACCCCTTAGCAGCAGCCCGGGGTGCCGAGCCCACGGAGGTGATAGCGTGAGGTGCCCAAAACCTCGCCGCCTCTCGCCTTGCGGGAGAGACCGCCGCCACCATCCAGACGTGCTCCTCGGCAGTCCTGATGTGGGGACAAGTCTTCACAACGGGAAGAAACGCAGAGGCGTCTGGACTGGCTCGGGGGCATCTGGTGTTGGCGGTAGCGTGGGGTCCCCCTGCCTCCCTGCCCACTGCCCAGAATTACCGGCAGGAGCCGGCCACGGAGATCTCAGCACACGCCAGTGGATCTTCCCAGAAGGAGTAAGATCAGGCTGCTAAATTCATCCCTCAAATCCTATCCCATGTCACTGAGGCTCGTGCAGGGTGGTATCTGCAGACGTCCAGGGGGTCGTGACTTTCAAAGTCCGTGGGCACGCGGGGGCTGGGCAGCAGCCGCGG
>NW_011889020.1:543556-544346 GCF_000151845.1 Pteropus vampyrus
CGGGCGTGGGGCACTCGGGGCCACGCACCCGGCCGTCCACCGTGACCTTGGCGGCTCCCCCAGCTCACTTTGCTAGTCAAGGGCTTCTCCATGTTGTCCCTCTATCCAAAAAGCACAGCAGGAGAAACAGGCCGAGACGGGACTCGAGGAGGAGGGAGCCTGTCCCCGCTCCTGCTTTGCGGAGACGAGGAGGCCCCTGGGAACCGCGTGCCCGGCCCACCCGTCTGGGTCCTCGCGCATTTGCTGTCAGCGTTTCCGGCGTCACTACCAGAGTCTCGTGCGGTTTCTCGCGACTGGCTCGTGGCCCGTTGTTCCTCGGCCTCAGCTCCCAGGTTAACGCTAAGTGACAGGCCCCTTAGCAGCAGCCCGGGGTGCTGAGCCCACGGAGGTGATAGCGTGGGGTGCCCAAAACCTCGCCGCCTCTCGCCCTGCGGGAGAGACCGCCGCCACCAGCCAGACGTGCTCCTCGGCAGTCCTGATGTGGGGACAAGTCTTCACAACGGGAAGAAACGCAGAGGCGTCGGGACTGGCTCGGGGGCGTCTGGTGTTGGCGGTAGCGTGGGGTCCCCCGCCTCCCTGCCCACTGCCCAGAATTACCGGCAGGAGCCGGCCACAGAGATCTCAGCACACGCCAGTGGATCTTCCCAGAAGGAGTAAGATCAGGTTGCTAAATTCATCTCCCAATCCTATCCCACGTCACTGAGGCTCGTGCAGGGTGGTATCTGCAGACGTCCAGGGGGTCGTGACTTTCAAAGTCCGTGGGCACGCGGGGGCTGGGCAGCAGCCGCGG
>NW_011889020.1:545896-552264 GCF_000151845.1 Pteropus vampyrus
GGTTTCCCACACGGAGTTAATTGGCCACCGTGTCCCTTGCCTGCGGTGGTGGTGGGGGCCTCCCCTGACAGCGAACAGGTTGAGGGGAGGCGCAGCCCCTCGAAACTGCTTTTAAACCAGCCTTATTAAGCAGAAAATGGAGCAAAATCGCCGATGTGGGATCCTTGAGTGTGGCCCGTCCCCACACGCAGAGCGAGCCGCCATGGCCTCCTCCCCCGCAGCCAGCTCCCACGCAGTCTGGCCCCCCCATGCCCTCACGAATCTAAACCGGATGCGCACAGCGACCACCAGGCTGGGGACGTGCCTTGGGAAGAGAAACGGGGCCCAGGGAGTGACCTGGCTCAGGAGATGGACTGCGCACCCCCCGGCCCAGCGCCTGTCCCCTCTCCGAAGGGGCGCTCCTGACCGTGGCCGCATCCACCACCCTGGCCTCTGAGGTTCTCACCATGAGGATGCCCCGAGACCACGAGGAAACCCCCTGCTTATGGTCACAGTCTGGCTTGGGTGGTGGTGGCGTGAGTCCGCGGGGAGCCGGGAGAGCGGAGAGGGGACCCCACTGCCGTGCGGCGTTGGCTTATTCCTGCCGCGTGCCCCATCTTCTGTCTGCCGAGGGTCCGAGACCTCCCTGCTGCTGCCCAACTCGGCTGCTCAGCCAGGACGCTCGGGGTTCTCTACAGAAGGGCCCTGTCCCCAGAAACACCCCCAGTCCCTGCAAGAAATCCCACTGACCTCAAACTGGGAAGGCTGGGCATGGACAGAGGAGAGGGGACTTTAGGGACCCATTAGAGAGGGGGCTGGGAGATAGGGCCCTAGTGGGGCTCCGGGTGGCAGGGGGGCTCTTCCGTGCGGCCAGGGTTGCGGGGACCCCTGGGTGACAGGACTGTGCAGCACGACACGCACACAAACACGCGCACCGTCCCTGCCCAGTGCCCCACCCCCCCGCCCCCGGCTCCAGGCTGGGCCGAGCGTGGCCTGCCAGCAGCTACCAGGGTCAGGTTCTCCTTCACAGGCCAGCCAGGCTGCCCTGAGCCGGACGCCATCAGCCCCTCCCTGGGGGTGGTGACCGGGGTCTTGGGACCCTCAAGTCCGTGGCATTTTGGGGAGCACGTGCAGTGGTTAGGGGAGTGGGGACATCTGGGGGATAGGTCTGCAGACCTTTCCCTTTCTTTTCAGAGATGCTGCAGGACGGAGAGTTGAGGACGCAGAGGGGCTGGGATGTGTGTGGGGAGCCGGGACGAGGCCCCTCTGGGACCCGAAGCCGCTGAGGAGCAGAGAAGGCGGGCTGTAACCTCAGGAGGTCACTGCAGACATGAACCTCGCTGCTGGCCAGGGGTGGGGCCTGGAGGGGGGGACCCCAGGAGACCCCAGGGGACTTGAAAAGCGTTTCTCCTAGTCCTGGCCGTAGGTAAAAGGCTGTTTATTTCACTCGGAAAACCAGGTCCTGGATATGGAACACACATGTCCCATTTGTCTGCGATGTTCGAAACGAAGCTGCCACCGTCATAGAATCCTGACTCATGAGAAGCAGGATGGACAGTGGCGGTGGCAGTCGGGAGGGTCCCCCACCGGGCTGGTGAAATGACAAGCTGGAGGGGGAGGCCTTGCGGCCCGGGGGGCTGTGCGCGTGGGTCTTCCTTCAGCAGCCCGGCCGCTGCCCCAACCGACTCAGTCAGTGGGGCTCTGAAGCTCCATGGCTCAAACTCATGGGCGTGTCCGCTCTTGAGTGACAGGCTGGCCCCTCACCAGTTTGCGTTGAGTGGCTGGTGTCCAGGCTCGACGCAAAACCCTCCAGGAACTTGGAGGACGTGGCGGGCTGGGCGAGCCCCTGCTCCGGTGGGCTCTGACCTGTGGGGACCCTGGGCTGATGCAGCACATTTGACCCCCGAACTCGCTGCTCGGCGTTCGCCGGGGCCGTAAGGGAAGGCTCTGCCCCGTGCGGGACAGGAGGAGACCACGGTTCCCAGGCTGCCACCTCGTGCTGTCTACGCTCGAGACACAGCAAGCGCTGACGGGGCTGGGGACACGCAGCTCCGGGTGCAGACAGCCCACCATGGTGCGGGCGAAAATGCATGCTGTCAGGGGCCTTGTGGCCACCAGGGAGTGCCCTGGGTCCTGTTTGTGTCTCAGGGTTTGCCACCAAGTCCCCAGACTGGCCATGGCCTCGTTTGGGCAGCGAGAGCCGTTCCCGTGGAGCTGGGAGATGGGGCTCCTGTCAGGCCGAATTGGGGCTCCTGGGAGGGCGAGTGACTGGCTCATCGCTTTAGACAGAGCGGGCTGGGAGGCCAGCTGTCCCCGGTCCCTGCCGTGCAGGTGAGCTGCTCTGAAAGCCCCAGCTAGGGCCCAGTTCGGCCCCGGCCCCCCGGGGCAGCATCGAGAGGTCAGGCCAGCGGCACGGGGTGGGGTGGGCACCTCAGGAGGCCCGAGCGTCATGGGGGACAGAGGCCATCGGCCAGGCCGGAGCGCGGCTCTGCACCGAATTCTGATGGCTGTGCCTTCTGGAAATGCAGACAGAGGCCTTTGGAGCCCGAAGCCGCTTCTGTCTGCGTGTTGATGAGGCAGCGGGTGGGAGAGCCCGTGAGCTGGCCTCGGAGGGGCAGAAACCTCAGTTTACCCGGAGACGCCTCCCCGCTAACCTCCAGGACGGTCCGGCCGTCTTCACAGCTGAACGGCTTGCACACTTTCACATGGATGAGAGGCCTCGAGAACACGAGCTTCGGCCACTTTTTAAAGGGGAAAAGTCTCGGAATCGGAGGTAACTCGGCTCGTTAGTCGAGCCCGTCTGCCTTTACGGTACTGTGTGCGAACTGATTTCCAGAGCCCGCTTTTGTGGGGGAACGCGGCACCACATCCAGAGTCACAAGTCCACAGAGGTAATTGTTGGAGAAATAATTTAATACACTGCAAATCCCTCTACGTCCATCCCTCCAAATGGGATGCCAAAAGCGATTAAAGACTAAAAACGTTATCGCACGCAAATCCGCACGGTCCATTGCTGTAATCACTGCGCCCGGTTAAGCGGGTCTCAGGCCGCCGGGGTCCCTCGGGGCGACGCGGGCTGGCTGCGCCCCGGACCCCTGCCCCGAGGAAGACAGCATTTGTCCCCTGTCAGGAGGTGGCTCTTCTTTTAACATCCCCAACCTGCAAGGCAAGGAGACAGGCGCATTTGGCAAAACAGGCGTCCGCAGTGACTGGGGTCGCTCCCCGGCTTCCTTGTGAGGCAAAACAAACACCCTCCCCCCAATTCCAGTGAGGAAGAAGCCCCGTCTTAGGGATGAAATCAGCAAAACGCAACTGCGTGGCTGGTCCCAGAGTCTGTGGTGACCTGTGTCACCACTGGGCCCTTCGGTGCCGGGGAGGCCCCCAGGGCAGAGTTGGGTTCGGGCAGAGTTCTGCTCTCGGAGGTGGGGCACTAAGCCCTACTGCAGAAAACCAGGGGTCCTGTTTCAGAGGAGCACACTTCCTAACAGGGAAAACAAGTTCTCGGGGTGTCGAGTGTCTCGGGCACCATTGGAGCTCAGAGTCCCGGGCCTCACCAAGTGGACAGAGAACTTGCTGGCAGACAGTGGGTTCGTAGGCGGAGTGGCAGCTCAAGGGGGGACCGTGGGCATCAACCCCCCCTCCGTCTGGTGGGGGCGGCTTCAAGGAGAGGAAGGACGGGCAGCCGTGTCTGTCCTGGGGCGCTCGGTCACTAATCACAGGACACCCCCCTCCGCTTAGTGATCTGTGCACCCTCCATTCCCACCTGGCCAGCTGGGGGGGTCCCGGGGACAGGAGGTGTGTGAACACCCGCGTCGGCTGTGGACATGGCGGTCAGAGAATGGAGACAGCATGCAGGACCTCGGCCGGGCTACTGACCTCTCCTGACCCGGCAAGGGACCTCTGTGAGGCCACCTGCCCCAGGCACCCACCTGCGAGCCGGCCATCACGGATTCATAACCTGGGCCTGAGAGAGGCTCGGTCTGCAGCAGCCAGTGTGGCCAGACCCTTCATCGTGCGGTTAATAGAGGGAGAAAGCCATGTGGCTTCAGGACAACCCCTTGCTGGAACGGGAGGGACCCAGGCTCGGGTGTGGCTGGCCAGCACATGGAACTGGTGACTAAGTGGACACACGGCCACCGCTGCTTGGTAGAAAACGGCTGCCCTCCGTGGCCCTGGCCAGGCGAGCCAGGATTGGAAGGGTAACAAGCACATGGTGCTTCCTATCTGTCTAGCTCTAAAATTTATTCCTGGTCTCAGACCATCACTATCAAAGCAAAGGAAACAAAGGCACTTCGCACGCTGTGCATTCTCACGGTCTAGAGCTGCGACGTCCACTGCGGTGGCCGCTGGGCATGGGATGGGGTTGTAAGTGCAAGACACATAGGATTGGATAAATAAAAGGCATCGTGAAATCGATTTCTCCTGCCTCTATTTACCACTAGGAAGTATAAGCTTCCGCATGTGGCCGGCATGGTCTCTGCAGGGGTCAGCGCTGGCTTAAAGGACTTAACGTCTCTGTCCCAGAGACACTCCCGATCCTCAGCACAGCAGGCGCCTCTGCCTTCCCCAAGGAGGGCTACAAACGAGCGAGCGAGCGTCTTGGGAAGGTCATTCCCGATCCCAGTTACGTGAGCCCTTCCCCGTCATTCTGCCCACAGTGCTCGGGACAGTCCGGCTCGGGCGGGTAGGTGCGTGACGGGTCCCTTCAAGCGGACCCGCAGCAATTTCTGCCACCATGCAGCCCTGAGGCAGACGAGCAGAGCCCCGGAGCCTCTCGGCCTGAAACTCGTCCGGGCGGCCGCACGCCTGGGGGCGTCGTGCTGGGAAGTGCTCTGCTGGCTGGTCTAGGTTGCCTCAGGACGGGGAGCTTGCTGTGCAAACTCAAGAGACCAAATGACACTTATTTTGATGGACCGGCTTGCTTGATCAGTGGCACTGCTGAGACCTCCCTAACGTCACTTTGGAACACTATCCACTCGACCCCAGTGAAAGGCACCCTGACATTAGGGGAACAATAAATAAATAGCTTTGCAATGAAAATATTTAATTTTTTTTAACTTCACTTGGATGAAGCTATTAGAAGCGTTTATCATTAGTGAAATGGTTCTTTTCAAATTTGTTTTTCACCCAAGAGGGGGCAGAGAGATTTCTTTCTTCACCTTTTTCTGATTATTTCATATATTTGCTGGCTGGCTGCTCACAGGTCGGTCTGTCCACACCTCAGAAACAGTGTAGACTTGACTGAGAAGCCTGTGGCTCAAGCTGATGAAACTATCTGAAAACTGAAATTATCAGTTCAATCGCAAATGAGCACTATTTAATTTGATATTAAAATGTAATCGTATTATTTTTTAAGAGTAAGTTGAAATCAAATACTTTGTTCTGAATATGAACGACGGCGCAGTCAACACAGGTGGTTAACCAGGAGCAGCAACTCTGTTTCAGATTAAGAGTAAGTAATTTGTAGCTGATCGGGATCACTTTCAAATGACCCCTTAAGTGAATGACATTGACTTTGCGGTTGTCGGGCCTCCATTACCTAGCGGGGATTTGAAACATAGTTTCCAACACTCAGCCCTTTGAATGTGTAAGACTGATAAGCCATTCTGCTAGGAGAAAAAGACAATGGAAAAATGAAAATGGAAATTAGCAGAAACCAGCATTAAGCATATGTCTTTATGAATAAGACTTAATCACACACTTCATTTTGCACACACAAAAGGGCCTTTTGAAATGTATTAATTAAAGCTAAATGCTATAGACAGGCCGCTTTGTAGGGCGCGGTCCTTACCCCATTAGCATAGCATCAGCGACAGCCGAGGAAATTGGGTTAATAAAGCCGGCGATTGTAGCAGAGCGGCTCGGGCGAGAACTGGCGTGAACAGCTAAGTCCCCAGGGCAGCCAGCCCGGCTGTGCGCGGGCGCGTGAACCTCGATGGTGGCAGAATTCTGAGCTGCGCGCGGACATAAAAGACAGACCCCATCACCGTTGGCGCCCAGGGCGCAGGGCCCCACCAGGGTACTCACCCGAGACCCAGCCTCCTCCCCCCGAAACGTGCGGGGGGTTGGTGGGTAGGGGGCTCCCCCTTGACACCCAGAGCCAGGTAGGGGTGCAGGCTGTGAGGACTCCTTCTCCATGCAGCCGCCTTTAAGCAGAGGGCTGGCGCGCGGTCTCCATCCGACGCCACCTCAGGGCCTTTCTCGCGCGCCGGGGCGGCGGAGCTGGGGAGTCCAGGGCTGTTCAGGGGACTAATTCCGCAGACGGAGGCAGGAGGCAGCCGGCTTTGTCGTGAGCTCACCCTAGAGGTCAGCACCTCCAGCCGGGCAAGAAAATAAACAAACTCAGACTTGGGAAAAGCCGAAAAGCCACTCCCCAGGGTCTTCTTGTA
>NW_011889020.1:553717-559368 GCF_000151845.1 Pteropus vampyrus
CCCCCACCTCGCCGCGGCGCGCAGGGCCCGGCCCGGGGGCGGGCTTTAGCGCCCAGTCGCCTCGCTCCTGCCTGAGGGTGCGGAGGGGCCCGCGGGGACTTCGCGGTCGTCCAATCAGAGCGGACCTGGGCACCGCCTCTTCCCGCGGCCCGGCCCCACCAGCGGCGTAGGCCGACGGCCTGGGGTGCGGGGACCGCAAGGGCGGAGGGAGCTGGCGATCTGGCTGGAGATGGGGTGAGGACGCGGGACCTAGGAGCACCCTACAAGCTGCTCGGCGTCGCCCGCTGCTGTCTGCTGCCACCTCCGGGCGTTGACACCACAGAACGCTCCCGTCCCACGTGGACACCCGCTTCCGTCGGTCTTGTCCTCGGTCCCTCTCTCGGGAGCCGCCTCGGATGTCGCGCAGAGGTCGGAGCAGGGGACGCGCAGCACGCCGCGGACGCTGGCCGGCTGAGGCCCAGGCGCGGAGCCCACGGCGCGGCCCACCTCCCGGGGCTTGGGCGCGTAGCTGAGGCGGGCGCCCTGGCGAATCCGCCGCCGCCCCGCTGTGTAACCACAGAGGCAAACTGCGCGCTCCTGGCACTGGGAGAAGTCGCTTAACCTCGCTGTTCTCCAGGCTCCACCGGCGGAGGAGTCAGCTCCTGTGCTGCCGACGGCTTGGGGAGGAGGGTAGGTGCCCTCGCTTTTGTGGAGTGATTGGCTAAGAGCTCAGTGCTCTCCCGAAGGTTCGAGAAGTCCAGCCGTGACTGGGATCCTGGCTCTCAAGGGCTTCCGTGCTGAGCGCGGTGTCGGAGGGGACAGGCCCAAACGCGTGGACCCGGATCACGGACACGCCGGATTCTCCTTGCCTGAGGCCCTGCGGAGGAAGGAGCGGAGAGGATCCGCGGGCTAACGCGTCTGCCTGCGCTGGCGGCCTCGGGGACACTCCGGCTGCACCGTCAGGATGACCGTTGGCCCCCGCCAGTGCGTCCGGGCCTGGAATGCTGGCGGGCTCATCTTTGGTGAGGATGAGAAGGGTCTGCGTGAGGCTCTTGTCGGGAGGGGCCCCTGGACTGCCTCCTGGGCTGCGGTCGCACAGGCAGGGGAAGGGGACAGCTTGGCATGTTCCGGAGGGTGAGTGGGTGTCAGTTAAGCCAAGGGGTTGGGGTAGGGGAGCTCTTTGGGGGCGGGGGCATACAGGCTGTCAGAGGGGCATGGCACATCCTAGGGGCAGCAGAGGACCAGGCAGGGCCCAGAGACGGGGGACCCGCCACGGGGGAGTTGGTGGCAGAGCGGTAGCAGTCACTGCACTCAGGGCAGCATTTTTAAGCTGTGGCTGGGGGCTTGGGGGACACTTCTTGGGTGTCCCTCCAGGCCTGGCAGAGCTGGGGGTGGGGTGGTGGTGAAAGGGGACATGGAGAGAGGTGGGGTGACTCCGCGGGTACCCCGAGGCAGACCTGAGCAGCAGGGCTGAGGTCCGCTGACCTCCGCCCCAGGGACTAGGGTGTAGGGGGAGGGTATGCTGTGGACAAACTGAATGTGGGGACATTCGAACCACCCAGGGAGATATCCAGCAGGCCTCTGTGGGGACATGGAAATGTTGGGGGGTCAGTTGAAGCCACAGGCTCAAAACATGGCCTGGAACAGAGTCCTGGCCACGGCTTCAGGTGGGCAACCACCTGGGGAGGCTGAATTAAGGCCAATATCCGGGTTCCAGCTGGAGATACATCTCGGTCGGGGGTCGGCCTGTCTACCCCGCCCCCACCCCCCATCGCCAGTTCCCAAACCACCAAGTAACCAAGGACCTTCGCCAGGTCAGAGCAAGGCTGGGTGTGAGGCCTGGGGCCGGCCTACCTCTGGAGCGGGGACCGTGAAACAGCCTCCATGGAAGGCCCACCTGCCCCTGGTGGTCACCTTCCCGCTTCGGAGAACCGTGGCACAAATGTTGCCTAAATGCAGGAGCCGCACCGTTTTTGGTCAGACGCCGCCACCTGCTGGCCGCCGGGGAGGTTGCGGTTTTCGCGCGGAACCGGCTGCTTCGCACAGCGCGGCGGGTTACAGTGCGCGTTCTCCGCCCCCCGGATCCTGATCAGGGGCGGTGGGGGCTGTTCCTCAGGTGCGGGCACCGCCCTGGGCGAAGCGAGGAGAAGCCTGGCTTCCTCCACGTCCGGGCCCCTCCACCCGCACGGGCGGGGCCCTGCGGTGGGAGGCAGCTCTTCTAGAATGCGGAGTTCATCTGGGCAGTTTCTCAGTCCCCGGGGCTCAGCTTCTGCACCCGGATAAGACACCCGATTCTAACGCACATGGCCTGACGACCGGCCCGAGGGGTGAGCCTGCCACCGGGGGGCGCACTCGCGGTCCTGGGTCTTTGCCATGCGCCGTGGTCCCTGCATATGGTCTGGCCCTTCTGCAGTCTGGCCTATGACAATCATGCCATGGCCCACGTAAGCGCCTAGTGGAAGTCACGGGTCCAACACCCTCCCCCCACCCTTGATGGTGGTCGTTGGGTGTCAGGGAAGGGGGTGCTGTGGAGTGGGGGGGTCTCACGGAGTGTAGTGGGGTGGCCTGGAAGCCGCAGGCAGGCAGGGTTGGGGGATGGGAGGGAGCGCAGCGCTCACCGCTCAGTGCTGTGTGGCCTTGGGCAGCCGCACTCCCTGGTCTGCAGAGGGGACAGACTGGACAGTGACAAAACACCGCTAGCATTCTGGGCTATGGCCCTGTCCCTTCTCACGAAGCTTCCATGTTCACGTCTTCTGTGGGACAAAGGCGAGTTGACAGACACCGGGAGAGGCTGCTTGGCACTTAGCATACGCGGGCCTCGGGGTCTGAAGGCTCCACCTTCTCAATGCGGAGGACGATGAGAACTTCGCCCTAGGGTCCCCCTTCCCCCGAAACTCAGGGAACATGCGATTCCTCGTGTCATTTGTGACGTTTCGACCGTGTCTGCTCGAACGTCACCGAAGAGCAGTGCAGTTTACGTAAGACGCGGTGCGGGCGGGGCTGTGGGCTCTCACACGTGGACGCTGGCCGAGAGGTGCCCGAGGGACCTGTCCCTCTCCCGTCCCCAGGGGTTCCGTTCTACGTCCCACGCCTGCTTCTGTGCTGTGGTTTTCCCCGTGCCGCTTCCTAAGCACGGCAGGGTAACCAAGGTCGCACCGCCTTGCTGTTTGGGGCGAATAGTTCCCCTGGGGAGGCCGAGGGTGGCCCAAAACCATCCACAGATCCAGTGCCATCCCAACTAAGATTCCAATGGCAGTGTTTACAAAAATAGAGAAGACAGTCCTGAAATATATATGGAACCACAAAAGATCCCAAATAGCCGAAGCAATCTTGAGAAATAAAAATAAAGCCGAAGGCATCACACTTCCCGACTTCAAACTGTTACAAAGCTACAGTCTTAAAAAAGAAAAAAAAAAGCAGCCATCAGAACAGTGTGGCACAGGCGTAGGAACAGACACGTAGATCGATAGAAAGCCCAGCAACAAACCCACGCACGTACGGCCAGTTTATTTACCACAAAGGAGCTAAGAATGTACAATGCGAGCGAACGTCTTTTCAGTAGACGCGGTGGGAACGCTGGACAGTCACGTGCCAAAGAAAGAAACAACCCCAATCTCACACCACGAGCAAAAATCAGCTCCAAGTGGATTAAAGACTTGGATGGGAGAACTGAAACCGTGAAACTCCTAGAAGAAAACAGGGCAAGTAAGCTCCTTGACGTCAGTCTTGGCGATGAGTTTTTTTGGATTTAACGTCAAAGACAAAAGCAAACAAAAACAAAATTAAACGAGCGGACGTACAACAAACTAAAAAGCTGGACAGCAACAGGGACCATTGGCAAAACGAAAAGGCCACCCACCGAGTGGGAGGAAACCTTCGCAAATCATAACTGATGAGGGGTCGATATCCAAATTATGTAAGAGCTCATACAACGTAATTGCAAAAAAATACACCATCTGCTTAAAAACGGGCAGAGAATCGGAATAGACATTTTTCAAAGAAGACATACAAATGGCCAATGAGTACATGAGAAATGCTCGACATCACCACATCAGGGACGTGCACTCCAGACCACAGTGAGATGTCACCTCACACCTGTCAGGATGGCTGTCATCAGAAAGGCAAGAGCCGACAAGTGCCGGTGAGGACGCGGAGAGACACCCACAGCGCCGTTCTCCCTGAAATTATTATTGTTGCCTGAGAGAGAGACGCTGCTGGCCGCTCGCTCTCAGCCCCTCGGCCGGTCCTGTTCCCCGACGTCTCGTTTTGGAGGGTCAGGGTTCTGTCCTAGAGCCTCTTCTCTGTCTGCATCCACTCCCTGGGCTCATCCAACACCGTTCACCTGCCGTGGTCGCCACGGTCCCTGCCCAGGCCCCTCTCCTGAACGCCAGCCTCATGGAGCCAGCTACCCGCTGGACGTCTGACATCTGAGGCCACCTCCAACTCAACACAGTCACGACTGCACTCCGGCCCCCCAGACCTGCCGCCCATAACCGCCCCTTTTCTGTCGATGGCTGTCACACTGCCGGTGGGTCTGTGGGTCAGACCATTCCAGACCCGCCCTTTCTCCACACCCCTCACCCCTGCGTCTGCCTCCTCGATTCCCCTGGCATGCGGCCACCTCTCGCCCCACACTGGTCTCTTCTGGCCAACCTCAGCAGCCTCCTGACCACACTCGGCCACCTCGTTACCCCTGTCCTACAGGCAAGTCAACTTGACCAGGGTCCCACAGCCTGAGAAGCAGAGCCAGAATGTGTGCTGCCAGCCACCTGGTGCAGATGATTCTCTGGGCTAGGGACCCGGAGGAGGAGTCCAGAGTCATTGGTACGGGGTGCTGCACCCTCTGACCTGAGGTCCACCTGGCTCTGCCCATCCCCACCCCACCTGGCACCTGGGGCCTCTCCACAGCGTGGACGAGCACAATGCATGTGGCTGTAGCTTTCTGCATCTGAGCCTCCACGGGTGTGGGCGGGCAGGCGTGAGGGTGCCCGCTGGACATGCAGTCTGGGAGGGCATCGAGAGCTGGACCTTCCGAAGGCCCACGGAGAGAAGCTGAGTCTCACCTGAACTTGCCTCTGCATGTGTCCCCAACAACGCAGGCAGCTGGCCTGGGCCCCATCTTGGGCCCCCAAAGCTGCCTTGGGCTGTGTCACTTCTTGACAGCCCTTTCAGGCTGCAGTGTCCCTGGCCCCGGGTGGCCTGTGTGTCTGAGAGGGGCCGGTGCCTGGAGCTGCCCGGGGACCCTGGCAAAGCCCTGCAAGTAGATGGAACGTGGCTGTTGCTGATCCTTGTCCCCCCGGCTGGCACATTCCTGCACAAATGATTCTCTACTTAGTCGAGTTTAAATATTGATATATAGAAAATTAAAACAGGAGCTACCCGGGCACAGCCCAAGAGCGAGGGAATGACGTTGGTTCGGAGCCATTTCACAGGCTGCGCCTGGGAGTCAGGAGGGCAGACGCCCCCGCCGGGCGCAGGGAGACCGGAGGCCCAGCCCGCTTGCTCCTTAAGTGGGCGTCTGCTGTTTATCAAGGTCAGGCGGACGAGGGGGGGTCTCCTGCTGCTGCCAGGCCCACCAACCCGAGGAACGGCCTGTGACAGGACCCACGGCCCCGCCTCCGTGTCTGCAGAGCGCGCGCGCATGTGCGCATGGGGGCGGGCGCGCGGGTTCT
>NW_011889020.1:560551-571657 GCF_000151845.1 Pteropus vampyrus
GGAACGCAGCGCACCTCCGGCCAGCGCCGGCCGCCGTGTCATCACGGTGTCGCCGGCCAGCAGCGCCCCTCTGGCGTCCTGTGGGAAACAAACCCCCACTTTCTTGTGGCTACAAGCTCAGCCACTGAGAGATTCGACACCGTTGTTAGTAGAGCTTTTTGCAGATCCCGAGTCGCGTCACTGATTTAAAGCTGGGTTTGGCCTGTGGCGCTCACGGCGCAGCTGCTGACGCGCAGACAGCACACGTGGCTGTTTAATTAGCACCCGAAAGCTGGGGGTGGGGGCGGGGGGGGCTTCGTGCCCAGCGGGAGGCACCAGAACTGGCTCAGAACTTGTGGGGCCCAGTGCAGAACAAACACTCAGGCCTCTTGGGCGAAAATTATTAAGAATTAAGCCGTTGACCCTCCGAGCACGGCTCATGGAGTGACAGCCCAGGTCCCCTGCCCTTGACGCCGGGCGGGGGCTTCTGGCTTCGCCGACTTAGCAGGGTTCTTGCTAGAACTGGACTCTACAAGGACCCAGAAGCCAGGGCCCGAGGCCTGGTCCAGGGGTGGGGGGACTCGGAGAGGCCCTATCAGGCATCCGTCAAGGAGGGGTCTCGTCAGAGCTCCCCTTCCGTTGCCCTGTAAGCCTTAATGCCATGTCTGCGACCTTTAACACAACAGGGAAAAATGCAGCCTCCGGCGCGAGCTTCAGTGGGGGGAAGGGGCGAGGTGGTCACGGACACCCGCGAGTTTCCTGGGGGGGTCAGTGCCCGCGGGGAGCGGGGCGCAGCCCCTCAGCCTCGCCCTGCTGCACTGTGTGGCTCGCGTGTGCCGGCGGCTTCACTGAAATATAATTCACCTGCTGTGCAAGTCACCTCTTAGAGTGTACTGCCCCGCTGTGCAACCAGCAACTCCATTCCAGAACCTTCTCATGGCCTCCACAGGAGACGCTGTCGCTCCCCTTCCTCAGCCCACCTACTGTCTCCGGATCTGCCGGGTCGTGGCCTTTCGTGTAAGCGAGACCCACGACACGTGACTTTTGCGTCCGGACAGCATGCCTTCTGAGCATCTCCACGTTGTCCCCTAAAATCAACCATCGAAATCAGGCTCAGCTCTTTCCACCCAGGGAGGGAGAATTCGAGCCCCGCGCCCTCCGCCCCGTCCTGGCGCTCCGCCAGCCCCGATGCGTTCACTCTGCTTCTCCCTGCGGCGGGCGGGGCGCGTCTGAGGGGGGGACGTCACGCTCTCTTCCTGAGGTGCCTCTGCGCGCGCGCCCCTCCCTGCCGGGATCCCCCTTCCCCTTTCGAGGGAGGCACCTGGATGGAGGTCGGGCCGGGGGTGAGGGGAGGCCCGGGTTTGGTGGCGGAATTAATCCGATGCTGTTGAACAGGGCTCGCAATCAGCGGAGGGCACAGGCGATGGCAGGCGCCCCGCAGCCCCATGCACGCTTGCTCTGCGGGCTCTGCCTGCCAGGAGCCCCTCACGTGCCGAGAAATTCAAGTGCAACATTGTGGCAGCAGAATTTCCATTTTCTTCTCCGTTTTGTCTCCTTGTAACAAAGTCCTCTGACGGGGGGCGGGGTTCGGGCAGCCCCTGCTCCCTCCCCCCAACACTCCCGACACTCCACGGAACCCAGGATCACTATCTTCCAGGAGTGCAGGGTGTCAGGATGGAGGCACCGACCGGCAGCTCGCACCCCATGCCCCAGGAGCTCTCCCCACCTCTCCTCAAGGGCTGCAGACGCAGGCACCGGGCCGGGCTGGCCAGGCCTGAGCTGGCTCCCTCCAGCCTTGTCCGGGGGTGGAGGTATGGGTGGGGTCCATCATCTCAGGCATTTTCAAAAAGCTCAATCCTCAGAATTAATGGAGGAACCAGTTCAGCAGAAGAGGCTGTCTCTGCTGTGAACACAGGGACACGCTGAGCGGAAGCCCTATGGAGACACAGGGTGCTTCTTTGCTTCGATGCTTTCTACCGTTTCTGGTGAAGGCTCCCAACCCTCCAGACGCCCCTCCCCCTCCCCCACCCCCTGCCAAGCCTTTTGGGGCTCGCTCTGCAGGCCCAGGCTTGCAGACTGCCCGCCCATGCGCCAGCAGCCCCCCTTCCCTGCCCCACCCCACACACCGGAGGCCCCCCACTTAGGCTGGACGGTGCTGGATGTGTTAAGTTCCGATGCCCACACACGTCCCCTGGAGTCCCCTGGACACAGCGCCCCAAAAGGCAGCGCCCCAAAAGGCGAGCTCTGTGCACGGGGCTGTCCGGGCGGCCCAGGCAGGCCACAGCACTGTTCCTCGCCCCTCGTGACTAGTGGTTTTCCCTGTGGTCCGGCGGGAGCTGGTCTGGGGCCGCACCAGCACAGAGGCACGCGAGGCAAGATAAACATTTCATGGCCTGGGCCAGCGAGGGAAGGAAAACGCCTTGGAGGCGGGGTTCGGGCAGCCCCTGCTCCCTCCCCCCAACACTCCCGACACTCCACGGAACCCAGGATCACTATCTTCCAGGAGCGCAGGGTGTCAGGATGGAGGCTCCCGCCAGAGGGACAGTGAGCCCGCCTGCCTGGTGCTCACCGTCTTCAGCCTATGAGCGCCAGCCGTTCGCCCGAGCTAGCAGCAGCCTGGTCATAGCTGAACCAGGGCTGGAGGCGTCCACGCAGGTGCTTGCCGTGGCCCGTTGGATGTTGAGGGCTGCGTGGGGTGTGGAGGGTGCACTGGATGGTGGTCCGGGCTGGGGACCCCATCTGCCTCCAGTTCTGTGGCCTGGGAAAACCACGGGGTGTGTGTGCCTGCGGCAGCCTTTGCCTGCAGCCCGAAGCTACATGGCATTTGCTGACGTTCTGGGGGCCTGGCCCGCAGAGAGGGCTTCAAGCATCACACAGGCAGAGCCCTCGGCAGCTGAGTGCCGACTTCCCGTGTGCCAGCACTAGCACCCCTCAGCCTGGTGGAGCCTCATGGGCACGCACTTGCTGACCGGGGCACGTGACCCTGGCCAAGCCCTTCCAGTTGGTTCAGGTGCGGCCACTGCTCCCTGTCAACTCACTAGTGCCACACACTGGCCTGGGACAGGCCACTCGGCATCTGCTGCCCTGTTGGCCGCTCCAGGGTCACAGCCCCGCCCCCCATGGTCAGGAGAGCCCTCCTACTGGCAATGTGACCAGTGCTGGGAGGAAGCTGGGCATCCAGGAGCCTGGTGAGTGGTGCCTGCCTGGTCAGGGACCCCAGGGGTGACCCTTCAGCTCAATGGGCAGGTGACAGCCCCGTGCTGAGCCTCAGCCACCTGTCCCCACAGTGGGGCAGTAGTCCCTCCTCGCAGGGTTGATCTGCAGAATAAACTGCTTTGCATGCGGTGGCTCACAGCAGGCGCCCGGTGCCTGTGAAACTCCAGGATGAGGGGCAGTGGTCAGATGTGGGACCACCGGGCTGCCTCTCGGTGAACCCCAGGCAGGGGTGGTCCCGTGAGGTGGTAGGCTGCAGCAGGAAGCAGGATGGCCAGGCCCGCCTGGGGCTGTCCATACGGAGTGGGTGAGGACACAGGGTGGCCGGGGAGGCTCCCCTGCCTGAGCGTCACTGAGAACCTGAGGACTCGTCCGGTCTTCAGTGACCTCCGCTGCCCACAGTCTCCGACTGTAGAGAATGGCCCCCAGTCGGACGCCCAGTCGTGAAATGTCACATTATTATTTATGAAGTGTCGAATTAGCATGGCACAATCATCGCAGGCAGCGGGTGGAAAGTGCAAATGTGGTTTATAAATTGTACATTTAAATTTGGTCACTGGCAGGAAACAGGAAGACTAAATACTCTCGTCTACCCCCCAGCTCTTTTGGTGGGTGGGTGGGGGAGCAGGGAGGCTGGACGGCCGTGCCCTTGCCGGGGCGGGGGGCGGTCAGCGGCTCACCCTGGTCCCAGGCAGCAGTCGTCCCATGGCGGGGCCAATTGCAGGCACATCCGTTCCTTCTCCGCCTCTGCCACGCGCCCCACACGGGGCTCGGGGATCGGACAGTGCCCACTCAGACCCGGAGGGCAGCTGCGTGTTCTGCAGGGGCAGGCGACGTTCCTGCACGTGACCTCGCTAAACTCGAGCAGACACAGATAAAGCTCAGCCGTGAAAGCTGACGACACGAACGTGGGGCGTGGCTCGGAGGGCGCTTCACGCAGTTGCGTCCCGCGTTGTTTCGAGCATCTTTTGGTTTGAGGGCGAAATTCCACAACTAGAGAGAAGCGAGCACGCTGGACCTGGAGGAAGGCCGGCGGCTCCTCGACCGGAGCAAGGCCCCCGCGGGGGACAGGCATCGCCCGACACGTGCCGACGCTGCGTGCCCTCCAGCGGGATACGCGTGTGGGGTCACAGGTCACCACGAGCAGGCCGCAGCACGTGTGCGCGTGGCCACGTGGGGCTGCCCGCTGCCCCAAACCCAAACTGACGTCAGCCCGTCCTGGTCGCTGGGAAGTGGGAGCTTCCGCTGGACAAGCAGCAGTGGGCGGCCATGTGGATCTGTGGAGTTTCCTGGCCCCTCTCCTGGGCTGAGGACCTGCCCCAGGCCCGCGGCTTCGCCTGTGGACAGACCTCAGGGCAGTGACCCTGCAGGCTGACACCTGCCAGGCCCCGCCCCCGGGCCCGTGGCTCTCCCCGTGGGCCCTTCCTTCACTCCGTGTGGCTTCCTGCCAAAGGGACCCGGGCAAGGTGGCACTTCCCCCAGAGGCCATCTCAGCCACATGGGCCAAGCTGGGGCCCCCACGGCTCCCGTCATCGTCCCCCAGGGAAAGGGAAGGGGGACGGACACAGAGAGAATGAGGACACAGAGGGGACAGGCCAGCTGTGCCCGCCTCATACGCTGCACCCCTTTCTCCCTCCGCGCCTCTCTTAGCCCCAGACACTCTGCAGCGTCTCCTGGGTCGAGGACGAGGCAGGCATGTCCCCCCTGGGAGCCCCTGCCCACCAGAGGAGGGGAGAGAGAGAGGGAGAGAGAAGGGCAGAGGCCGTGCATTGCACAGCCCCTTCCGTGCAGACTCCAGGGAGGGCTGTCACTGCAGGTTGAGGGGTCCCTGAGAAGTGGGAAGGGAGTGGACGCGCAGCTCGTCACCCTCCCAAGGTTGCGCTGGACAACCCCTGACCCCGTGGGTCTCCGCTGTTGCCGAGCACGCGCAGGGTCCTTCTCAGGCAGGAGGAAAGCAGCTCCTTTGTGAGTTGGCCACGGGCACTGGCCCAGCAGCAGTGTCCCCAGGGTCACCGCCAAGTCCTGACGGCATCCGCGATGGATGGGGTGGGGCGTTTAGTGAATGACACTGCTTCCCTCGTGCCAGAGGCGGAAGAGTGAGCTCCGGGCCACGCCAGGGTCTCGGGCCAGTCACAGCTCACTGAGTGGGGGACCCAGGCTGCCCACCTGGTCTACCTGGAGGGATTTGCCTGCTGCGACGTTGAGCGCTGGCTCCTGCCTGGGCTCAGGACACCGTGGTGGCAGGAGGCCAACCACTGGCCATGAACCGAGTCTAGCAACCCTGCGACATCAGGAATAAGGGCGATTTCTCCTAATTCAGGGTCAGCCCCAAGCCTGGAGGACGGTTAGTGTCCCCGCAGGTTCAGTTAGGAGTCCTGTGGAGACATTGTTCCCAGTCGCCTGCGCTGTCCGTGGTGCTGCCGGCTGCTTGCCGAGGCCGGCCTTTCGCCGCCTTGCAGAGGTGCTCCAGGCTCTGCTCTCCCCAAACGCAGTGAGCACATCTAAGCAAGGAGCCCTGGATGGGAACGAAGCCTCAGCAGAGTGTTTCTCCCCCCGAGCCCGGCGGGCACAGCCACAGCTGTTCAGCGCCCACTTTGCTGCTGCGGAAGCGAGTCGATGCATGGACACCCACATCCAGAAATAAAAGGCAACAGTATCACGCTCAAAGCTGCTCTGGCGGGAATTCACCTGGAGAGAAACGAGGCCACAGACCCACAGACGGTGTAATGTTCTATAAATGCTTCTTGCTTGAACATCCAGGTCCTAAATATTTCTGTGTGCCACATTAACCTGGAAACCCAATGCTGCCTCAAATAGCCCACACGTCTGTACTTCGGTGCTCAGAGCCATGGCATTTGTAGGCGGGGAGGGCTGAGGAGGAGGAATAAGGGTCAGGTCACGGGCATCACCTCGTCTCACACTGCTCTTAGGTCCTGTCCCACCCCGAACCACCGTAGGGGCAGATGTACCTGGTTCGAGCCTGGACAGCTCTGTAGGGGCTGCGTCCCCTGGGTCACCTTGCAGCCTCCAGCCCTTCCACGAATGCTCCAGCGAGGATGCTGGGAGCTCGGTCCGCGTCAGGCCCTTTCTATGCCGAGTGTGTGGTGACTGGCAGGCCCTGGTCTCGAGACAGGAGGCTGGGCTGGAGCACGATCCGGGGCCCCTGACCCAGAGGGAAGGACGGCTGCCAGGCCGGGGCTCCGGGGACGTGTCTGGCGGTGCGGGCCCTGTGGCGTGCGTTCGTGCTCCGTGCTGTCCTCCACGCAGGTGATGCCCGCTGGGCGTGTCAGAGGAGAAGGAAGTGGTTGCTAGCTTGTCATCTCCCAGCTAATTATTTAATTACCCTAGTTTAAAGTTTTACCAAATTTAGCATCAAAACATAAAGATCTGTGATTGCAGTGTCAGAAAGTAATAATATAATTAATTTATTTATGGGTAACATGTTAACTCAGCTGATTGCAAGGCATGGGCCCCCGAGGAAGGCGGCTCGGGATGTGTGGGCGCCTGGGGTGTGACTGGTGCCCGGCGGCTGGCAGACGGCCCCCAGCCCCCCAGGGGCCGCTCCGAGGCCGTACTTGCCGGGTGCGCCTCCCTCGTCAGGAGCAGGATTTAGCACGCGGCTCCTCTAAACCGTGTGTCCTCGGAACTCCAGACCTCCATTCCCATCCCATCTGCGAAGCTCCTTCTCAGGCCGCGTTCCCTCCGTCCCCTCCGGAGCGAGCAGCTCTCTCTCTTCCCGCCGAGGGCCTCCGGGAGGTCTCCACACGGAGCCGTGTGGACGGCACCGACCCCTCCCGGGAGTGACATTTGAACACACACTCAGGTTGCCAGCAGGTTCGACCCCCGGCGAGCCCCACGTGTGGGGTTTTACCAGGGCGTGGAGCCCGTGTGACCAGCCCTCATTACTCAGCTTCCAGCCTCGAGAGACTGCAACGTGACCCAGGGCATGTGAGCGGCTGCCGGGGCCCCCGTGTCGTGGGCTTGACCACAGACTCCAGAAGGCGGGTTTGCTGCCTCTTCCTGCACAGAGCAGGGGGCCATCCCAGCCCTCGGCCCTCCCCGCCCGCCCGATGCACCGCATACCTGGCCTGGCCTTTGTGGTGGCCCCGCCACCAGCAGTACCGCCCCCTCCTAGACCATCTGTGGTCCTTTCCCACCTACAAAAACCGCAGGCCACTGTCCCCCGAAATGGAATTCAGATGGGCAGCCCAAGCCTGCATCCATCAGGCGGCACCCTCAGCCTGTGTGTCTGGGGTCCCCACTGCCCAACGGCCACAGACTTGCTTCCTCAGCCTCCAAGTGCCACCTTCTCCAGAGGCCATAACCCTAACCCCCCGACTTAGAGTTGCAGCTCTGCACGGAGCTCAGCACCTGCGCCCGGGGCGCCCCAGGTGTCAGCAGCCGCTGGCTTTTGCAGACGCCCTCTGGGGCCCCAGCCTCTCCTGCTCTGCCCGTGGCTGTGTCTCTAGCGCCTGAACACGGACTGACACGTAGTAGGGGCTCGAACGATATCTGCGGCGGAATGAGTTCTCGAGCAAGACAAATGAGCTCAGTGCCCCCGGGAGTCGGGCCTCACATGGGCCACCGGGGAGTGCTGGGGTGAGGGTTACGACTGGGGCCGGTGGAGGCGTGCGGTGCTCAGCGCCTCGAGCACGGGACAGAGCAGTTAGGGAGCCCTGACCTTCTGGAGAGGGACGGCTGGCAGCTGAGACCCACGGGGTGGGCCGGAAATAAACACCCAGCCCTCCCCGTCCTCCAGGAGGACCCCATTGGCCAAACCCACCCAGGAGCCAGAGAAAAGGAGCCTGCGATGTCCACAGAGACAGCCCTCCCGGGACCCCGAGGCCAGGCAGCCCGGGACCTGCCGGTGGCCCGGGGAGGGCGGTGGCTGTGCCCTGACGTTGGCCCTTCAGCGCTCGGCGAGCGTCTGAGCGCCTCCGCGGCGCCGGCCCACTCGGTCAGAGGCTTGGCTCTGGAAACAATTCGGTTCCGACAGGCGTCCTCTCGGTAACTGCGGGTCAGCTTGGAAAACGAGAATGATCCGAAGCCCGCCCGGCGGGTCTGGGAGCCGGGCAGCAAAGAGACGCTCGCGTCCCCCGGGCGCTGGGGAAATTAGGACACGCGGTGCCAGCCCGCCCGCCGAATTAGATTTCCATCAAGCCCAGAGGGACCTGCTGAGGCAGCATCAACCCGAGCGTGAGCCTGGGCACTCTGCACAGGGACAGGACACGTGGGGCGTCCCGGGGGTGGGCTCCCGAGGCCGAGGTCTGGCCTATCGGCCCACCCGCAGGTCACTCCCTGCCCTGACCTTGACCCCCTTGGGCTTTCTCTCCTCCGCCCACCCGAGGCGCAGGAGAAAGTGACAAACCAGGGTCTGGGACAGGACGGTTCTGAGGGTCACAGCTGCTTCGTCACAGGCCCCACCCAGGGCAGCTCGCTCACAGCCCCCGACAATATGCTGCTTAAAGAGCGGCTCAGCGAGGAAATTGAGGGTCATGTCTTTCCCAAATAAAGGCTCTAATTGACCCAAAATGGATGACCGTGAGGAGGAGTCGGGAAGGGGAGGGAGCGGGTGCCCGCTGGGTTTCTCGGTGTGTCGAGGCGCCATCTGTCCCTTCTCAAGAACTTGCAGATAACGGCAGCCCCTCTCGCCGGCACAGATGCCCCACAAGGGGACACAGCCTTGCAGAGCCCAGCCCTGGTCACTGTCACGCCTGCACGCAGGCCTGAGGGCACTGTCCTGTGTCCTGCCCTGTTCTGTCCATTCGCTGCGTTCACAGGCATCAGTGTCCCTGGGTGGGGCCTGGCCCCCAGCAGGCCGTGGCAGGAGGACAGGCAGGTGATGGGGTGGCCGGGGTGGGTAGAGAGGGGGGATGTTCCAGTCGGGGATGTGGCTGGGTATGAGTCTAGGGTCCGAGCGGGTGGGCTGGGCATGCAGTGGCTGTGATTTCGGGTAGGGCAGCCATGGTGGGCCCTGCACTGATGGTGGGCGTCTCTGTAATATCACGTCACCCGTGACACGGGGCTGGAGCAGGGTGCCGGGGTCTTTGGCCTCCGTGTTGAAGGCCCTGGATTTTTTCTTGGCCCCTTGAAAGAGACTGTCCCTGAGTCCGGAAAAATCTCAGGGAGTAAAGCCAGGGCCCGTGACACCGTCCAGCACCCAGGGTGCCACATGGGCCAGCGCCCCTGCAGGCTCAGCCCCCTTCTCCCCATGGGGACCCACTTGCCTTTTCCACCAGAGGAAAAAAGCCCCCTGTGCCCTCCGCGTCTCTCTGGACTCCCCACAACCTTCCCCGGCCCGGAGGCCACCGTCCACTCGCGTCGATGCCCCCTCCAGGAGACACTCTCATCCATCGCCTGCTCTGCTGCTCTGCGGCCGAGTCAGGGTGCCAGCCAGAGGGGCCCGGGAGGATGCGGGACCCTCTGCGCTCCCCGTCACCTCCCACCGGCTCCTCCCTCACCTGCCAGTGCCCCCCCCGCCCCCGTACCACTCCCCTGTGGGGCGAAGGGGCTCTATTTTGTTTGTAAAAAGCTGATTATCATAGATAAATGTATCTAATTAGTCTCATTTGCTGACACACAAGCCTTTAATTGCAAGTTGAATAATTAGACATATCTGCATATGCAAACGACACAGCCATTCCCTATGTTGTCCCTAACACGACCCCCCCAGAGACAAATCATCCTGTTTCAGGAGAGAATATGATGTATCAATTTACACAAATACCCTGATTTGGAACCAGCAACTCCTGTTTGTTTACACGAAATGACAACTGGAGAGCAAGGCGCCCTCTCCTGTCGAAGATATATCTGGGGGTGCTGACACTCCAGGGGAGTCCCCGTGAGCCTTCCCTGGGTAGCTCCCCGAGGCCCCCGAGGCTGGGGGCTTCCCAGCCTCCTGGATGCTGGCCCCAAGCTTGGCTGTCACCACCCCCCGTATGACAGCGATGCCCAGCGTCTGGCAGTGACGTCCCCCCCCAGGGCTGTGAGCTGCATACTAACGGGGCTTCCTGGCCTGGTGCTGGGGTTCTGCTTCAAACAGGGCTGCAGCCCGTGCGTGTCCAGGCAGGGTCACTGACACCTTCCCTGATGTCCGTCATGAAAACAGCCTCGGGAAAAGGCTGGGTGCCTGGCTTGGGACGTGTCCTCTCCGTGACGGCTGCTGCTTCTGGCTGAGTCCGTGGACCCTTCTGTGGCAGGACAGAGAGCCCCAAGCACCTGCCCAGGTGACTGCCCTGGTATCTCGAGGTCCCCTGAAGGGGGTGCGGTCGGTGAGAGTGTTCGGGGGCGTGGCCCGGTGAGGATGAGGGAGCATCCTGCTAACCGCGTCCCAGGCTGGCAGTGAGCAGGGTGCCAGCCCCTAGGGTGGGGGCTGCTCTGGGCTGCAGGGGCTCAGCCCCCTCCCACACCCCTGCCCCCTCCCCGGGCCTGTGTGGTCACGTGGGCTGTGCTGGGGACGCAGAGCGTGAGGAATTTGGCTCCAGAATATCGCCTGCTTTCCAGAAGGCCCTTGCAGCAGCCCCTCCACCCCCACCCTCCATCACCATGGCAACCGGCACTGGGGGATGCTGACAGGAGCTGACACCCTCCCAATTTGCCCACAGTCCCCTCCCCCTCCCCACCCCCAGCCAGGAGCGCCATGGGCCGGCTCGGCCAGCAGAGGGCAGCAGCCGGCTGGCCACACAGCCAGGCGGGGGTGGGTGGACCTCGTGGAAAGAAGGCCCTGTGGTTCAGGGTCTCCATGTCCCCTCCAAAGACTGGAGGCCGGTGGTCGGTGGAGAGCAGCAGGCAGGGGACAGCCCTTAGCTGGTGTGTCCACAGGGCGGGTCCACAGGGCGGGTCCACCTTTATGACCTGCATGGCCCTCAGCCCGTCTGGGGCGTTTTGTCTTTGGCCAGCTGATGGCACTGGCTC
>NW_011889020.1:572404-575997 GCF_000151845.1 Pteropus vampyrus
CGCTGGGCCGACCTCCCCACCCTGCGTCTTTCTGTCCCTTCGGGGTCCTGGCTGTTAGCAGTGACGATGACAGTATGTCTCATCTTGACCTGCTTCCTGGAGCCAGGACTTAAGGGCGGATCTGTGACCAGGCTGTCGCATGTGCTGGCTCCACAGGGCCTCTGGACATCCTTGAGCGGGTGGCGGCAGCCGCAGCACGGACCAGCCAAAGACGGCAGCCACCGCCAAGGGCCCGTGGTCACTCTGTCTTGGCTGTCCCCGGGAGGTGCTGTCTTGCTCCTTACTCGCAGCGTCCTGGCTCACGTGGCCTGCAGTGTCCCTGGGGGTGGTGGTGCACGGAGACCCCCAGCCACCTGCCACTCTCGGTTTGTGAGGTCTTCGGCTCCAGCTCCAGCTCCTATGTGGTCCCTGTCAGCTGCCTGGCCAGGGGACCTCATCTGTCACCGTGCCCTGGAGGGGACAGCCAACCCCGTTCAGCAACTGCGTCCTTCGAGAGGGCTCCGGGCTCTCGGAGGGTTCAGCGAGGCCACCTGAGGTTACAGGGGGTCCTGGGCAGGTGGTACAAAGTGGGCTGTTTCCTGTGGCACCTGGGGTGGTGGCAGGGTGACCCTTGGAAGGGCTTAGGCAGAAAGGGTCCCTGCAGAGGGGGAATTGACGTCTAGGTGTGAAACAGCTGATGCCCCCCGCTCCCCCGCGGATGGACAGCTGCCCCCCCAGAAGAGGGGGTTGGTTTCTGCACCCAGCTGACTCCCCCCTCTTTCTTCCTCCCAGGCTCCGACCACTGCACTGCGGAAGGCCGCGGGGGGCGGGGGCTCGTCAGGCTCTGCACAGAGGCCACACGCCTAGGGGGCTTGGCTGGGGCCACGCTCTGCAAGCTGAAGGCTGTGTGTGTGGCTTTGGCCAGGGTCCCACGACGGACACGGACCCCTTCGTACTAGGGCAGCAAACGTGGTTGGGAGGCAGACGGGGCCAGGCGCTCACTTGAGGTCCTATGTCCCTAAGGAGGGGCCTCAGAGCTGCTTGGCGGTCAGCACGTCTTGCCCAACAGGCATCGAGGATCGGCTTCTGGGACGTGAATGTGACAAGCAGCAGCCAGGGATGGCGCGGCCCTGCGGAGCTGAGGGTCCGGGCTGGTGTGGGCGAGGGCCGCTGGGCACCGTGGCCACCCCTGGGCGGCAGGGCCTGGGCGGAAGCTTCTGGGAGCTGGCACAGGGCGGGACCGCTTTCCGGGGACACGCAGCCGGCCCGGGAGACAAGAGCGTCTGGCAACACAGCTTCCTGCAACACAGCTTCCTGCAGCGTGGCAGAGGCCCAGCGCAGGACCCGTCCCAGTCCCCGTCCCCGGCCCCGGCCCCGGCCCCCACTAAGGAGACAGCCCTATCGCATTTTCATGCGCGTTTCCTGCCGAGAGGCTGGCGCCACCATGCGCTGTTTGCCTGTCAAACCTGCTCACGTGCACCTGCAGCTCCCACTCGGCCTTGGACCGGAGCAGGAGAAACGGGTTTGACACTCGCTTCCCGCGTCTCCCCGAACGTGGGGCCTGCCGTGTTCGCTCCTGGGTCGGCCCCTCGGGGGCCCAGAGGCGGTTCCTGGGCGGGTTTTGGCGTGAGAGCTGACCCGCCCTCCACCTGGTGAGGCAGGACAGCGTCCCCGGGAGGCGCGAGCCACCCGGAGACAGAAGCGGCCCTCAGACAGGGTGTTGCGGGGGCCTGTGACGCCGCGCCCTGGTGGAAAGTGAGCCTGCAGGCGGGGAGCCGAGGCCGCTGCCCAGACCCAAAGCCCCGGCCGGCAGGGCCCGAGAGGCCGGGAAGCTGTGGGCGGCCTGACGGATGCCTCGCGCTCCTTCACGTGGTGGGGCCTCTTCCCGCGTGTGCAGACGTGTCCGCCTGCGTCCTGCGGGCGTGTCAGCACCACGTCCACAGGGGGAACTGACCGTCCTGGCACGCGCTTCCCCTCACGTGCTCGGCTCAGCCACAGAGAGGGGACGCTGCCGGCCCGGCCCCCGCTGCGGCCACCGTGAGCGCCGGGGCGTCTCCGGGCTGATCAGCTGAGGCCGACGGCGGCCCGAAGCGAAGACGGGGAAGTGAGAACCTTTGTATGTTCTGCCGAGGCGCCAGCTCCTCCCCAAACTGTCAGAACGGAAATAATTTTAGAAGCTATTGTTCATCGCCAGCTCTGCTCTTCGTGGTTAAAAACAAGTCCTAAACAGGCGTCAGAGGGTACTAAAATAACTCCGCCAGCGGGCGGCGGGGAGGGACGGAAACGGAGGCTGGAGGCTCTGAACCGGCAGAGCCTGCTCGGCGGGGCCGGCCGTGGCGACGCGCTGGGGTCGCTGCGATGGCTCCCACGCGGCTCCCGGCAGCGGCTCCCAGCTCGTCTGCACTTCCTTTGTGGGTCTGGGGGCATTTCTTTGGGCCCGATGACCAGTGACTCTTGCAAGCCCGCTGGGCGGTGAGTGGTGGGCCGGGCAGCGGTCACCTTGTCCACATGCGTGGGGAACACAGCGCCTTCTCACGCCAGCATCTGACACAGCGCCTGGTGGCCGTGCCGTTTGGCCCTCGGCCTGCCGCACGCACAGCCGCGCCCCTGCCCTCGGCCTCCGCCTCCAAGTCCCCTCGTTCTGGCCGGGGTCCGTGGGGGGCTGTGCTGTGTGTCCCGAGGGCTGGGGTGGGGCGGGCTCTCCCACACCGCGGGCCCCAGGAGGCTGCAGCCGGCCCGCTCCGCGCTCCGCCGTGCCAGACAGCGTGCTCTCGTCCCTGTGGCAAAGGCCTGAGATGGGTTCGTCCCCCTCACACATTCACACATTCCTCGTGTCCTGGCCTCCCGTCTCCTCGTGCCAACGTTCCAGGGCACGGCTGCCAGCAGATGAAAGCGGCCGTGCTCACGCCGCGTCTCCTGGGCTGGGAGCCGCCACGGCCCGGGGCAGGGGCAGGGAGGCACGGCCGGGGCGGCCACGCTCACAGTGCTGTCTCCGAGGCCACTGCACCCAGGCAGCCCCTGGACACGGCCTGTCTCGGCCTCAGACCTCACGGGTGCTGACGGGTGTGTCTGTGCCCGGCACGGTGTCAGCCCCTGCCCGGCTTTCCACCGCTGGCCCTGCGGGCCCAGGGCCCCCACCCCGCAGCTGCAAGGCTCCCCCTGCCTTCCGGTCACCGTGTGTGACAGCCCTCCTGGGGACCACATGTGACGAGCCACATGAAATGGGAAGCGAAACTCGCTCGGTCTCAAGGCCATTTTCAGTGACTTTTCTTCTGCCCAGCCCTGTCGGACGGTTCACAAGAGCGGAAAAGCTGCCCCGCAACCCGCCCTCTGACCCGGCTGGCCTGGCTGTCTCCGCCCAGCTCAGGCCCCGTCGCTTCCGTGCAGGGGCCGCTTCCTCTGTCCTCCTCTGAAACGCAGGGCCCAGTGACCCTGTGGGCAAAGCGCGACCAGACACCGGATCTGAGGGTTCTGGGGTTTCCCCAGGGTGCACATCAGTGGGAGTCTGTCTGGCTTTCGCTGTTCTGAGGGAGAGGATGGTCACGCCCACTCACCTGACCCCCACCCACCCCGACGGGCAGTCTTTGAACAGTGTCCCCTGCTGGAAGGACACT
>NW_011889020.1:577422-578998 GCF_000151845.1 Pteropus vampyrus
CAGGTCACGTTGCAACTGTTCTCTCTGGGGGGCGGTGGTGCTGGTGGCCCAGGGAGCGGAGGCCACCCCGGGCAGAGGCCCTCAGGCTCCGGGCCAACGCTCATGTGGGCTGGCAGCCAGCCTCCTAGTCCCCTTGCGGCCATCCCATGGCCGGAGCTCACGTGTGGACGGAAGGGGAGAGGCTGGCTGAGGAAGCCGGTGGCGGGGTGGGGAGGGGCGGGCGGGGGTTGTTGGGGTACAGAGCCTTGTGAGTGGACGTCGGCGTTGGGATGCATGAAAGGCGAGGGCGGGGACCGGCCGTCCCACGCAGAGGTTGGTGGGGCCCGGGAAGCACACCAGCGAGGCATGGAGGAAACGTCTGTGCTCGGCCACAGCCTTGCGGGCTTGCGGGGCTCAGGGCTGACACCCAAGGAGGCCGACGTGGGTCGAGAGGCAGGGCCAGGCATCTGCCACCCGGGGCAGCCGGCCTTCGCCACGGCTGTGGGGACACGGGGAGCTCTAGGTGCAGCTGGGTCCACTGCCACTCGGCGCCTCTGGGCTTCAGAAGCTGCTGGTTAGCGGCCGGCTAACGTGCCCGGCCCGGATGGGCTCCCGCTGGCCCCAGGGAGCTGAGCTGTCATCGCTCGTCAGGGGCACGTGTCAGAAGCCTCGCGGAGCACAGCCAGCTCTGGGGAGGCTCAGGCACGTCCTCGCCTGGCTGCTGGCAAAGCCCACTGCCACCGGCCTGCCTCGCCTCCCGCGTGGACAGGGCTGGGCCCCGTGCCCACAGTCGCTGGCTGAGCCGCCCAGCCCAGAGTCCACAGTGCTGGGACGCAGCCAGGCGCGCACGGGCCTGGGGCTCTCCAAGGTCTGAAGACACAAAGTCCCAGCCTGGCAGCCCGCCCAGTGGCTTTGAAGAAAACGCCACTCCGCTGGCCCCCTTTGACTGGTTTGCTCACGTGTCCTTGGGGGCGTAGGTCTCCCCATTAATCCCGTCAGACCTGGAGCCTGCTCTGAATCCCCGATCCAATCCCCACCTCCCCTTTCCCTCCCCTGCCCCTCACAGTTATTTCCCGAAGGGACAGGGAAGGGCGCCCTTTCCGCTTGGTCCCTCGAGAGAGATTTGGAAGTGTCTAGTTTCTCCTCCTGAGACCTGGGGTTCGGGTGGGTGAGCAGGACAGGTGCACCCTGGGCACCTCCTGGCATGACCCCAAACCCAAGGAGGAGGGGGCGGGCGTGCTGCGGCCTCCTGACCAGCGGACACGCAGTTACGCCGAGGCATGGCGTCCCAGGAGGCAGAGCCCCCACCCCCCACTTAACGAAGCAGACTGTTCATGAGGAACTTTCTACTCATTCCCTGAAGCCAAGGCCATTTCACGTGCCTGGGCTGCCCGCGGCCGGGGAGCAGACGGGAGCCCGCGCTGCTTCCTGCGCCCGGCGCCAGGTCTGGGGCGCGGTGCCTGGCACCTTGCGCTCAGTCGCTGCTCAGAGGCGGAGTGGGCAGGAGGGGAGCGGGCGGCCAGGCTCTGAGTGGCTGGGAGCGGAGGCCGCCCAGCGGGGTACACTGCTGGGTGTGGGGAGCTGGCCAGGGGAAACA
>NW_011889020.1:580668-581020 GCF_000151845.1 Pteropus vampyrus
GTCACACTGTTCCCCATGTGTGAGTGTCACACCACCCCCTCTGCACGCGAATCCCCACCATGAGCCTCGGCCAGGGTCTTCTGTGAAGACCTCCACAGCCCCGTCCTGCCCTGCGTCCTGCATGCAGGGGTGGGTGGGGGAGCAGAGCTCCCTTTGGGGGAGGGGCCAACACTCCATGGGGACAGGGGCTGGCCTCTCTGTCACCTCCTCGGAGGCAGGGAAACCAGTGGAGGAGGGGGGATGGGGTGCAGAGGCCCTGGTGGCGTTTCCTGAGGTTGGGGACGCGGAGGCACTGGCCAGTCCTTGGCTCGTTGCTGGGCCATGGATGAGCCCAGCACTCCGGCCAGGCTCT
>NW_011889020.1:581070-583325 GCF_000151845.1 Pteropus vampyrus
TGGTGGCGTTTCCTGAGGTTGGGGACGCGGAGGCACTGGCCAGTCCTTGGCTCGTTGCTGGGCCATGGATGAGCCCAGCACTCCGGCCAGGCTCTCAGTCAGTCCCAGTGCGGGGGACAGCAAGAATCCCAGGACGGGGAGCAGACGCCTCCCGCTCCGTGCTGGTTCTGTGCCCGGCCCCGCCCAGCAGCCCGTCCCAGGAGTCAGAAATGTCCCCTGGGCTGGGTGCAGTGTGGGGCAGCAGCTGCTGGGGGCCCCATGCGGGGCTGGGGGTGAGGGAAATGGCCCTGGTTTTGGTACCCCACTCAGCATTGGGATGATGTGAAAGCTAGAGTTTGTCCTGTCCCCCCAAAACACCGCTCGTCAGCAGAGAGGGGCTGTGACTGGACATGGGCACCAGGCAGGCTGAGGGTCCGGGTCCGGGATGGGGAGGGTAGTCTGGCCAAAAGCCCCTCTACACAGGAAGCCGGTGAGGAGTTGGCTCAGAGCTTCCACTGCTGACAAACGTCTAAATATGTAAACATCACACCCTTTTCCTTCAGCCACTAAAACAAATGGAAAACACATTTATTAGCATAGAGATGAGTTTAATCAAATCAGCCTCGGCACAAATTAGCCACAGGAAGCGCAATGAGCCGGGAGCTAATTAGCCGCATGATGAGCGTGGCCTCGCTGACTACCTCAGGCCAGGCTGCTCTCCCCCGGCCGGCCGCTGCTGGCCTTTCCTTCACAAGGGGCTCAGAGCTGGGCTCCTGGGTGGCCCCTCGGGCCCTGAGCCCGGGGTGGGGGCTGCTGTGGGGCCTGGGGTGCGGGCGCCCCCTCCCCGCCCCCAGAAGGCACACAGGACCTAGGGGACATGGGCCTGCTCCCCCGGCTAGGGTCAGGGAGGGGAGGGCCCCAGCGTGGGATGGGAGCAGCCCACGCCTCCATGTGGACAGGCCCAGGCAGGTGTGGGGTTTGGAGGTGTGCAGGCCCCACCTGCTAGGGGCGGGGTCTCAGGTGCATCTGCAGCCCACGGGAAGGTCAGGCCCCCGGTGTGCTGCACGAGATTCCTGCAGGATGCAGTGGAGGCACCTTGGGGTGGCTGGCCAGCCGTGGGGCGGTGGCCGCGCCTGAGCACTGAGCTCAAACCGAAAGGACCCCGAGCTCACCTGCGAAGCGAGAGGCGGCTTTAGGTCTGAGGACCGGAAAGGCCCAGCGAGGCCCGACATCTTTTCTCTCCTCCATGGCAGAGAAATCACAGGCGAGCAGAGGAAACCAGCCCCTCCAGCTCCGCTCCGCTCCGGTGACACGAGCTCCGACCCTGTCCTGCTGCTTTCAAGAAAGCACACAGCCCGAGGCCGCAGGCCACCCTGAAGCCCCCGGGGGTGGCCCACAGACCTCGTTCTGTTCTCCGTTTGGGGGCCCAGGGAGGCGGGGACGGTATCCGGGCCCTGGACCTCAGAGGCTGGTCCTTTCTGCCACGTCACTGCTCACGCCACTGTCCTCAGCGCTGCTGGTGGTGACAGTGACAAGCAGGCAAGAACAAACACAGGGCCGGCACCCCTGATGCCTGCACCTCCCACGCGCGGCTGGAGGACCCGTGCGGAGGGGAGGCCCCCCACACGACGGATGGACGGACGCGGTGGCCGGGGAGACGAGCATCGCGGTGCTCAGGAGGCTGCGGTCTGGGCGAGGCTCCGAGCGGTCGGCTCTGTCTGCTCCGCGGTGTCAGCCGGGCACGTGGCTGGGAGGTGCGGCCTCTCCCCGGGGCAGCCTAGGGGCCGGGCTCCCAGGGCCGTGTCCCCGCCCGATGCACCTGATGCAGGGGGCGGAGCTGCCGGTTCCTGGAGGCCTGGCCGGGGCGTGGGCAGCGTCCGTCCACCCGAGTCCGCCAAGGCTTAGTCAACAGCAGGAGAAATACCGGGGACCTGAGCCTCGATGGGAGGGGTTCAGGTAATTCAGGGCCACATGTTAACGCTGCGAGGCCAGGGATGGCTCACGTTCCTCCCACTGGCAAACCTTCCGGGTCCCCCAAGGCACCCCACGGGGTCACGCCGTCACAGCGTCAGGCTCAGGCTTGGGGGCCAAGATTTCGTCACCCAAATCAAGTCAAGATTCAGATAAGGCTCAGATACGGGTCTCCAAGTGCAAGTCCTTGTGACCCAAATCAAGGTGCCGGGCTCCCTGCCCATCCCCCATTCGATGGTGGGACAGGCACAGGATGACCACTCGGGGCCAAACCTCAGGCTCCCCGCAGCCCCCGCCGGGGCTCC
>NW_011889020.1:585035-586918 GCF_000151845.1 Pteropus vampyrus
ATGAGGGCCAGACCAGGGCCACAGGCTGCGGCTGCGGCAGTCCCAACCAGGCACCCAGGCTGGCTGCCCGCACAGCACTCACGTCTGCTCCGCGCTCAAAGCCCGCCCCGCGCCCCGCTCCGCACCCCGCCCCACACCCCGCCCCGCGCCCCCGCCCAGTGTTCCTAGTTTACTTAATACGAGTCCGAACAAGACCGTTTTAAGTGTCAGCACCGCTGAGCGGCCAGGCTGCTGGATGTCACAGTGTGCTCTGTGCCGGCTCGGGCCTTCGCCGGCAACGAGGGGGTGCTTGCAGGGGTCCCCAGCAGCACGGGGCGTATGCAGGGATCGGCTGCAATGTGCTGAGCGGCCCGTGGGTGCCGGCCCGGGCTCCGTGGTAAATGACAAGTGCACAGGGCACTTCCATTTGGAACCTTGACCCCGAGGCCGCGTGTCACAGCGTGGAGTGAGGGACAGCCGGGCTCTGCCCCGGGGGTCCTGTGAGGGAAGCAGGCCCATCGCAGAGGACGAGGCGGGCCGGGAGGCTGGTGGCTCTCCCGCGTCCCACGGAGGAGGCTGTGGACCAGCTGTGTGCGTGGAGCTGGGCACCACCGCAGCTCAGTGACGGGCCAGGGACAATGCTGCTGAGAGTTTGGGGCGCAGGATGTGGCAGGAACGGGCACTTCAGGGCCCCCACATTCCTTACCAGGAAGTGGCACCGCAGCCTCCAGCGAAGGCGGAGCCCCCAGGGCACCCCCGCCTGGCACCCAGCCTGGTCTTCGAGTGGCCGTGATCCCAGCCCCTGGCAGGATGGAGCCGGCGGGGAAGGCCCTGCCTGGCGTCGGACACTCAGCGGGCTTTGCAGGGGCCACCACGGTCCCAGAGTCCCGGCCCAGGCGTGAGCGAACGGGGACCACACGAGGCCACCATGCACGACGGCACCAACAGCACTGTCCCCGACGCCCACCTGCCTCTTCAGCGGAGGCTGAGCACACGTGTCAATATGCATTTCAAAGAGCAAGAGACAACAAACAGGGGCCTGTTAATTATCTAACATTTTGTTAATTCATCGGGGGTGCAATTTAAAAATAGCTTTGCCTTTCTACTGAAACAGAAATTAGTTACAGTTTCTTGCTGAAGCTAGCACAGGGCCGAGGACACAGGCGACGCGGCTCCCTGAGAAAGGCCGCTCCCGCGTCACGCCAAGGCCAACGCCAAGGCCGCGTGGCCCCGGGGGTCTCGGGGGGACTTAGCCCCTGACACGGCAGCAGCAGGGTCAAAGCCACTGGGATCCAAGGGAAAGCTGGGGGCGCTGCCTCGGAGAAGCGGGGGCTTCGCGGGGGGCCGGGCACGTCCCGTCCAGGTCACCGTGGGTCCTTCCGGGTGGACACACAGGATCTCCGTCAGGACTCCGTGTGGAACGTTCTGGAGTGAACCGCCCCGGGTGCCCGGCGTCAGCTCCTGATTCCGCGGGGGACGGGCAGGGCACCTTGTCGCGGTCCCGTGATGCTGGCCGTGCTGTGCTCACCGTCACACGCAGGCTTCGCGGGACACACCTGCGCTCAGTGCTGAGGAGCCCGTGACGTCCTGCGCCCGGCCTGGTCCCCCGCTCCACACACTCCATCGGGAAGGTGCCTGCGGAGGGCTCAGGAGCTGGAAGACGCCACGCGTGACATTTCAGAGCCGCCTGGTGGCCACCGCCGTCCGTGGGATGCGGAGACTGACGTAGGCGCCATCCGGTGTCCACCCGCAGCGGAGCTGAGTCCACCCAGATGCGGGAGCCGCGAGCCGCCAGCAGGAAGCGCGGGCGGGCCGAGGCCGCGGGGGGCAGTCGTGTGCGCTTCAGGGGTGCTCCTGAGCACCCCGGCCCAGCGCCCTGGGCCTCCCCCTCTCCTGTCCCAGCT
>NW_011889020.1:588233-594201 GCF_000151845.1 Pteropus vampyrus
GCGGGGGGCAGTCGTGTGCGCTTCAGGGGTGCTCCTGAGCACCCCGGCCCAGCGCCCTGGGCCTCCCCCTCTCCTGTCCCAGCTCGGGGGCGGGGGGTGGGTCAGAGCCCAGCACTGGGGGAACCGTGTCCCCAGTACACATGTGAGTCTGAGACCGGAAGGCAGGACACGGCCCATGCGCTTCTCGGAATCCATTCACCGGTCAGAGCCTGCGGGGACCCTCCACGCCGTGCTCAGCCCTCGGGGGTGGCAGGGCTGGCTGCCCGGAAGAGTGGGGTGCGGTGACGGGGACACCCCCGAGGACAGGGCGTCAGCAGCGTTCCAGTGGGTTCCGCGGTTTGCTTTCTGTGAAATGCCGTTCACTGCTTCTCTGGCTCCGGCTGGACTGAGCCCCCCGTTTCCACTGTCTAAACCCGGCCACCGAGCATGACTGGGAACCAGGCCCTCGGTGCCCGTGTGGGCACAGTGGTGGCTGCCGAGGTGTTTGTCCTTGTCCCTGGGACCAGGAATGACACAGCGGGTGGAATGGGGGCCATTAGTCAGCTGCTCTCGCACGGGGGACATCCTGGCTTCGCCGGCTGAGCCCAGCATCATCGCGAGGGCCTGTAAAGGCGGGAAGGAAGGACAGAGGGTGGGGGACATGGAGGACCGAGGTGGAGCGGGGGACGCGAGCCTCCAGGAGCCTGAAAGAGCAGGAAAGGGCTTCTGCCCTGGAGACACCGGGCTGGTGTGGGTTGCGGGCCTTGCGGGAGGAGAAGGGGCCCTGGGCTGAGATGCTGGGCTCCGGGGGTCCCTGAACCCCCAGTCTTCCCTAAATAGGGGCATCCTCAGCCCTGCAGCATGGCCGCCTGCCAGGTCAGTCTCCTGGGTCAGTGACAAGCCAACAGAAACTTAGAGGCTTCAAGCCACACACAGACTGGAGGTCACGTGGTCCCCTGGGCTAAGGTCAAGATGTGGGCAGGGCCACTTCCTTCGTCCAGCCTTCTCCAGTTCCCAGGGGCGCCCACTGTCCTTGGCTGGGCCGCTCTCTGGCGTCGCGGCCAGCAGCACAGCCTCCCGCGTCTCTGACCCGGACCCACCTGCCGCCCTCCCACGTCTGGTCACACTGGCCGCCTGTGGGGACAGAGCTCAGGCTCGGGCGCCCTGAGCGCTATGGAAGCCGCTCGCACCTGCGGCTGCTGGGCACCGGGGCCGGGCTGTGTCCGGCTGGCCAGCGTGAGGCGCTGCAGAGCCGGGGCGCCTGGGCCGTGGGATCCGGGGGCTGGGGGCCCCTGCCGCTCAGCACAGCCTCACAGGAGCCAGACCCGCACAGGCTGTCGGCAATGGGACTGGGATGGCACGGGGCCAGTCCCCGGGGGGCCGGAACGCTGTCACCGTCTGGCCCGCATCTGCCTGAGAGCGGTGGCCCCATGTGTCCACACACACGCATCCATACACACGCGCCCACACACACACGCGTCCACACACACGTCCACACACTAGTGCATCCACACACACACATGTCCCTGCCTGTCCACAGCAGCGTCATTCACAGAAGCCAAGGCCCCTCACGGCTGTGGCCCAGCCCCACAGTGGACTGTCACCTGGCCACGTGAAGGAGCAAAGGTCAGACACGCGCTGCAGCTGGACCGACCTGGGTGACAGGAAGAAGCCAGACACAAGACAACACTGGGTATGACTCTGTCAACGCGAAGCATCCAGAACAGAAAACCCACGGCAGGAAGAGGTCGGTGGTGGCCTGTCAGTGGCTTGGGGGCAGCCCCGTGGAGCAAACCCCGCCCCCCTGAGACACCTGCCGTCCCGAGCTGACCTCTCGAGGCAGCTTCCCAAGTGGTTTTGGGCTGAGGTTTGCTCCCTCCCACGAGACTAGCCTCACGTCTCCTGTGCCCAGCCCACGTGCACGGAGGTGTTGTCTAGGCTGGACAGACGGACAGTTGGAAGGATGCCGCCCCTGTACACACACCTGGCTCTGCAGTGGATGGAGGCGTCACCAGGGAGAGCTGCATGCAGAGGGGACACAACAGGACGGACCCCAGGCTGCTGGACCCCGGCCCATCATGGGCTGCCGTGTGCTGGGGGCCGAGGAGCCCCACACGGGGAGGTGGTCAGGGGAGGCGGGCGGGGTCCTAGAGGGGCGGAGGGGTTGCCTCAGCTGGAGCAGCTCCCGTGTCCTCGATCCAGGGGCCACCCCCACGTGTGGGCACCGACTTAGTGCCTGCACACACCCCCTGCCCGGAGCCAAACCCTGAGGGCCAGTGGACGCAGGAGGGACGGGCGGGGAGGACTTAGCCTGGCCCAGCACCCAGTGAGGAGAGGGACCCCACTGGCAGGCGGGGGGCACCCCTAGCTTGCACCTGCTCCCCGCCCGCCATCCTGCCCGCTCCCGGGGGCCCGGGGTGCAGACTCTGAAACCCTTTCCACTGAGCACGGCAGGGCTGGGTCTTAGTTCTGATGCGCCTCGTCAGAAGCAGATTGGCTCTCGCCAAGGGCAGGTTGCAGGAAGGGGCTCTAAACGGCTCATCTTCGGAATATTAATAGCATGGAAAATGTTATTAGAATAATTTTTCATCATGAATAATAAATTAATAGCATAATTTGGTAGCGCCACGTGACAGCCCAGGTGAGAGCAGGCAGCGGCTTGGGGCGGAGCGTGGGCCGTGGGCGCCGGGCGAGGTGGGCGTCAGCGGGCGAGCTGTCTGCAGGGACGTGGGGATGCCCTGGGGGTCGCAGGTGGAGGACGGGGAGCTTTGCACTGGACGGTGAAGCCCGGACTCCAGCTTAGACCAGCCTGGCCCTCTCTGCTGCTCAGGACACCCGCAGGCCAGACCCCCGCTTTGCCTGCCTGTGCTGGACACTGCCCACAGGGACCCCCACAAAGGCAGATCCCGATTCAGGTGTTCGGCCGTCCTGCTGAGGCCAAACACCAGGGCAGAGATCCCGCTGGTTCAGCTTGGGCCAGGCGTCCCCCGCTTTGGGGCTGGCTTGTGATGGCCGAGGCAGGGCCACCCCGGGAGGTGGAGGCGTGTGTGGGGCTGGCCTCGGAGGTGGAGGGCCCACCTGCGCATGGAGCGCCCACAGACTCTCATCCGCCCTCAGCTGACGCTGAGGCAGGAGTGACGCTGCAGGACCCCCGAGGTCTGGGGGGCTGTGGCGGGGGCTTCCTGGAGAGGCCGGCCAAGGACAGAGCCACCGATGTCACCGAGGAGCTGAGCCCGAGCACCAGGCTGCGGCTTGCTCGGGGGGGCCCTGGAGACGCAGGGAGGGCTCGGCCCTTACGTCGGTCTGGGAGGCGGGATCTTGGGGAGCAGGGTGGCCTCGGCCGGGAGACCAGGGCCCTAAACCCTCTGAGAGCAGGAAGCGGAGTATGGCGCCCACAGGAGGTGCGGGCGGAAGGCCTCTGTGACCCCTGTCACTGTGCCCACAGATGTCCCCACAGAGGGGGCCGACCAGGGCGCCTCCAGTGGGTGTGAGACAATATCTCACACACGCACACGCACACGCACACGCACACGCACACGCACACGCAGACGTATCCCGGCGTGAGCGGTGTGCACACGTGAGAGCTGGCACGTGCGTGGTGGGGGTCGGGGCGACAGAGCTCGGAGTAGGAGCCCACGGCGCCCTCTCGGCTCGGACCGGACGAAGCGGTGGCCCGAGCGTCACGGTGGCCTGAAGGGCGTGTGTGCCCGGCCGGCTTTCCTCGCTCCCCAGTGTCTGGCTCTGCGACTGACATTTAACGTTCGAAAGAACATGAAAGATGGAGGGAAGATTGGAGGGAAGATTGCAGCCATTTATCGACTGGAATTGCAGGCGTCGACACGTCGATCAAAATTAAAGTATTTAGAGGTTTTCCTCAATTTTGCCTTGTGCAAACCCCCTTTCCTGCGGTGCCCGACCACGGGGTTCAGTGCGGGATTGCCCGAGGCGCCCCGTGGGCAGCTGTGGTTCAGGGCCCGGCACCCCACTGCTCCTTCGGCTGCCCGGCCCCCGAGGATTGCTGAGACCCAGCCGGGGAACGAGCAGGCCACCCGTGAGGGGACCCCGTGTGCAGAGGTCAGCAGAGGTCAGCAGAACTGCACCAGCCGGCCGGCCGGAGCAGGCGTTCGTCACACTGACCTCTGCCACGTCGGCCGGGAGGGACCAACACGGGCGGCCTCCTCTGCACTGTGGCCCAGACGGGTCTCAGGGCTGCAAGCAGAGCCCAGGGGGCCCCAGGTTCTCGCTGGCACCGGGCACCACTGCCCCCCGGGACCTCGGCCCACTGTCACACTCTGCGGGTGGGCGGGGACTGCCCTCGGCTCCTGCCGGGCCTGGGCAGGGAGCAGGGGCGCGGGCTTCTCCTGAGTAGCGGAGATGATGGGGGGCAACTCCCCAGGCTGGGGGCTGGGCGGGGCTGGGGGCCTGACAGTGAGGACTCCAGCGGCCACTCCTGCTCCAGCCCAGCCTCTGACCATGCTGCCCAGGCCCTGGAATCCCTCAAAACAGACCTCTTCGCCCAGGGTGCGGGGGGCACGGGGGTCTGGGGAGGAAGAAGCCACCCCGAGTCCTGGCTCCATCTGGCCCCCCATGGTCACGGGGGGAGACCCTCGGCCTCCGGAGACACGGAGGGTGTGGACTCCGTCCCGGACACTCGGCCGCTGAGACGCTGCCGGTTCCTGGGGTTTCGCTCCTGGGGTGCGACCGCCTCGCTGGCCCCTGCTTCCAGGAGCACGCGGCAGCACCCCCGGAACAGGGCCTGGCCCGGCCGGATGCCGGCCGCATCCGGGTGGACGCATCTTCACAGCTTTCGTTGCTGTTGCAAACAGGATTTGTTTTCCATTTCATTTCCTCTTCGGGGATTAATTTTGTGGGGTTGCTACTGACTTTCGTACACAGGTCCTCCACGTAGCGAGTTCGCTGAATGCCTGATTAGTTCTCACACTCTCCCTGATATTTGCCCGAGCTTCTGTGCAATTATATTTTATGCAAATAAGGGTCGTTTGTGGCTTTTCTCAATTTCCTGTTCCTTTCTTTTTTTTCTTCTTCGGCCTGTCACGTTGGCTCCGATCTCTGCTGCAAACCGGATAGAAACGCGCTGACGGGCATCTCTGACGGCCATGGGACGCTTCTGCAGCTCCGTGTTTACCTCAGGACGTTTGCGTGCGTGTCCCCACCGCCTCTAGCCTGCCGGGCAGTGATGCGAAGGCTGCATTTCGTGGGCTGCATTTTCTCGCTTCTGTTGAGACGGTCACGTGGCCGTGCTCCGTCCCCAACGTGGTTTCATTAAAGGGCTCCCAAGGCGGAAGCGGCTCTGCATTCCCAGGGGTGACGTGCTGTTTCTGACACCGACGGACTTGAGGCTTCTCACATTTTCTCTGGTCCTTGTCTTGTGAAATCAAGATCATATAGCCTCATACAATTATCTGGGTCATTTTCCTCTTTTTCCGTAAAACACTTTTCAAGATGGATCTTTTCCATTCCTAGAACGTTTGGTGAGACTCGCCTGCAAAACCTGTGTTTTGAGGCTCCGGTCCTGGCTTCATCTCTTTAATGGTCGTTGCTTTTCTTGTTCCTTTTGTATTTCAAGCCGGTTTTGCCCTCGTGTTTTTATAAAATTATTTATTTCATCAGCATTTTCAAATTTACTGGCAAAAGTGCTCCGTGTGGCTTATGGTTTTAAAAATCTCTACTGCAAACTCACCACATGGTTTTCGTACTTTATTTTAAAACCCTGTCCCCCGCCCGTCTCTCTCCCTTCCTGCCGAGTCGGTTTTGTCGGAGGAGCCGGGCCTGGGGTTTTCTGGCCCCTTCGTCACGTCTTAGCTTCCGCTCACGTAATTTCTGCTGTCGCCCCCTTTCACTGTCCGCAGACGAGTTGTCTGCTCTGCCTTCGGCTTCTTCGGTTGACCATTGGACTCGCTGGTTTCCCGTCCTGTACATCTTCAGATGAATTAATTCGAGGCTCAGTTTTAGGCCGCTCCGTAAACGG
>NW_011889020.1:595351-601851 GCF_000151845.1 Pteropus vampyrus
CTGTCCACCTGGCTTGCCACACTGCGTTTACCCGAACCACCACAAACTCCGAGTTGGTGGGGACCAGGTTAGCGAGACTTCGCCGTGGTAAAAGGCGCCTCAGAGGACTCAAGGGCCTGCTCACGCTCTGCACGCCTGTCCCATCTCACAGAGGGAGGCTCGCCTGGCACTGCCGTGACCAGGTGTCTCTGCAGCTCCCGCCTCAGGACCTGGAGGCAGACGCCAGCTGGAGGAGGCAGATTTGGCCACACTGTAGTCAAGACAGTCTGGCCATCACGCGGAAGTCCCCCAGAGGTGTCTCCGTGTCCCCACAGGCCAGGAGGGGGACACGACACTCCCTCGAGCTGGTGCGTCCTGGACTCAGCTTTGCCCCAGACCTGCAGCCTGACCGGGAACCTCCCTAGGGATGGAGCTGCTCAGTGGGTCGCCGGCTCCAGCTCTAGCCCCCTGACCCGGCATGGGCCCGAGTGGACGCTGCCCCGATAAAGCGACGAGGGCCGAGTCCTGCCCACAGGTGCAGCCCTCAGACCTCAGCCTGGCCGCCGCTTTTCCAGAGTTTCCATCAGCCAAGGGACTTTGCGGGCGTCTCGCAGCCTTAGAATCGTCGCCCAGATCTCTGCTTCCCTTTGTGAGCAAATGGGCTGCCCCCATCATGGCCGGGCGGGCCCCCCAGCCAGGCGGCCCCTCCCCACCTACCAGGCGGCCCCGCCAGCCAGGTGGCCCCTCTTCCAAACGCTTCCTTTGTCTTGGTTTATTCAGATGCCCTTGGCCTCAGCCGGCCTGTCACTCATCTCTCAAAGATACTTTAAAGAATAATTACCTGTGAACCTAAAACTGCTCTAAAAAATTGTCAAAAAAATCACAAGAGATGTAGATTTTAGAATTTTAATGTAATTAGTGAGCTGGCAAGTTCAAGGCGAATTTTCACACTTCCTGCTTTACTTTTCTTCCCTTCTTCCTTTTCGCAGAGAAAGCGAGGTGCATGTTCCCTTTCGAGGTGCTTTTGTTTACAGTGGCCGGGCGTGCAAAGCGAGATGGTGACACTTTGGAAGAAGATCTGTTTACCACTCTTACGATTCATGCCTGAGGCTCACCTCTCAGCTTGAGTCTCCCAGAGACACACACACAGATGCACACACAGATGCAAGTGCACACGCACAGACACACAGGTGCACGCAGACACACATGCACATGCATACACCCATGGACACAGGTGCACGCAGACACACGTGCACATGCATGGACACAGGTGCACGTAGACACACATGGACATGCACGCACACACCCACACATGGACACAGGTGCACGCAGACACACATGTGCACGCAGACACACATGCATACACATGTGTGCACACATGGAACAGGTGCACGCAGACACACATGCACATGCATGCACACATGCACACACATGGACACAGGCGCACGCAGACACACATGCACACACATGGACACATGTGCACGCAGACACACCTGCATATGCAGACACACCTGCGCACACATGGACACAGGTGCACGCAGACACACGTGCACATGCATGGACACAGGTGCACACAGACACACATGTGCACGCAGACACACATGCATACACACATGTGCACGCATGGAACAGGTGCACGCAGACACACATGCACATGCATGCACACATCCACACATGGACACAGGCGCACACAGACACACATGCGCACACACATGCACATGCATACACACATGCGCACACATGGACACGGGTGCATGCAGACACGCGTGCACACACATGGACACAGGTGCACACAGACACACATGTACACACAGGCACAAGTGCACACAGACATGGGTGCACACGCATAGACACAAGTGCACATGCATAGACACAGGTGCACAGATAGACACAGGTGCGCATGCATAGATACAGGTGCACACAGATGTACGTGTACATGCAGACACAGGTGCTCATGCACAGACACAGGTGCACATGCAGACACACATGCACACACACAGACATGGGTACTCACACAGAGATACACATGTATAGGCAGACATAGATGTGCACACATAGACGCAGGTGCACATGCAGACACAGGTGTGCACATACAAACACACATGCACACGTAGACACAGGTGCACATCCACAGACACACTTGCACACACAAATACATATGTACACAGACACAGAGGTACATGCAGGCACCGGCGCTCACACAGAGCTACACATGTACAGGCGGACATAGTGTGCACACGCAGACACAGGTGTGCACGTACAGACACGCTTGCACATGCAGACACATATGTACACAGACACAGATGTACATGCAGACACAAGTGCTCATGCACAGACACACGTGCACACACACGCGTTTATGGGGGGGTGACCTCTGGCCCGCAGTTGAGTGTGGGAACGTGGGCTCAGCGTGAGCCAGTTGCGAGCTGGCGCGCCCTGCAGCCAGGGCAGACCGTGGCCCTCAGGGGCCCACCGAGGCCGAGGGCGCGCGGCACTTGTGGCCCGGCTCCTCCAGGCTCGGTCTCGCGAGGCTGCTGGGCTCGGCTCGGCAGCTCTGGGGAAGGACCGCAGCAGAGCGCCGCGGAGAGGCAGGTGGGCGTCAGCTGGAGCGAGCGAGGCGGCAGCAGGCGAGGTGGGCGGAGCCCGCAGCATCTGCTCTGCTGAGACTTCGACCAGCTGTGACGTCGCCAGCGTGTACAGTCTTCAGAGCCCTTTTACACGTATTGGTGTAGCACGTAGCCACTGAGCGGGCGAGCAGGGCCGCGTTTCCCCTCAGCGGACGTGTGCCGAGCTTCGGGGGGTGTCGGGGCGGGTCCCGCCCTCGTGGGGACTTGGTCTCTCCTTGCTGGCATTCACCTGTCATGATGCGTCAGGACACGCCTCAGGGGCACCCGCAGGGGAGCGCAGCTCCGATGCTCGCCTCCGTGCGGCCGTTCCAGGCTGGGCAGAGCCTGGGTGAGGGGCCAGCGTCTGTTTCGGTTTCGCGCACTATCGTGAATTCTCCAGGCGAGACCCCCAAGCAGAGGTCTGAGGCGGGGGCGAAGCTCTCAGCGATCCCGCAGGCAGGGGCCTCTCACTCAGCATCGGCAGTGCCACGTGGGTAGAGTCCCCTCCCCGTGCGCACACGCACACACGCATGCACACACGCACACGTACACGGGCACGCAGAGTCCCACAGAGGAGGCCGCTCCACGGTTACATGGCTCAGGGGTAGAGAGCCTGGCCTGGCTTCGGTCCTGCTCGAAAGCACTGGGACCTCTCCAGGACCCGGTTTCCTCATCCGTGAGGTGGGGATGATGGTTCTCGCCCGGCCTGCCTCGGAGGAAGGTGCTGGAAACTCAAACCAGGTCACAGACGGGGAAGGAAGCACAGGAAATGAATGGGAGGTGCAGATACCGCCGCTGGCCTGTGGGAGAGGACGGTCGGGGGGGACGCAGACCTGGCAGCAGCGAGGTGGCCCCTGCTTGGGGACGTATGCACGAGGCAGGTGCCCTCCCCAGGACAGGGCAAGGCCTCGTCCCACCCCCAGGCCCAGCCATGGAGGTGCCAGAGGGGCCGCTTAGGCAGGGAGCCCCAGTGAGAAATCACGGACATGGCGGAGGACACGGGGTCCCCTCTCCCTGTGTGGGCACCCCGCTTCTTTCCCCACAGGCGAAGCAGCATGCGGAACCTCGGGACCATCTCACGGGAAAGTCTCGCCTGCCCCTCCAGCATGCCACCCGGGCTCAGGGCAGCCCCCCCACACCCAGACCCCGCCAGGCACCCCGTTGTGGCCCTCACAGCACGTGCGGTCACGTCCGCTCACGTGGTGACAGAAGGTCTGTCCATCCCACTGGGCCACTAGCTCGATGATGGAGGGGTCGGCCCTGGGGCATCCTGCTGTACCCCCACGTGGTCAGGGCTGGCCACAGAGCACAGCAGCACCCCGACTTCCAGCCCGCTGGCCACTTACCTCTCCTTTCATTGAGTGAGGTGACGGTCCAGCTCATGCATGTTCCGGTGAGTAAGAAACTCCGGACGGCCCCTGGACTTCGTGGCGAGGATCCTGCCACCCACATGAGCAGGGCTCCCTCCCGAGGCCACAGCGGGAGGCGGCCGAGGGCCTGGTGGGGGATGGCGGGGACGCAGAGGCCCCGTTCAGCACCGCGGACAGCACCGCGTGGCTTCAGGGTTCCTGGCAGCCGCAGGCTGGTTTGCCGTTTTCTGGGAGGTCACAGGGTTACAGACGGGATTTGCGCAGAGCCGTGATGCGTGTGGCCTTTCCGGGGCCACCATTCTGCTTTGTCCCCTCAGAGCGTCTCGTGTCTCTGAAGAGCCACGAGTTCTGGCTCCAGCTAGCCACCAGCTCCTATGCTGTGTCCTCCAGGGCCCCGCGCACAGGCAGAGGTTCCTTCCAGCCTGGGGGCGGGGCCCCACGAGGGCCCTGGCCTGTTACCTGCTCTGCGTTGGGTTGTTGGTTCACCTTCTGGCATCTTCTCCGTCTCCCTGGTCAGAAGCCTGTTTCCGCCTGTTGTTCAGCCAGGGCGTCACTCACATTCACTCTTGTGTTTCCGAGCGGGCTTAGTGCTGGCACACGGGAGGAGCTAATGAATAATTGTTGACGGAATGAAAAGAACGCAACTTTCCGGTCCGTCTCCCGCGCTTTGGCTTGCCTCGGTGCCAGCAGGATTCAATCTCAGTGTGGAAAGGGAAAGACAAACGAACTCACACATTGTTGGGACCTCCACAGAGACGGGCACTGTGCCAAACACAGGTGGTGTGTTCGCTCTGTGTTCCTTCACACGGCCTGCAGCACACTGGCCGGCCACACAGCTGGCCTTTGGCTGACAGACCGAGGATGTGTTTGTGTGTGGATGGTAGGTGTCGTGGGAAGTATTTTAGGAAGGGCTCATGGTGGCTGATAATTCTCAAGGGGAGATGACTTGAGGCAGAGAAGCGGCACCAAAGGGCCACCCATGTTCCCCAGCACCCCACCTCCCCGAATGGCCCACGAGCACACATGCACGGAGAGGGGTACGGACCGGCTCTAGACCCCTGCACCCCTGCACCTGGCTTAGTTTCTTGTGGCTGCTGTGACAAGGACCACAAACGGGTGGCTCAGAACAACAGAAACATATCATCTCCCGGTTCTGGAAGCAGAGGTCCAAGGTCAGAGTGTGGGCGTGGCCGGACCCTCCCGGAGAATCTGAGGGGTGTGTCCGGGGCCCCTCCGGCTCCTGGTGGTGGGGGCGGCCCGGGGCCCTCCTTGGCTGGCAGATGCCTCGCCCAGTATCTCTGCCACCTGCCCACCTCCAACCCAGGATGACACCTAGACGGGGTCCCTTTTTCCTCCCCCTCCTCTGCACCATCACTCCGTGTCCCTCGCAGACCTGGACTCTGTCCCCCGCCCCCCACCCCGCGCTGTGCACCTTCCTGAGCCAGCGCCTGGATCTCCACACGGTGAACACCCAGCAGCGCTCGGCGGAGTCCTCGCCAGCGCTCGGGGCAGAGAGGACAGGGCCTGTTCCTTGTTAGTCTCTGTGTCCTCGCTCTGCTGGGTGGGCGTCTTGCCTTCCTGTCTGCATGTTTGTGAGGCCTCAGAGGTGCCGTCGGCTTGGCCTGTGCCAGGACGATGCCAGGCAGGGCAGGGGGCAGCGGTCGGTGAGCAGGGCAGGGGTGGGGGCAGCAGCTAGCTGTCTAAACCCTGCACTCTCTCTCTGACAGGCCTGATCATGGAGGAGGGAGGTGGAGGGAGGACAGAGTCGGGCCTGGAGCCTGGCGTGGGCTCCAGAGGGCGTGGATGCCAACACCGCCTGGCGGTCCAGAAGCCTCCATGGGGCGCGGCTCCTCGCCTGAGGCATCGATGCTTTCTCCGCCACCGCTGGCCGGTGGTTCCTCAGGCCTCCTCAGGGTCCGGGCGCCCCGAGCACACCATCCTCCAGAGGGCAGGTCCCTCTGAGGAGCCGGTGCCCCTCCCGATCGCTCAGGCCTGATGAGGCCCTCACACCGTCACAGCTCGCGGACAGGCTGGAGCTGTGTCTCCTCCGCCCGGACGCCCGCTCCTGCCTCTGGGGCCGCAGGCTTGCAGAGGTCTTTCCGAGCGTCCACCGCCATCCACTGCCCGCTGGAGAGAAGGCTCTGTCCTCTGGCCTGGGAGCCGGGGAGGCCCCAGGGCAGCTGCTGGTGGCGGGAACCATGCTGGGGCTCCGCGGGGCCTGGCGGGCCCTGGGCGTCCCCACGCAGGGCTGGGGCGGGTGTACCCCGCTGCCTGCGATGGGTGTGGCCCCTCACAACCTGGGAGACGTGGAGCAGAGTCGGTCACGGGACGGGGTGTTCAATTCAAGTCCTGGACAAACCACCCGCAGGACCACTGGGCTCAGGGAGAAGTCGGGTGCCCGGAACAGACGGGGTGCTCCCTGCTTCTGGGGCTTCGGGAAACCAACTGAGGATTGGGGTTCCAACCTGCACACCCAGCAGAAACCCCACAAGTTGGGGGAGGGCAGTCCTCGGGCCATGGGATCTGTCGGGAGCCAGTGAGGCCA
>NW_011889020.1:605036-606194 GCF_000151845.1 Pteropus vampyrus
TCCAAGATCCAAGCTTCCAGTAAGGGCTGCCATTCCCCCCACGGAGGGAGAGGCCCCGTGGGGGGCTGGACTCTGTCGGGTGGGGGTGCGGGCCCCCCAGAGGGCAGCCTGCCTGCAGGAGGATGAACAGCACTCGGCCGGCTGTGATTGTTCACTGTCTGATCATGAAGCCGCCTGTCACGGAGGCGCGTGAAGAGCGTGTGCTTGCAGGTGGCTCCGATCCAGGGGTACGGGAGCAGAGCGCTGTCTCCCACAAGTCACCCCCACACGTCCCTCCCTCCAGAGCGAACCTCCCTCTTTTCTCAAAAACCATTGGTCCCCACTTTCTTTTTTTCTCGTTTTTAAAAATTGTGGTAAAACACACAACATAGAATTTACCACCTTAACCATTTTTAAGGGTTGGATTCAGTGATGTTGGTACGTTTATAGTGTCGTATGACCGTCCCCACCACCTCTCTAGAGCTTTCTCATCGATCCAAACTGAAACCGTGTCCTGTTAACCAGTAAGTCCCCTCCCTCCCCCAGCCCCGGCTCCTGGCCATTCTCCAGCTCTGCATCGACTCCTCCAAGGACCGCCCACAAGGAGTCACCTGGCATGCGTCTCTTTGTGACTGGCTTATCTCCCTGAGCACGATGTCTTTGAGGTCCCCACGTGGCAGCGGGTGCCAGGTGTCCTTCCTTTCTAAGGCCAAGGGGTGTCCACCATGTGGCTGGACCGCGTGCTCGTCCGTCGTTCGTGGTGGACTCTCGGTGCCGGCATGTTTCAGCTCCCCTGGACGTGCCGCCGAGAACGCGGGGTGCCAGCGCTCTGCCTGTCCCCGCTTTCGGTCGCTGTGGATAGATACTCAGAAGCGAGGGGGCCAGGTCCCCACACTTTCTTTTACAGTTCAAGCGCGTGTACGTGCCTCACACATAACATTTAAAACCCTGATCGTCTTCGAGCCCCGTAAAGGAACTGCCTCGTGGCTCATCCCACACCCTGCCCCTCCGCCAAACGCCGTGTTCCCAAGTCCCTCCGCGTGGATGCCACCTGCTGTCCAGCCTTTGGCTCGTCCTTGAGGCCTGGCTGCTGCTGTCCCGGCCACGTCTCGGGGCAGCGGGACACGGACAGGGGCTCAGGAGCCTGGCACACAAAGGGGGCCCTGCCCGAGCCCCCAG
>NW_011889020.1:608749-611442 GCF_000151845.1 Pteropus vampyrus
AAGCGTGACGTCGGGCTGTGTCGATTTCCTCCATCGTCGGCGGGTTTCGTTCCATTTATTTCTGTTCGCATCACATCATTCTCTTCCTTCTGCTCGTTTTGGGTCTAATCCGTTCATTTCCCGCAGTCTTAGGTGGGAAGCCGAGTGACTGGTTTTGGACGTTCCGGCCTCTGCTTCGCTCTCGCGCACGGAGCTTCCCGTGGGCGCCGCGTGAGCCGCATTTCAAATTCGCGTCTGCCGTGTTTCATTCCGCTTCACCAGGAATATTTTCCGATTCCCTGACGAGGTCTCCCTGGCCCCGCGGGAGGTTATTCAGAAACGCATCACCCAATTTCCAAAGCTCGGGGGCTTCCCCGAATGCCGTCCAGATCGCTCACCAACTCCCTGTCATAACGGGTCACGCTCTCCAGCTCTCGCCCCGGGGCGTGCGGAAGGCCCCCCACGCCCAGCCCGGGCGCCACCCCGGGGCACACGCCGAGCCCTCGGGGAGCCTGTGTCCTGCGGGCGCGTGGTGTGGCCTCCTGCTTCTGCCGATCCGGTGCGGGCGGGCGGTGGTGGCGTTCGTCGCTTCTGACTCACTCCTGGGGTACAGTGGCTCATTTCGGCCCCCCTTGCGCGACCCAGGAGGAGCGAGGAGGGGTGTGGAACCCCCCGTGGTTTGACCGTTGCCCCTCGGACAGGCCCATTTTGCAGTTCTGTCACCAGCTACCCGTCAGTGACTTACGTCTTCCCGCTGAAGCAGAGCTCGGTGTTGGCGGGGACTCCCCGGGAGCGGTCACCCTCGGCGGCCACCCTCAGTGATCTCCTGGGCCCCACCCCGTCTGGTGCTGACGTAGCCCGTGCGGCCGGCTGTTCCCGGAGCTTCCGTGGTGTCCAGCTCCCCAGGACCCGCCGCTGCCTCCGCTTCCTGAGAGCCATGCACAGCGGGCAGACCAGACGCGGGTCCCTGGAGTGCCGTGCGCTTGGCCTCCTCGGCCGCTGGGCGGAGGCCGCAACTCCCACAACTCCCCGGAGGGGCTCGGGAGCGGCTCTGCGCCCGCGTCTCGTCCTGGAAGGTGCCTTGCCAGTGCTTTCTGGGCGGGGAGACTTGGTGACCCAGCGCTCCAGGATCAGGCTTCTCTGGTCGTCTTAGGAATGTGTCCTTGTCCCTCTGGCTGCCAGGGGCGTTCGGTGCAGTCACCCTGAACTGGGATTTTGAACAAACAAGCTTTCCACGTGAAGGGTTTGTGTTTGGGCTGAGGACTGTGGGAAAACCAGAAAAATAAAACCAGGACCACAGTAGGAAGCACGAGGCTCAGGGAGGCTAAGGGACTTGCGGGCGGCCACACAGCAAGTATGTGGGGAGCTGCCACCTGGCCCCAGAGGGTGTGCCTACCTGTCACCGTCGTCCACAAGAGAACACATGACCGTCCTTTCCCCAGTGACCCCAAAGAGATGGCTAGACGGGAAACTGCGGGCCAGCTCAGCCCACCTGAGCCACCGGGAGCTGTGGCCGGTTCTCGGAGCAAAGTGCCAGGGCCACCCCTCAGGCATGGAGAGCCAGCCGGGGCAGCAGAGCCCACCTGTCTCCCCCACCACCTGGGAGACACATGCAGGTGAGGCTGCCCACTCCTACGTGCAGAAGTGACCCAGAGCCTGGGACCTCGTCCCGCTCCTGAACCCTCGTTCAGTGTGGGCTCGCTCAGCCAGTGGCCACCCAGGGACACAGCCCCTCCTCAGAGGAAGCTTTTGCTCCACTTGGTGTGTCCAGGGCTTTTCCAGGCGGCCACCGGAGGGGCCGGGCTTGTGTCCCAGGAAAGTGAGTTTCTGAGAGGGGCTGAGCTGCCCCCCACCCCCCGTCCCTCAGCTGCCCCTCCGGGAGCTACACAAAGCTGACCTCGGGGGAGGACCATGAAGAGAACAAGGCGCACACATGGGGGCCACATTTCCTGTGTGGCCCCGGGCCAGTTCCTCAGCCTCTCTGTGCCCTCGGCTCCCATCTGCTCGCGTGATGTCAGGCATGGACGCCCGGCACTGCCCGCCAAGCCCTCCGCCCGGAGGCACGCTCACTGCGGCTGCCGCTGCTCCCAGGACCGAATCCCATTTTGCTAATGGATGACACTTTGTCTCGTTTTTATTAATAATGATTAAAGACCTGTTTATTGTTCCTTTGTCCTCTGTCCTGCTGGGACTTTGATCACAAAGTGATTTTCATGGACTGTGATCAGATGCCACACGTGCTTTGGTCAGCCACGTTTTATGCCACCCAGCACGGTCGAGGCCACGTCCATGCAACACACAGAGCCAGCCGTGATTTACCTCTGTGTATTTTGCCTTTAATTACAATAAACTAATAAAGATTTCAGAGATGCTCTCATTTTAATAAAATGCGGTGTTATAATTGGCAACCTATTTTAAGCAATTTAATTTCCCGTGACCTGTTTTCCAGATTAGCTGGGTAATGAAGGGCCTGCACCACGAGGGCTGGCCCGAAGCTGCCCAGGCCTGAGGCTCCTCTAAAGGTGCGCCCGACACCGTGCTCGCCCGGAGGGGAACTGGGTTATGGGTGGGTTTCATTCTATCATGAGTAATGAGCCCAAATTTCCAACCAAAGAAACAAGCAGGGACACGGTGAAGATGCATCAAGTCAGTCTTAAAGCTACAGGCCTCCGCGAACCCGGCTGAAACCCGTCTCACCCCTGGGACACCTGTCC
>NW_011889020.1:615022-616526 GCF_000151845.1 Pteropus vampyrus
AAAACCCCGGGGAGGCGCCCGCACCCTGGATAGGGGTGTGTGGGTGCGCCCACCACTGCACTCCCAGCTAAGACCTGCACGGCACATGGGGGGAACGGAGCTGCGTCCCTGCTGAATCCCGCAGCTCGCAGGCCCAGGATCGGGATTCAGAGGAGCTCGGGAACCCGTGGGTGGGTATGATGGGTGAGTGGGTGGGTGGTGGATGGTGGGTGGATGGTGGGTGGAAGGATGGATGATGGCTTTAGTCTCCAGAGAGTAACTAAAAAGCAAGATGAACCCTCTTACACAGCCGGTAGGAGTGTAAAACGGTGCAGCCACTTTGGACAAGGGTCTGGCGTTGCTCAGAACGCTGAAGGCAGACTTCCCCGTGGCCCAGCAGCCCCACCTGTAGGTGTATATCCAAGAGGAACAGAAACACACGGCCACACTAAAGCGTGTACACAAGTGTCCACAGAAGCTTTATTTGTAATGGCCAAAACGTGGAGACACCCAAAGGTCCATCACGTGCTGAGCGGCTGAATGAAATGCGACCTCTCCGTACAATCGGATATCAATCACTCCATCATCAGAAGGGACCAGCCTCCCCACGGCCCGTGCCACAGAGCTGCGTCTGGAAAGACACAGACACAGAGAGGCCCCACGCGTGTGACCGCGTGTGCAGATGTCCCGTGTGCAGATGTCCGCAGCCCACGAGCCCCGAGGCGGGAGGGCTGCTGCTTGCCTCAGGCTGGGGGGACGGGGGATGGAGAGTGACAGCTGAGGGGTGCAGGGCTTCTTTCTGGGACTGTGGGTTATGGCAGCGCAAGTCTGCGAATGTACTGAAAACGGCTGAATTGTCCACTTAAAGTGGGCGAATTCTATCTCAATGAAACTGCGGGAAGAAAGCAAGGCGTTGAAACGCACAGAGTGCGCTGGTTCCCACCCTCCTCCCTCGGGAGGGCGGGGCTGGAGTCGGGGCGGGGAACCCCCGGTTGGGCCTGCAGGTGGGCTTGCTCAGTCCCAGGGGTAGCCACCCGGCCTGTCACAATGACTGACGTGATAGCCATGTGCTCACGGAAAGCTCACTAGGTAGGAGCTGGGCTCCAGCCTCTGGTCAGAAGCTGGTCAGTAGAGGCCACGGTGCAGGCCGCTGGACTAGTCTCCCCCAGGCCAGAGGGCTATGGGGCAAGTCTGGTCCCTGAGCCAGCTCCAGGGGACAAGGTGCCAGCTTCTGCCCGCTGTGGACATTCCAGCTGCCCAGAGTCCACCAAGGCTTCCGTCTCTGCAGGGAGAAGTGTGGGCGAGGGCGGTGCTGGGCAGTGGGGCCTCGGGACCCTCCCTAGGGCTCTGCTCTGCCTTGTACGGCCAGGGCGCCTGGCAGCAGGCCCTGGCTGGGCGGCAGGGCTGGGTGGGGGTGGTGCAGGGCTGCGGGGCCCTGGGGGCTGGGATCGTCCTGGGCCCCTGCAGGCCCAAGGCCGCAGCTGTGGAACGAGCCCGAGCCCTGAGCTGGCAGCCGGAGGAGCCT
>NW_011889020.1:618746-620307 GCF_000151845.1 Pteropus vampyrus
AGCTGAAGATTTGCCCGGCCCTGCGGTGCCTGCGGGCCCCCGAGGCCTGGGGTGTGGGGACCCTGGTTGGCGAGTGATGCAGCAGGCATTCGCGGGTGTCCCCCCAGACCAGCCTGTGCCCCCTCTGTCTCGTTCTCCTGAGCAAGGGATGCACCCAGACCGAGTTCAGGCAGGCAAGCTGGGGCAGGTACAGGGCACAGGAGCATGCGAGTCCCTGGGGTCTGCTGGTGAGGGGAGGGCCGCTTCCTGCTCCATCCTTTACACCCCCCAGGTAACTATGCACCTGTGTGCAAACATGCATGCACACGCACACACACCACGGCACAAAGACATCTCCACCCGCGGCCTGTGGATTACCAGCTCGGGCTTTAGGGAAAAAAGGAAGAAAAGGAAGAATTGCTAGGCAACCAGCCAGGGGTTGCTATGGCATTTCCAAGAGCAGCTGGGCCAATCGGAGCTGAGCATGGGCCGCTGTCTGTCAGCATAGGGAGAGGGGTGTGAGGCAGGCGTTGCAGGGCACTGAATGCAGACGTGAGGACGGCACACCTCATGAATATTCATCGGGCTGACTGAGGCAAAGCCAATTATCCACTTGGAGGCTGGATTTTTCCCAGATCCATTCATCTCTTTGAAACATCCGGTGGCTTCAGGGGCAGACTCCACTGACTTCCCACCGGCCCTGGGAGAGCTCTACTCAGTCAGACCCCTAGCTCCTGCCAGTCCAAGCCCTGCTCTGGGGTGTCCCCGCCACCCTGCAGCCCACTCCCTGGTCCCCTGGCAGGATTCGAATTCCCACCTAGGAGTCAAGCACGGCACAGCGCGTTTCCACTGGACACATCCCACCACTCACTTTCTCCCTCCATCTATCCTCGCTCTCTAATTGGAGAAGTGACAGAGCAGTGACAATGGCCTTAGCCAGCCTTGCCAATGTCACCCGAGCCATCTCCCAGAGCCTCAGCATCTGTCTCAGTCCAGGTCCGCAGAAAGCAGAGCCTGAGGCAAGGGTTACGTGCCCCAAGCACAGAGACCAGAAACTGCAAAGGAAGTCTATGGGGGCGGGGCCACTGTCTGTGGGTGTCCCACTGCACGCCCCAAGGGCAAGGAGCCCCAGTGAAGATTTCAAAGAGGAGCCACTCCTCAGAGTGGCCCATAGAGGACATTGGGTTTCTCTGCCTGGCTTCTGCCTGTCCCTTTTTCCCCTGGGCAGGAGAGCCCAGGAGCCAGGGCTGAATTGACAGCAGCCACACTGATTCTCTTTCCAGGCTCCTCCCCTGGGACATCTGGACCCCGCCCCCCACTCCTTCTGTTGGAGCTCACCCTAACCACCTCCTCAGAGATGCCATCATGCCCTATGCACGTGTCCCACAATAGCTAAGTCTGTGCGATTGGTTCGCCAAGACCTGGCCATGCCCCGGTTCTCGCCTCCAGGGGCGGATCCTGACACGTCTGCAGCCAGGTCGCTGGAGCCCAGGTCCCAGTGGATGCTCAGTCAGTGCTTTTGTGGGGGCCCAGCTGCGTGGGCAGCACCTTAGACAGCTCCTGGGCAGCGCAGGGTGGAGGC
>NW_011889020.1:623052-627098 GCF_000151845.1 Pteropus vampyrus
CCCTGTCCTCAGCTCCGTGAAGTCCAGGTTTCAGAATCAAGTGTCCTCGCCTCGTCCCGTGCACCCGGGTGGCAGCGTCCTGGAGGCTGAGCCCCGCTGGCTGGGAAGAACCCCAGGGAGAGCTCTGCTGTTCTTGCCTGGCCCGCCCGGCGTTTTCTGGGGGGCCCGCCCTTGCCCCCTTCCCCGAGTCCCTTCTCCACCACACATCCTCGGGGTCAAGGACCCAGGGTGGGCCTGGAGGCACTGGGGCTGCTCCAGGCCAGGAGCCGGGCAGGGCTGGGGCTCTGGTAGGGAAGGGCACCCGCCCCGGTCCTGCTTCCCGGCTGGGTGGGGCAGGGGCGCCAGGAGACAAAAGCCCTGCTCCCGCCACTGGCCAGGCATCCGGCCAGCACCCCTCACTCCAGGCCCTGCCGGGACTGCCGTGGGGCCTCAGCCCGGCCAGGGGCCCACTTACCGGGCCGCCCCCAGCACCCACGAGGAGGCAGCGTGCTCCAGCAGCTCCGACCCCAGCCTCAGGCCCAGCGACTGCCTGCTGGCCCCTGGACGGAGGCAGGTACACCTCTGGGGCTGCGGCCCTCGGTCCTCTGTCCCTCCTCGTGTGGCTGGCCAGGCCGGAGGAGGGAGCAAGGGGGGCGGGAGCAGCGGGAACGGGGCAGTGGCCTCATTTCCATAGGGAGCCCTGGCCCCTGAGTGGCCCCCGCCCCATTGTGGGCCTGGCCTGGCTCACAATCGCTGCCTTTGTGGTGGCCTGGCTTCCGCCCTCAGCACTCAGGCGTGGCAGGGGTCCCGGCCCCCCACCCTTCAAAGGGGAGGGAAGGAACTGCCTCCCCACATCGGGCCCCCATGGAGAGACAGGCGGGAAGGGTGCCAGGAGACCTGGCCGCTGAGCCTGGGGAAGGCTGTGCTGTATGCACACGGCCACCCCATCCAGGCAGCGGGAATCCCCACCCTCAGAGCCTGCCGGCCAGGGGAGAGCAGAAGGCCCAGCTGGGCTGGGGATCTGCCCCCATGGGGTCAGGCACCAGCTGCACCTCTGGGAGCCTTAGTCCTCTGTGGGAGCAGCCCCCCTACACCCATGCGGGGGAGGGGCAGAACACGGCTCCCCACTCCGGGATGTGTCTGAGCTCCCTGGAGCCTGGTGGGAAGGAACAGGTCTGTGGGCGGGGCCTCGGCTCTGCCCAGACCACCCAGCCCAGGCATGGAAGCTGCGGAGGTTTTGAGGCTACAGGGGACCCAGAGCAGGGGTTGGGCCTGGAGTCCCTGTGCCTGGGCCAGCTCGCTGTCCCCTCCTCAGTACCGCCTCCCCTCCAACACACGTCTTCACCGCAGGCCCCAGCCTGCCCCCACCCCTGCCTGTCCGAAGATTTCTCCCCCACCCTGGACGACGGGAAGGTCATGAGGCCAAGAGCCAGCTGTTCCCAGATGTGACATGCCCCTCCCCTTTCTGGAGGAATGACAAGCCTGGCGTCCAGGAGGGGGCAGCGTGTGACGAAGGAGCAGGAGCAGACAGGGAAGGGGTTCTTCATCCGTTTCTGTGGATTTGTTTAATCCCACGCTATTCGGCTTTCACGGCGGCAGGGGGAGGGGCGGGGGAGGGGGTCTCGGCCGAGTCCCTCCCTCCCTCCTCCGGTCCCGCCCCAGGAGCCACCTGACCGTATCCAAGTTGCCAGCGCTGCTCGGGCCTTTGTGCAGCGGGGCAGCCGCCCGGAACCCGGGCCCTTCTCCCTGAGCCAGGAGCCCCTGCCCCCATCCTCGGAGTTGGCAAATAAATACATCCACAAACACAAATTCTTGGTGTGCTGGGGAGAAGCGGCGGCATGGGCCGGCGAAGGAGGCTGGGCCGGCGGAGGAGGCTGGGCCGCCCCCGCGCAGCCAACGGGAGCACGACCCGGCCCCGGCCTGGCAGCAGTAAGTTGACTTTTATGGAACCTACGGAGGCTCCGGGGCCACCAAGAAGGTCCCTATAGGACTGGCCCAGAGAGCAGGCGGGGCAGAGGCTGGAGGCGGCCCCTTTTCCCATCCAGCGCGCACCGGCCGGCTCCACCCCCACGCCAGCTCTTTCTCCCGAGGGACAGTGTGGGGAATGCCGAGCGCGGGAAATGGAAGGGGCCCGCCTCTGATCCCATGGGTGCCAGGACTTCGAGAGGTAAAAATGGCCAGAGGAAGTGCCCACAGGCTGTGCTGGGGACGCACAAAAAGCGGGCCGATCCAAGGGCAGGGCGCGCCCCCCGCCAGCCGTGCCCGGAGGTCTGCGGGCGGGGGGCGGGGCGGGGGCGGGCAGAGAGGAGGCGCTGGCCGCGGAAGGGAGCAGGGAAGGGAGGAGTGACCTCCTCTGGCCCCTAGTGCAGCCAGCCTGTAGGAAGGGGCATCTGAAGAAAGATTTGGGGTCTGTCAAAGTGAGGAGCGTCCCCCCATTAGAATGCAAATGAGCTGCGGAAGGCGGAAGCCAGAACTGGCCTGGACCCGTCCGGGCGGCCGGGGGCGGGGGTGGGGGGCATCTGCTCTGGAGCTCCCTTTCCTGGGGAGGACGGAGAGGAAAAAGTCCAGAGGGAGGCAAGAGGAGGTGGGACCGCGCTTTGGGGTCGGTTTCAACACCATGGACAGCGGACCCCACCGGCGGGACTGCCCCCAAAAATGAGGGTCCCCTCCCACACCTTGCGGAGGCGGAGGCTGAGGGACACACGGTCGGATGAAGCTGACACCGCCGGCTGCCCGCATCGCCCCGCCCTCCACCCCTCCGGCCGGAGCAGCGACCCACGGGGAGACGGTGGCTGCTGCGCCTTAGGCTTGGGCGGCCTGTCGCACGCTGGGCTGGGGCAGCGACGCTTCCACTGATGCGTGGAGGAGGGCCTGCAGGTCCCGTTCCAGAGAGAAGGGCCATTCCTGACACCTGCAAAGGGCCGGAAACTGCAGCGGGTTAGGGTCAGACCAAGCCACGCCAGAGGGGTCGCTGGGAGAGGGGCGTCCGGAGGGTCGAGGCTTCTGCATGGCTGGCTCGGAGCGCCCACAAGGAAGGACGTGGGCAGGGCGCTGAGGCGGGAGGGTCAGCGGCCTCTGTTCTGAGGGCAGATGGTGCAGTGGCGGGCCTGGCCTGGCGGGAGCCAGAGGGGCAGAGGCCTGCTGGCCAGGCCTGGGCCTGCGGCCCCCGCACCGTCTGCAGGGAGACAAAGGCCAGTGGGGGACAGGAGGTGGCATGGCTTAGGGAAGCTTCCGATCCTTGGCCCTACAGGGATGGATCGGGGTCACTCTCCGAAGGACCAAGGAGAGGGCGCCGGCTCAGCAGTCAGGCTGCGAGGTGTCACCTGTGCTTCCCCTGTCCCTGGGGGCAAGAATTCTCACCTAGTCAGGACACATAGAGAAAGAAGAGCAGTCTTTGATTGGGATGGGGTCGCTGTCACCGTCTTGGGCATCAACACCCAGCAGGGCCCACAGAGGCCGGGCCTGGGGCCTAGCGCCTGTGCTTTCTCTGCAAGTCCCTTCCTCCAGCGGCTGTAGGGGGCGGCGGGGGAATGGCGGGGTGCGAGCTGAGCGGGGCAGAGCGCAGGAGGGGCGATGCGTGGCGAAGGCCCGAGTGCCAACGTGAGTCTGCGGCGAGGCTGGCTGTGCGCAGGTGAGGCGTGGCTGGTGGGTGTCAGTGGGCGTCCAGAGGGGGCTGCAGCTGGCGGGCTGCAGGAGTGGCGCTCGCGTGGGCGCGGGAGCGGAGCGGGAGAGGCTGGAGGGTGTGTGAGAGAGAGGCGTTCCCGTGGCCATAGGTGCGGCCGCAGGGCGCCAGGCACGGTCCAGGGCGCTCCAGGGCGGCGTCCATGTGAGCGGAGGAGCGCGCGGGGCGGGACGCGGCGAGTGTGCGCGGGAGACACCGGGCGCGCAGTGCGTGTGTGCGCGTGTGCGCGGCGCGCGTGCCCCGCAGTTCTCAAGGACACCTCGGGGAGGCGGCGGCGGAGCCGGTGTCCGGGTGACGTCACCGCGCGCCCCAGTGATAATCGCCCGGTGCCCGAGCCGAGCGCGGATACGCGCGGAGGCAGCGGCGGCGGCGGGCGCGGGGACAG
>NW_011889020.1:628624-639031 GCF_000151845.1 Pteropus vampyrus
CGGCGGCGGCGGCTGGGTTTGCGGAGGTCCGGCCACCTAGCTGGAGAGTCCGGGCGCTGTCCGCGGTGCTGGCGGCGGGGCAGGCCCGCGGGACCGGAGCGCCACGGGCGCGGGGCCAACCGTGTCTCGAGGGCCACTGGCCCCAACCGCGGGCTCTCTGGGCAGTTGCCATGGCAACGAAGGAGGGGTGGGGTAGGGTCTGAGGTCACTGCGAAGTCTGTCCTCAGTCCGCTGGGCCGCGGGGTGGGGTTGAGCCCTCGCCGAGCTTCTGCAATTGGGCTCCCCTTCCCGCCCCCCGCCCCCGCTCGCGCCCCGAGCTTCGAGGACAAGGCTCCAAATGAGGAGGAAGGAGGGGAGGGCATGTCTACACCTGCGTCTGGGGTCCAAACAAGCGCAGGTGGGTTCGCCCGACGGAACCCCGCCCCAAACCTCGCTCTAGGCCATGCGGGGCTCAGGCTAGGGGGGCTCCGCAGCCCTCCCCCGCCCTCTGCAGCCGCAGTGACACCCACTCGGGTTTGCTGCAGGCATTTTTTTCTGTCCTCGGGAGCCAGCGCCACCTGCTGGTGTCCCTGTATGTGCTCTGCCCACTGGCTCCTCTTGCCTGCTTTGACCCCCCAGGTCCCCCAACCCCTACTGCTCCTTGGGTCCCTTCACTGCCTGGGGCAGAGAGGCCGCTTTAGCGCCCATCAGCGGGGACAGTGCCAGCAGGCGACCCCTTCCCCTACAGCAAGTCCCCAACCCTGCTTTGCAGCTGTGCAGGTTTTCCTCTTCCTGGAGGCAAAGATGAACCCCTCTGGCCGGGCTCCAGGCCTGGGCAGGGCCTTGGCTCCCCCAAACTCCCCAGTCCCTGGGCCGCAGTCAGGGAACATAAGCCAGCACAGAGGGGACCTCTTGGGTGTCAGGCCATGGCCCCTCAACCCCACCCCCTCTGCCTCCCCCAACCCTTCCCTGAGCTCTGACCTCCAGCCGCCTCCCCGAAATGCACTGCAGGCACAAGCAGAAGCCAGGGGCCTGATCTTCCTGCCCCAGCCCAAGTCGGGGTCACTGACAGCCCCAAGACAGGGTCCTCCCGTCTCTGTGTCCTGGAGGACAGGGACGTGCCAAGGCCCCCCTGCAAGCCTGGGGTGAACCGGCCCCACAGCCCAGCAACTCCTCTTCCTCTGTCCCTGGGAGGTGTGCGGACAGCACCCCTGGGGGCACCTCCTGTCTGGGTGTGAGGAGGAGCCCAGCAGGGGCTCTAGAGGTACCCCAGGACAGTGCTGAAGGGCCTGGGGCAGCCCTGCGCCTGGCGTCCCCACTGAGCGTGGAAAGGACAGGCCCTTGTCCAGCCTGAGCCTCCTCTCGGGGCTGCTCGGAATCTCCCAAACGGGCCGCAGGGACCTTCCCTCTGAGGGGAGGTGGCCCCTGCTCCCCGGCTCCGTGCCTGCCCCCTCCCTCCCCGAGGACTTGGCTCCTGACCAGAGTAGGCCCTCCAAGTGGTTACCCAGGGAGGAGGACACGTAGAGCTGGGGCGTGGCCCTCAGCACTGTCCTAGGCGGTCGGTCTCTGGCGAGTCCCCTGGGAACAAGTGGGGGTGCTTCTTCACCCTAGAATGCTCCCCTAAAGGAGCCGACGTGCCCGTGCCCTGCACCCCAGCCCCCTGGGCGTGTCTGCGGCTCTGCCGGGCCCTCAGACCCCCACCGAGCAGGCCTCGTAGGACTGCCGCAGTGCAGAGCAGAGCGCCACGTGCCCACACCCAGGGGCTGAGCCCAGAGCCCGCACTCCGCCCAGCATGGCCCTGCGTGTCCACGCTCAGCCTCCCTGCTTCCCACGGCCACCACATGCAGACTCCTGACGCCGCTGCAGGGGAACAGCTGGGTTGCCTGCCCAGTGCCAACTGTCCCTAAGCTCCTGACCAGGGCCTGGCCTACAGGACACCCCACAGAGGTGCTGGGGAGTCACACTGAGGGACAGCAAGCTTGGGTGAGTGCTGGGAACACCCCCGAGGCCAGGCTGGGCACGGAGCTGGGGTCTGGCCCAGGGCTCTGCAGCAGGGGGCCACCCCCAGTGGCTGCACAGCCCCCTCCAGGTGTCGCCTCTGGACCTCTCTCACACAGCCACAGAAGAGGGAGGCACCGCCGGGCCAGGCAGGGGTCAGCCCCACGCTCCCAGCCGCCTCTGCCAGCTCTGACGTCTCCTCCCAGGCAGGCCCCAGGCAGGCCCCTGCCAGGGCAGAGCTTGAGAGCTGGGCTCGCCGTGCTGTCCGCCCTGGCCCCTCCTGGCCCAGGCACAAGCCCGGACACTGGATGACACACGAGAGCACAGCCCCTTGCAGCTCAGCCGCCACCTCTGGGTCCCCAGCAGCCGGGCGGGTGGGGTGCAGGGCAACCATGTTTGGGGGGAACTAAAATGAAGAAATGAAAGTGGCGAAGGGGTGCTCCCACCGCTTGTCGGGCGGGGGATGTCCAGGGCTTCACCCCACGCTGATGGGGGGGGCCTGCCTCTGTCTGGAGACCCCATCCCACAGCGACTAAGAAGATGGTGTGACCTTCTCCTGCACACACACGCACCCCCTGGGGCCTCGCCCCCTCCACCGAGGGGTGGGGCGGCAAAGAACCAGGCCGTGGAATCGGGGAGGGAGGGCCCCCACCCTCGGGCCAAGGCGCTGCGTGTCTGCGTTCCACCCAGGCACTGGCCTGCCTCGCTTCTCAGCATCGGGGCCTGTGGACATTGTTTTCTGTGCATCTCCTGGAGTGGCGGGGAGGGACTGCGGGGGCCACCGAGGCCAGGGCTGGGGTGTTTCAGGGGAGCATGGAGAGGACGCGTCCTAAGGCCAGACCCCTTTCCCACAGCTGTCCTGGTCCCTGCAGAGGGGACGTGACAAACCACTCTGGCTCCTGTGTGGGAGTCAGCAGCAGCCAATACAAGAATGGCCAGAGTGATGGGCATGCAGCTGCCCTTCCCGAGTCTACACCCACCCCGGCTGGCAGGCAGATCCCAACACCCGCCACCCAGGGAGCTCGCAGTGGGACGGTGGCGTGCGTGCTGCCTCCTGCGCCGGGGAACGGCAGCCAGAAGTTACTCAGACGAGGCCCCTCTAAAAGCCATCTCTGCAGACACTGCGGTGGGGCTGAGGCCCACTAAAAGCCCAGGGCAGCCGAGCCCCGTCCCCAGGGCTGGGGGCAGGAACCTGACCGCGATGGAAACGCACAGCTCAGCTCTTCGATAGGTAACAAGGCTCTGCTCTCGGGCGCCAGGGCTCAGCCTGTCAGCAGGCCCCTTCACTGCTCCAAGATGTCTGTGGACCCCCTGCAGGCCCTCCCCTCCCCAACTGCCCCCAGGATCACCACGGGCAGGGGACACCACTCTGTCCCCAGAGTCCAGTGGCCTCAGCACTCCCATCTGGAGCCAGGGCCATGCCTCCACGGGAGTTTATGCCAGAGGCTCCACCTGGGGAGGGCACCTGGGCTGTCCTAGGGTGTGACCACTCTGGCCCCTCCTGAGAGCCCCGAGCTGGGACCAAGACCTGTGGCCAGCCCAGGGCAGCGGTCCTGTGAGCAGAGTCTGAGCCCACAGGGACAGACGGCCAAGACCAGTCTTGGGACAGTCCCTGCCCCAGGCTGCACCTGCCGAGGTTCACGAAGCACACCTGGTCAGCAGCCCACAGAGGGCATTGACTGTGCAGGGTCAGGACGGCTGCCCCACTAAGTGCACACACCGAGCTCAGGTGGATTCTCGGGGCACAGTGCCACCCACAGAGCCCCCACCCACTGAGCCTCCACTCAGGCTCACCTGGGGAGCCCTGGCTGGCGTCTGCCTCCTGCAGTGCCAGTGCTCACCACACGAGGGCGCCTCGGGGCCGCTGCGGGATTCTGCACCTGGGCACAGCATGGAAGGACCTTCACACTGCGCTGACAGCAGAGGCCAGCCGCCTCCCTGCTGGGAGACTGTCCCCTGCCCCAGCTCCCAGGGGAGGAGGGACACCTAGGCCCACATGGAATGACAGCCTCATTCATGCAACAACTATTTTGGAGTCCCTCATAGGGACCAGGCCACAAATGCCACCAAGGTCTGAGCAAGCCTGCAGGGGAGGGGACCCTGACAGGCGGAAAGGGTAACATGTGTTCCTGCACTCTGCCCAGAAACCCAGCTAGGACACAGCAGGAGCCTCTTGACAGCAAGCAGGAAGAGCGTACCCCCCAGCCCTTGGTCAGGCACGAGCAGTCTTGGGCCTCAGGCCTCTGTGCCTCAGTGTCCTCATCTGTGGCTGGAGAGAGAGCTAACACATGTTCACTCAGTAAACGTGAGCAGTTATTATCATCAGCATCACCACCACCATCACCATCACCACCACCACCACCATCACCACCACCATCACCACCATCACCATCACCATCGTCACCATCACCACCATCACCACCATCACCACCACCATCACCACCATCACCATCACCATCGTCACCATCACCACCATCGTCACCATCACCACCATCACCACCACCATCATCATTAATCTCACTGGAGTGGGGGGACCTGTTTTCAGTTCTTCGAAGCAGCAAGGGTGGACAAACAGAATGAAGAGGATGCGGACCCACTGGAACCGCGGTCACCCAACAGTCATTCGAAAGACCCGTGTGCACCTAGAAGGGTGACCACGTGCTAAGGACACGGGAGAGGCAGAGCTGAGAGCTGAGTGGTGAAGTGCGGGGGACTCAGGTAGCAGGGTGTGTGACGTCAAGTTCCTGACCCCACATGAGGACAGCTGACCCTCAGGGAGTCTCAACCATCTTTTTCCCACAACCCTACACAATGTCAGGGAGACCCCGTCTCGGCACCCAATCGCTTCGCACCTGGAGCAGTACAGAACCTCCTAGGGTGAGCAGTACAGCTTCCTACTGAGAGGGCATGCTGGCCGTCCTTCGTGGAGCCCACCTGCCCAGCAGTTGGAGGCGGTGTCCCCAGAGCACGCAGAAAGGCCCGTTTCCAGCCAATCCCGCTCCCCTCGTGTGCAGGGCTCTTGCCCGGATGGAGGGGCCCCTATCTGGACCATTGTCACCTCGACGACTGACCGTCCATGTTTCCGTGTGCATACACGTGCATGTGCCTGAGTGCACATGTGCGTGGATGTGTGCCTTTATGCATGTGTGTGTGCATGCACAGGGGTTGCGTATGGGTGCACAATCGGGCACGCACTTGTGCACTTGCAGGCATGTTGGCGTGTGTGTGTGCACGTGCATGCAGAGTGCAGATGGCAGCCTGAGGGCAGAGACCAGTGAGCCCCAGCCGCCCGTGCACCCCTGCCAGCGGCCCTGCCGTGCTCCCACCGCGGGCTCTCCTGCTGGACCCTCCTCTCCCCAACCACCCCGCAGGCCTCGGCTCGCTGCCCTCCTGAGGCCTCCCTGACTGCCCCAAGGGCAGGCATCGGAGCCCCGGCTGTGCTCAGGGCATAGGATCCACTTGGGGTCCTTTCCTTACTCTCCACCACCCCTCTGAAGCTGGCCCACTCAGCCTGGTGACTGTCCTGGAGCAGCTGGACCAGAACTCACAGCACCGTCCAGGGCCTCCTCTCCATCCGGGTCCTGCCCCCCGGGCTGCGCAGCCTCCTCCACTCAGCCCTGCTCCCACCCGGGGTGCACCAGGCGGCGCCCTTCCATGCAGGGGGCAGAGAACCTGTGACAGGGGCCCCCTGCCACCCTACCTGGGTCCCCAGGCGGCAGGGCCGGGCGGGAGGGCCAGGCGCAAGCCGCACGGCCCGCCCACTGCCCGGAGCCCAGGCTCCCGCAGAGCGCTGCTCCAGGGAGGCCAGGAAGAGCCAGCTGCCCCCATGTCTGCACCTGGGAGCCAGAGAACGCCCCGGAAGCCCGGCTCTCGGAAGCGGGGACAGAGACGGGGCGGCTCTGCTCGGCTGAGGGAAGGACTGGCTCCCCCGGCCTCTGGCTGCCTCGCCAGCCACATGACCACGGCCCGCAGATCACGCCCCGCGCCCTCGCCCCCTCCTGACCTCTGGACAGATGCCCACTGCTCCCTCACCGCCTGTGCCCCAACCCCCCCACCCCCATCCCCGAGGGGATGGGCCCGCCCACGCTGCCCGCTGAGCACCCAGGGCCTAGCTGCCCAGCCCAAGTCCCCAGCAGAGCAGGGCAGGAAGGAAACCCAGCCATCAGTCCTGGGGAGGGGGAGGGGGCAAAGGCCATTCGGCTGACGAGAAACGGGTGGGCCCTGAGGAATGGGCCACTCGCAGGCCTGCTGGTGAGTTGTGGCTGGACACTGGCCTCCACTGGGATGTCCCTGGCCATAAAGCACAGCCCTCAGCGTTGACGCCCACAGCGGGGGGCGCAGGGGGCGCAAGGGGCAGCCAAGCCCAGAACAGCAGTCAGTAAGCTTGTGGTCAGTGTCGAGGCCTCCACGGCCAGCCCCCCAGCAGGGGGCGTCCTCCACGCTTGGGCTGCCCAGGGAAGCAGGAGGGGCGCGCTCCTGCGTCACCACCCCAGCCTCCCGGCCAGGCCCTGGCCCCGAGCCTGGTCTCTGCTGGTGGGTACACCCTTCCCTGGGACAGCTGGACCTGATATCCTCCATCTCCAGAGGCCACTGAGGCAGCCACGTGGGGACCCTGCCCACAGGAAGGAACCAGAGTGGAATCAGCCTGCGGCTTCCCCACCAGGCCTATGAGGAAGTGGGGTGCCGCCGTCTAGCGCAGAGGGGCATTAGCAGAGCAAGACCTTGAGGCGCCCCCCGCATTAGGGTTTCCCCCACCCTAAGTGCTGTAAAGGACATGACCAAACGGGGTCAGGTGGCCCTGGATCAAAGTGTGACAGCGTGTCACAGTCGCTGGGGAGCGGGGCGTGGGGGAGGCCCGCAGCAGGCGCGGTACGTTCCCAGCGTGCGGCCGCCCCTCCGGCACACCTTGTCCTGCGGCCTTTCCCGCAAGTCAAGGCAAACTGAGGAGGAAGTCGACTGGGCGTTCATTTAGCTCCATAAATGTCACCGTGCAACTCGTCCACGAAATGGATCAATACAGTAAAAACGCGGTGTGGGACACTGCTCCGGTGCCCTCCTGACACACCGCTTCTGAAAGATGACGGAACACGCGAATCTCAAGAGCAGCTGCAGACCGCGGGAGAAGCGGCCGTGTGGGGCCCGGGGCGGGGAGGGGGCGACGCCACGGGGAGGAGCAGCCACCGCCGAGAAAGCACGACCCTGTTGCTGGCCGCCTCACTCAGACGGGCACGGTGAGGCCCAGAGAGGGCCGGACACTAGGCTAGTGACCTGGTCCCGGGCCGCGGCTCGAGGCTTTGTCCCACCAGAGAACAGGACGCCCACTGGCAGGCTGAGCCAGCCCCCTGCCATGCTCCCGCTGCCCGCTAGCTCAGCGCCAGCACAGGACTGGCTCTGAACGCAGCTGGGGACGAGCCAGCCAGGCTGTGGGGACGCCGCCTGCCCTAGACAGACCCTCCCAGGGCATGGCGAGCTGACAGTGTCCGTGTGGACCTGGAGAATCTTGATGTGGTGGGGTCTGGGGTGTGACAGGGACACCTAAGGGCCAGGCTGGTCGGCTTTCGGGGAGACACAGCTGGCAGTCCTTTTCGAGGGAACCTGGGACAGGTTGGACACCGACATGCCCTCCAGTCTTCCTTCCCCAGGCGCTGCCCTGGACACCGAGGGCCCTGGAGTAGCAGGGATGCAGGCGAGGCGGCCTGCAGGCGACACTGGACGGAGCTCGCCGTGCGCGGCAGGACAGCGACCAACCCGCCAGACAGACCCGCCAGACAGACCCAGGTGCTGTTGCGGCCTCTGCTCCCCGGCACCTGTGGAATCCCCAGCCCTCTCCGCTGCCTGGTCACACTGAGGGGACAGCCATTGTCACTGCAACACCTCCCGGGGCATCACCCGCCCATCGCTTTACAAACCAGGAAGCACTCAGGGAGCCCAGACGTCACACGCATGTGACAAAGTAGCAAACGCAGGGACCAACGCTCGAGTGTAACACGCTCTCCAAAATGAGGGCGCAGGGCCACCTGAGCGGTGACAATGCAGTCACCTGCAGACCACTCGCCAGGTGGAGGGCACGCAGCCACACGTGCAGGACTCGTGTCTCGTGTCCATCACCTTCCTGGTGTCCCCGCCAGAGAACGTGCACGAGGCAAACTCCTGGGGTGACACCGATGCCCTGGGCCTCTACTTGTCACGACTCTGCGGTGTACACTTCAGGTCCGTGCACCTGTTTGCAAATTGTACCCAAGGGAGCCACCTGACGACACACAGGCCCAGTCCTCCAGGCAGCTGGCGGTGCCGGGGTCTGGGGGCCGGTGCAAGATGCTCCCGGCCAAGCCCCTCCGACTCAGCCACACGCCTGGAGAGGCGCGCGGGAAGGCGCTGGGGAACCGGGCGGCAGTGGGTCTTCAGGTCCCTCCGTTCAGCAAACTAACGAGGGGTGAGCAAGGCTACGACTCACGGTCACAGGGACCGTCGGCTCCCTGCAGCAGACACGTGGGATTGAGGGCGGGGACCCCTTAAACCGCTCCGCAGTTAGACACCGTCAGGTGAGGAAGAATGAAGTGACATCAGACTTGCTCAACAGGTGTTGTTTATTAAGGCTCGTGCTCTCCCAGAGGAAGTCGCCGACGGCCGTGACCCGTCCAGGCAGTGACAGTGCAGACGGGGAGCTGTGCACACACGTCTGAACGGCACGGGGGCTCAGGGGGCCCTCCAGAGTGGAGTCTCAGGAGGGTCTGCTCCCTCCGCGGGGAGCCCCACCATGGACGGGCGCACAGGCAGACGTGGAACCACCGTCACGCTCCAGCTCCAGGGGACGGCGACTGTCCATGGTCCCTCATTCCGCAAAACATGGCAGCAAACTCAGGTCTGAAAGGTTTTTTTGCTCTTTTTACCCAATCGACAGGAAAAAGATTTGGACACACGGTGAAGCCTGCGGCGGCAGCACCGTACCCTGCGACCCGCTGTCGGCCTCCCCTCAAGCTCAGCACCACGGGCACGGAAACGAACACAGCCCTGGGGCTCCCGAGTGACAGGAACGAGTGACACGCACACACCGAGGCATCCGGACACGCCGGGTCCCGCCGTCACCCCACCAGAGTGGCCACTCCGGGGGTGCGAGACTGCAGAAGGGACGGGCCCCTCAAACGCGGAAACCACAACGCATCCCTCTGCCCAGCAAAGACCCACGGGCGCGGGAGCATCGCAGAGGTGGCCGACAGTGAGAACCGCAAACCAGCCCGACGTGGGGCGGGGCCTGCTGTCTTCGCCACCGTGATGAGAAGTGTTTCACCAAGACACACTACGTGACACGGCTCAGGGTCACCGGGAAGCAGCGAAGGCTGAGGGGTGACGTACCGTGTAACGTGAGTGCAAACGTAAGAATGAGAACGTAATTTCTGCCAAAATAAAAAACAATCTTTGGGGCGTGTGTTCGTTCTTGTTTGTTTTTAAAGATACTTGGAACTCGCATTAGGTCAATCTGACCGATAAACTGGTGAAGACCACCCTCCTTTATTAGTGAGTTCTGTAACGCGACAACACATAGAAAAATGCAGGTGGACGCAGGCCCCCGGCAAAAGTGAGCAGGGAGGACGTGAGGACGCGGTGCGCCGGCCCGCACGACAAGCCAGCGGCCGACGCCAGGACAGCACCAAGCGCACGGGTCCTCAGACGTGAGACCACGACGGAACCGGCTTCTGCTCACTGCTTGTTCCGATTCTGCCGTTCCTGCCGAGAGAAAACGAGAGCTTAGCACGCGGACTGGACGTGCACAGCCCCTCAGAACCGCGGCCACAGGCCGGGACCCGTGCACCCGCTGGACCACCCACGCCCAGCCAGGCTGGCACCCGGCACTTGCCTCCACCTGGCCCGTGCATCCCCACCTACGAGGAGCCAGCTCGCCCAGGAGGTGACAGCCCGTGGCTCCCAGCTGGGCCTGCTCCTCTTAGTGGGGCTCTGCACGCTGCTGCTGCCACACTCAGCTGGGGCTGCGGGGACAGCACGGAGGGCGGAGCACAAGTCTCAGCACCAGGGCGCTTCCTCCGTCCCACCAGTGTGAAGCTACAAAGGGCACCGGGTGATGACAGGACTCCCAGCACACAGGGTCACCTGACACTTGAGGGACGAGACAAAGCGAACCCCGCCTCTTGCTAAAACGACTGACTGCGTCTTGGGCCTGACAAATAGCAAGACACAGATCTGGCCCCACACCCTGCTCCTCGCCCCACCCCTGAAGAAGAGAGCCTGCGGGAGCCGGCTCTGGCCGGGTAAGCGAGCCTGAGCCTGAACTTGGCGCCCCCGGGCAGAACCCTGGCACCGCCCACCTCTGCCGGGCTCTGCGGCCGGAGCGCCTGTGATGACAGGACGGCGGTGGGAGCCCCACAGGCCTCCCGGGGAGCAGCCTGCCCTGCTCGCTCCTCAGCCCGCCTTCCC
>NW_011889020.1:639081-641510 GCF_000151845.1 Pteropus vampyrus
GTGATGACAGGACGGCGGTGGGAGCCCCACAGGCCTCCCGGGGAGCAGCCTGCCCTGCTCGCTCCTCAGCCCGCCTTCCTGGCTCCTGCCACACCGGTCCAGTGGGGGACAGGACTCTCCAGCTGAACTCTCGCCGTGCTGTCGACGTGCCTGGACGAGTGACTGCAGGTCGGAGCCCGCGCACCCCCAGACCCGCTGACGACGCAGCTGCAGGGTCCGGCCTCCTGAGGGCACCTGTGCGTGTCAACTGGAGCCCAGGACAGGACAGGACAGGACAACAGGCCTGCCCAGCGTCCTCGACCTCTCACTTAGAGCTGGGTCTGTTCTGAGGTGTCCTGAGCACCTCCCTGCCATGCGAACCGCCCGGGAGGCCGCCTGCCAGACCCCGCCCGGTGGACCCTCCCGCAAGCCGGGTTCCCGCCTCCAGCTCCGGGGTGAACTGGCGACCATGACGCAGAGCACCCTGGCAGGAGGCTCTGGGGCCAGTCCACGTCGCACAGCGAGTTCGAGCGGTCTGAGACGCAAGGGGACAGCAGCCACTCAGGGCCCCTGCCTGTCGCGCCCAGCAGCACGGAGACGCGTGAGCCTGGCGAGGCAGCGGTCTGTCCCACACGCCCCTCTCCGGGCACTCCGGCAGGATGCCCAGTGAGGCGTCACAGGAAGGTGACGGGGGGCACCCATTTGCTGATATGCTGGTAGAATTTCAAGTGCCTGTTGAGCCGGCTGCGGGAACAGCTCGAAGCCACGTGCCTGACCACAGGCTGTCCCCTCCCGAGACCCGGTCCCCAACGGGCATAGGCATCTAAGGGGCTGGCCCCACACAGGTTTCAGGAGACGAGGCCCCTGAAACTAACCGGGTGAGGGGCAGAGGTTTGCCCCAGCTCATCACACCTTAGGGACCCAGTGAGCACTGGGCGAGCGCCAAGTACCACGGCATTTACCATGAATACACACACGGCCATGGTCCCAGGGGACAAAGGACCTCAAGCTGCATGACCAACATGCTGTCTGCCCCTGCAAACTCCGCAGGTGTACCTGCTTCAGGTATTCCATGCCACACCTGAGAGCTGAAAGAGAGTCTCAGCAGCTGGACAAACGTGACGAGCACAGACGGAAACGTCTGCAAACCCGAGCTGTGTCAGTGCATGTGACTTACGACTGCTGCCACTAAGTGCTCTCTCGAGGCCCGTCTACGTGCCTCCCTGCTAAAGACGCTTGATGCTCACAGGTGCAGTGTTTCTCCGAACAGAGAACCGGAGAAGGGATGAAGACCCATCTACGGTCAACTAATGTTTCAGAAAAGGATGTTTTAAAAACAGAATAAAACCTAGGAAGAAGTCTCAGGGCAAACTCTCAAACTAAGCAGCTTCTCGAGTGTGTGGCACTGTCCCCCTTCCCCGGTGTCTGAGCAGCTGGGCCTGCGCTCTCTGGAGCAGGCTGCACGCGGGCAGGCTGGGCATGCAGGCTCTGGGGTGCCCTGTGCACACCAGACCGGCCGGACAGCGGCTGTAGACTGCCTGTGTCCCCTGCCCCCGCCACCCTACTAATGACAGAGCGAGGTCAGCTTCTCCAAAGCTGCGGGACAGGGCTTTGAGAGGAAAAATAAGCAACAAGCTGCAGAGCAGAGCTGCCGATGGCAGACGGCGGGGTCTGGAGGCCTCGCCCTCTGCCCCGGAGCGGAGAACGTGCTCCTGCCCCGGGGAAGACCAGGAAGGCTGTCCTAGGATGATGCCGACCCGCAAGAAAAAGACGTGCGTTTCCCTCCAGCCCCTCACGGCCGGGTCTGCACTGTGGGCCCGTCACTGTTTCTCAGAGGGAGGACGGGTCAGCAGGTGTGCGGTGACGCTGCTCCAACGGCACCACGGGGGTCTCCGGAGCTGGGGGAGCCCCCGCCGCCCGCCCCACCGACTCACCTTGCGCGCCCCCTCCTCCTCCTCCTGGCGCTTCTCGTAGTGGGAGAAGTCGTCGAAGATGGAGGTCGTGTGCTTGTAGGAGGCGATGATCTTGAGCACTTGCTTCGCCTTCTCCAAGGGCACCTCCTGGGTGTCGCGGGAGTTGGTGACGGGCTTGTAGTCATTGTTCTCCAGCCGGATGTGCCGCAGCTGGTTGTTGGGCACGTCCTTGACAAAGATCCACTTGACGTCGAACTTGCCCTTCCACTTGTCCTGAGACCAGACCCCCGCGCTCGTGCCGTAGTCCACCGGCGACTTCATCTCGGCCACCCCGCAGAAGTGGCCGCTGCCGTTGACGCTGAAGAGCAGGTAGACGGGCCCCCGGCTGCCGATGGAGCGGAAGGCGCCGTCTAGGCGCTTGTTGCCGTGCTCCGTGCTGCACCAGATGGAGTACTTGATGGAGCGGTGCACGTCGTCCTCCGAGTAGCTTTTGATGATGAACACGCGGCCGCTCCGGAGGTTCCAGTCGAACTCCTT
>NW_011889020.1:642741-643612 GCF_000151845.1 Pteropus vampyrus
ATGGACGGCGGGTAATAGCTGGGCAGGTAGGGGTCGGCCATGGACGGGTAGCTGTTACTCTGCAGAAACAACAGGTGACAAGTTTAGGGGACACCTGCTCAAGTGCAGGCTGGGCAGCAGTAAGACTGGACAGCAGCGCCAGCATCCCGCCAGGGATGTGGACCTCATCAGCACAGAGCCAGTGCAGAGGCCGTGGGGGATGCAGCCAGAGGCTGTCTCCACACGCACAGCGCCCCCTGCAGTGGTCTGGACACAAGTTCAGTGACCAAGCTCAGCCCGACAGCCATCCACTCTACCTCAAGGAGCCCACGCGAGGCCCCAGCCTGGCCGGCCGGTGGTGACGCCTGGCGGGCGCTGACAGCGTGGGCAGCTCGGCGGAAGTGAGAACAGCTCCCGCAGTGCAGGGAGATGCTCCTGACAGCAGGCGGGGCGCCTGGCCACAGATGGGTCCCACAGACAGGCTCCGAGCGACCCCTCCACCCTTGGCCCATAGGACCCTTTGTGCCCCCACCTGTCACGGCCACTTTGGATGCTCCTCGCACATGAGGCAAGAGTGGTCAGGCCACCTCCAGTCCCAGTGCCGCCTGGGCTCATCAGTGGGTCGGACGGCACGAGGCCCTGCGGCCCGGCTCTGCCGCCCACAGCAAGCGCCCTCTGTGTGGCGTGGGCCAGGGCCAGAACGTGGCTGGACCACGAGGTAGCAGAGCTTCAACTGAGGGGCTCCAACAAGATGCCCGGACGCACATGAAACTGACTCAGTGGGCCCGGGGGTGCCCGCCGGAGAGGCTCACTAGGGGTTTGGCCACCGAGGCGGGAATGGAGACGGCGTCGCAGAGTGCTCACTGCGGGCTGAGCGGAAAGGCCGCGAGAA
>NW_011889020.1:644467-646542 GCF_000151845.1 Pteropus vampyrus
AGTCGTTCAGCTGGGTACACTCTCCTGGCCATGCCACATAACAGCAACGCAAACCCCTCACCCACGAGGGCCTCCCTCCAGTCCTGGCTGCCCTACACGTGAGCTTCAACCAAGGAAGGCCCCTCGACACCCATCTGAAATGTCACTGCTCAGCAGACACCTGGCATCCCGGTCACACGACGCCCCCGGGCAGACAGGCAGCTCTCAGCTCCTGGTAGCCAGGACTGGACATGCCGGGAAAGGCAGAGCCCCTGCCGGCATCGCCTGAGGCCTCTGTGTCCAGCCAGGGGTCAGACCACGGCAGGGATCTGTCCCCATCGTCTGTCCAGTGCACGTCACTGTGAGGTACGCACCAGTAAAGGTGCAGCTTCTGGAAAACTCATGACACTGCCTGGACCACAGCTCTCTCTAGAACGTCCCAACTCACGCGAGAGGCACCGAGGAGCCTGAGTCCCAGACGGAGCAGCCGTGCTTGGCAAGCGGCTGCAGTCCACTGGGGCCGCCCCGTGCTGCCAAGTCCAGGGCCCCTGGGCACAGGCCTCGGGGGGCAGACCGGCACAGGCGGGAGCGGGCCCTGTCCCAGCCCTGCCCGGCCGAGGCTGCGCGGCAGACTGTGGCCGTGAGCAGCGACCGGTGCCGTGAGCCCAGCGCCCGTTACCGGGCCTTGTTGGCGGCCCGTTTCCTACTGCCCCTGCTGCGCTTCCTCTAAGATTCTAGAAGTAAAAGGAACCTGGAGATGCCACCTGCGAGCTGCGGGGATGACCACGGCCTCCTGCCTCACCGCCGGCCTGTCCGCAGCGGGCAGGGCCCGAACCCACGGGAAGCACGCGCTGTGAAGCTGGCCGCACTCAGTGTGCACTGGGCTGCAGCCCGCCAGCCAGCACTGCAACGCCCAGCACCGGCTCCCAGACAGGACGGGACACGACGCGCCGACCCACGCACGCCTCGGGGGGCCCGCGTGACCCGCGTGACACCGAACGAGCTCTCCCCTCGGTCGACCAGCACCTCGCTGTGACCATGGAAGTGCGTTTACCAGGACACGGTGCATGCAACCTAAGTCCCCAGCTGCTCTAAGCGCAGTGACGCCTCTGAGCAGGTGTCTCGTTCTGGAAGGAACGGACCACGCAGGTGAGACCACGCCCATCACTGGTGCTTTCACAGCGAGACTGCTAACTGCAGCCTCCGCTGCAGCTCAGGTCACACCCAGTGAGACCTCCAGGCACAGTCTCCTGACGTCAGGGAAGACAGCCCAAGTGCTGGACTCTGAGGGTGCATCCTGGTGGCTAAAAAAAACGGTGAACATGAGGACATCCGAACAAGACAAACTTCGAACAGTGATCAGCAACCCCGCGTTACTCTCTCTGGAAAACCAAGCGGTAAAACGCAGCAAAGTGATGACCCTACCATAGACCTGAGTTTTTCGTACTTACTAAAACTTAACCACATTAAAGACACTGTCCTTCTGAACAACCAGAACCGTTTAAAGTTGAGACATGTGCTTCCTATACCCGCTTTTCTGAGAAAAGAAGAAATTCTGAGATTACTCAAGAGTTTTCAGTTTCACAAACAATAAAGTGGCTCAGCCGCTAGTGGCCAAGGGCAGGGACTTGGGGGGAGCAACAGACCCTTCAGACCCAGAAGGGGACAGACATTTCTGTAGAAAGTCCAGAAGCGTTTACTTAAAAACGGCGGGGCGGGGGGGGAAGAAAGTACGAATAAATTACTTAAAAACATCCAGAGCAACTATGGAAACAGGGACAGTGACGCAGACCCCGGGAAACCAGCTGAGCTCCGGCCCGCGCGCCACTCGCCACTCGCTCCTCTTGTGCTTGACGCTGCAACAGCAGCCCCCACCCCGCCCCCGGCAGGGCAGGCACCGAGGCACACGCCACCTCAAGGGCGCCGCCTGAGCAACTGGCTCAAGAGGAAGGGTGCTGAGATCCCAGTGGTCCTGTGAGCTGACGCTCAGGTGACAAGCCTCTGCTGTGAGCCACCATCATTGTTTTAGGGACCTCGGAGCGTTCGACGCGGCAAGAAGCCCACGCCAGGCCGACCCCTCCAGGGCCCGGGCCCTC
>NW_011889020.1:647338-647687 GCF_000151845.1 Pteropus vampyrus
GCACAAGCCATGGGTCCGTCTGCACCGTCACTGCAGTGGCAGCCACAGATGCACGTGTGCAAGGGACACGTCCTTATCAAACTGTGCCTTCACATGTGCGCAGCCTGCCACATGCCAACACCACCTCCAAGAGCAGGGAGCACAGCGACAGACCGTGAGGCTCCTCCCTGGCCATGCGGCTCTCCCGTTCCCTCCCCCGCAGCCGGGCAGGCTGGGCACCCTGGCACATCCTCACCCCTAGTCACAGCCGAAGGACAGCGGGGACTCCCCTAACAGGAATCTGCCAGCAGAGCCCAAATCGAGAGCAGCGACGGGCCGCCCAGGCCTGACTGCAGGGGCAGCTCCGTGC
>NW_011889020.1:648942-650354 GCF_000151845.1 Pteropus vampyrus
ACAGCGGGGACTCCCCTAACAGGAATCTGCCAGCAGAGCCCAAATCGAGAGCAGCGACGGGCCGCCCAGGCCTGACTGCAGGGGCAGCTCCGTGCCATGGCCCTGGGAGCGAGCCATGACAAGCGCAGGGACAAGCGCAGAGACGCGAGGGGCCGGCCAGGGCCTCTCCGCTCTCGCCCACAAAGCGAGGGCCCGGCCGCGCGCTCTGCCTCCCACCCTCGACGGCGGCGTCTCTGGAGAACATGCTCCCACTGGAGCTGGGCTCACTCCCATGTGAGTGCTGACGGCCACCTCGCAAGAAGTGAGCTTCCGGCATGACAGGGGAAGGGGCTGGTCTCAGGGTGATCACCGCGGCTTCGCTGCAGGGCTGGCTCCACGCGGCCCCCCCAGGGCAACTGCACCCAACGCACTGACACCAGAAACCACTGTTCCGTTTTCAGAGACCCTGCCGAGTGACGTGAAGGCTCCTGCCTCCCAGAACACACTTCAAGTGAAGCAGCACCCCCTTCAGTTAAAACCAGTGCACACCGCTGCCACAGCATTCAAGTCACCTGCGGGAAAAAAGACGGTCAAGGACACAGGCCCACTTTACTTCTCGCCATCCGTGCCCCTGGTGGACTCATCGCTGAGGCCAGCTGGCTCTGCCCTGTGGCACCGTGCCCTGCCTGGCAGTGGGCCAGAGCCTCAGGGACCCTCCACTGGTGACCTGCCGAGCACAGCAGAAAGGAGGACAGATAAGGCCAAAGACACTTTAGAGAAGGGCAGCTTTTCAGGAGCGGGCTGCTTCCAGCCCAGAGCAGGGGAGGCGAGGCCTGCCTTGATTTCAAAGCGAACCAGCAGTGTGTCCAGGACGCGCTACGCTTAAACCCGCTCCAACCAGCCTGGTCAGGGCAAGTCGGCCCCCCAGGGGACACATGCCGAGACTCTTTTGACTGTCACACTGAGAGGCAGTTACTAAAGGCCAGGGAGGCTGCTTAACATCCTACAGCACACAAAACAAAGACAATTTCAGTCCAAGGGGCCCGCAGTGCCAAGGCTGAGGAACCCTGCAATACCCGGGAAGATCGTGCGGCCGCGGCTCCAGGCCTCCCGTGCAACACCGGATGCCATTCCCCAGCAACTCTGTGAGGACTGACCACGGTCTGTTGCCCAGGAAACAGGCAGCGGGCGAGCCACCTGAGGAAGCGTCACAAGGTCAAGCAGCGGAGGAGTTAGGATTCGACCTCGAGGTGGGAGTTGGGCTTCAGAGCCAGGCTCTTAGCAGCTCTCCTAGACCACAACTCCGCTCGTCCAGAGCTACAAGCAACTCATCAGAAGACGTCCCGGAACTGCTCGCACCTCCACTCTGTCGGGGGCAGTGAGTGCCTCACTGAGCCACCGACACTGAGGCCCGCGAGAACGCCGCTCGCAGG
>NW_011889020.1:650404-651952 GCF_000151845.1 Pteropus vampyrus
ACGTCCCGGAACTGCTCGCACCTCCACTCTGTCGGGGGCAGTGAGTGCCTCACTGAGCCACCGACACTGAGGCCCGCGAGAACGCCGCTCGCAGGCCAGTGCCCGTGTTTCCTCCGGAGAGAAAGCCAGCGGCACGGCACCCGGGCCACGCTCCATGCACAGCTAGTCTTCAGAGTGAGTCTTTGTTGGCAAGCTTCCCGCTATTTCTAGTACTTTACAGTCTGCTTCTTTGTTGGTTAAGATCACATCAGAAACGTGACAGCAAAGGTGGATCATAAAGTTCACTCAAAACTGATATAAAAACACTCACCTGATTTGACTGTCCAGAAAGGTAGGGCTCAAAGTCATTGTCATGAACTGTATCCTTCTGATGCAAAGAACCATTTTGTACTAGGACAAACAGCACAAACAAATACTACGTTTGAAATTTTAAAAATTACTTTAAAGCATAGAAATTAAACATACTAAAGTCTATACCCATTTCTAATGGAAATTGCTTTTACTTAAGAATGAACACAACCAGTACGGAACTGACTCTTACACAGTTAATTAGGAATGACGACACAGAACTTGCAATAACTAATGCTACACTTTTTGAGAAAGATTTCACAAATCGATAGACGTTTACAAAATAGAGGTCCAGACAAAATAAGGCGAGGACCTCGTGAGCGGGTTTTGGTAAAGGTGAAGTGGTCCAGGGTATACGTGTGCCAGACGTGGTACTTCCAGAAGCCCAACTCCCCATGTGGAGAGTGGACCAGGCGGCTCGGACAGGGTAGCCGGGAAAGGACGGGGCTGAGAGCCGCTCCTGACTCACTGCTATCTGGCTCTCTGCTAACTGTCCACTGTCACGATGCTGGGCCAGGAGAGCAAGGGAAAGGTAACCAGAGTGCGGGGCCTCGTCCAACCTTAAAACACGAGGTACCATATCTGGTTATACCCGAGCGACACACGCTAGTTGAAAACGGTCTTCCAAGTAAACACGAAGTGTCACTTACGGGTTCTCACAAGAGTTTGTTTTGGGGTTTACCCCAAGCTAGGATATCATGAGAGAAGACGAGGGCCTCAGGAGACAAGGGCTGTGACTGGTGGGGTTTCCAGTTAGCTCACAGGGCCCGGCAGGTGCTGACCCCGCAGCCGGCCCCTCCCACCCAGGGCGCACAGGCGGAGTCATGGTCCCTGCGCCTCCCCGCCTTCCTCATCCAAAACGACCGCGCTGCCGTTATTCTAACCACCCACTTCTCCAAAAGTTCCCGACCTGTCAAATCTCCCCAAATGCTTTATCTCCCCAAAGCTGTGGAGGAAAAGCTTCCTGTCTGAAAGCTGCTCCCTAGACATTCGGCGCCCACATGGCCCGCTACTCCTCAGCGACCGCCTGCTTCGTCCTCCACGCCGGGGCCCACAGACCGCCCCACCTGCGCTCACCTTTATTATCTTGTCCTTTTGTTCTCTGCACCGTCGCAGGCCCGGACGTGCGAGCGGACAAACCCGGAGGAAAGGGAAATACAAAGTTATTTACCAGAACCCCTCCCAGGCCGGCGGCGCGCT
>NW_011889020.1:652517-657764 GCF_000151845.1 Pteropus vampyrus
TGGGCCGTAGCCGAGCGATGCTGCCTCCCAGCGGCGCGTGCGGGGTTAGGTTGCAGGCCGCGGGGATGCGAAGAGAAGCCAACGAGTGCGGCCACCGACCTAAAGCCACTTACGTGGGCTGGAGTCCATTCTACCCTGCGCTCGCCCCGAACGCCCTACCGTCCTCCCTCGGAGGGGTCTGGGTTCCCAAGGGGGGGTCCCCTGAGATTGGTCTGTGCCCTCGCCTTCTGCAGCAGCTGTCCCCTGGGGGCGCTGCTTTGCGAGCACTCTCTTGGATCTCCAATGGGCTCTCCGGTTTATCGCCAGTTTTCGTGTTAGATTCTTGAGCCCGATTTCACTGCAGGAAGGAAGAGAGAGTTGAGCCCTGTGCCCTAGTCCGGCGCTGCAAGGGGCCTTTCGGCCTGTATTCAAGGGTGGACAGGACTTCCTGGCTCCAACTTCCTTCAGGGAGCCCAGTTCTCATTCCCCACTCAGGCCCGCCCCACACAGGGTCTCCAGCCTGGACGCCCCGCCCAGTTCCGGGGCCCCTGTACTGGCTACTCCACCATGGCTCCCTTTCTGGCTCTGGCAAATGTAATGTCCTCAGGAGGCACTGAACTGGGTGCTGTCCTGGAATGCTGGCTCAGGGTGGGGTGTCCAGCAGGCCGGCATCACAGGAGCAGTCCTCAAAGCTGGGCCTGGGCAGATGCCAGCAGGCAGGCGATACGCTAAGCAGGAAGGGTGGGGGCTGCTGGGATCACAGTGGGATCCCAAGACAGGCCCAGAGCCAGCCCCGCACTGTAGAGACAGGATGGCTGGTACTACACGACATCTCACAGCTGTGGGAGGAGCTGTGGGCAGCATAGGTCGGCCACGCAGGAGGACCGCTGCTCCGATCTACTCATCACTGGGTCTCTCTGGGACCCTGCCTGGCCTACAGGTGGGAACAGCAGTCTGGGCACAGGCTAAAAGGGACATCCGATGCCCCAAAGATGAGTCTGGGTCCAGTGGGACTTTGATACCCTTGGGCCATGGGCAGCTCATGCCAAGGTGGCTTTGGGGTGGATATAAAAATGAAAGGCACACATCCAGAGAGGCGGCAGACACAGGAAAACACCTGAGGATGGGAAGAGGGGGTGACAGTGAGATCGCTGAGGGGCAGAGCGCCTGGCGCTGTCCTGCCCCTAACGTCCGTCTCTGGGGTGAGGGAGCGACACCCTGGGCAGTCCTCCCAAGTCCAGAGCAGCAGGTTCCTGTGTCCCAGGGCCAGGAGAATCCTGGTGGTCAGAGCCTCCACAGTCAGCCGTCTCGGAGGCCCTGCCCCTCTCTCCCCCATTGATGGAGCTCAGGCAGGTGGTCACGAGCCCTCATGAGTCCTTCGCCCTCCTGTGCTCCCTCGTCCTCCGTCGTAGGAGGAATGACCCCCCACTTTCAGGATTAATGTAAGCAGTAAATGACACAGGCACACCCTTGGCATCGGGCCAGGCCCACAGACACTAGCTGTTACCTGCCGTCTTCACCCAGAAATGCCCAAGCAGGCCATGCTGGCCTTGGGGGAGTGGCCGCTATAACGAAGTATCACAAACTGAGTGGCTTAAAACACCAGAGATTTATTCTCTCCCAGTTCCGGGGGCCAGAACCCCAAATCAGCATCACTGGGCTGAAAACCAGGTGTTGGCAGGGCCACCCTCCCTCCAGAGGCTCCTGGGGAGGGTCGTTCCTGCCCCTTCCGGCTTCTCGCGACCCCCTAGCACCCTTAGTGTTCCTTGGCTCTTTGCCTTCTTGTCACATGACCTTTTCCTGTTGTTGGATTCAGGGCCTGTCCTGGTCCAGTGTGACTTCTTCTTAACTTCATTCTCTCTGCAAAGGCCCTGTTTTCACGGTCACAGGTGCACGAATTTGGGGGGACACTATTTAGCCCAGCACAAGAATCGCAGGTGATGTCACCTGGAAAATTTGGAGGACAGCATCCAGGGGCTGAGCTGGGTTCCAGGCGCCATGTGGAAGGGCCGGCCCCGAAACCAGAGGACTGATGAGGGGTAGCGAGGCCGTTGGCCAGGGAAGGGGCCAGCAGGGCCCAATAGCCACCACTGGGGCCTGCCCCATCCGCCACCCCTCCAACTGGGAAACCTGGCAGAGCTCCATGCTGACCATGGCCAGGGAGGAGAGCAAAGGCCACCCAGAGCAGGGGGCAGTGTAGGTCTCAGCCTGCAGGCAGTGTAGGGGCCCCAAAGCAAGTCCCCCAAAGCAGGGACTATGTGAGCCCAGCTCGGGAGGCCGAGGCCCCCAGGCCAGCCTCACGGAGAAGCCCTTTCTTCTGCTGCCTGACAACCCGGGAAGGACAGTCCCACAGAGTCTGGAGTTCAGCTTCCCACGACTGCAGAGGGCCGCTGTCATGGTCTCGCCCCCGCATCCCAGCTCCTCCAGGACGAGGAGGCCCGGCCCTGCAGGCAGGGAGCAGAGCAGCTCCTGGCACAGGGAGGGGATGTGGGGACCTTAAATGACACTGAGTAGCTCAGGCTTTGGAAGAGCACGGGAACCTCTGGGGCAGGGTGGCCCGGGTCTGGGGTCTGTGCTGGGACCAGCAGGCTCTCCCTACTGCCTGGGACACCACTCCACTCCGCTCTCCATCTGACTCTGCTCATCCTTTTGGCCTCAGGGACAAGCTGAGTCTATGCAGGCGTGTCGGAGGCTAGAGAGCCCACCCATCCTGGGCCCTCCACTCTCAGGCAGGCGCCCCCTCCCCGCCACACCCCCGCCATACCCAGCTGGAAGGGGATTTTTTCTAAACAATGTCAGCGTTAAAGAGGTCTGACTTTCTCTTTATCTCAAAGGCATAGAGTCATGTGGAGAAAAACCTCACCTCTGGACTCCAAGGTACAAGGGCCATGGCAGAAAGCACAAGCTCCTCCCCCAGGCCCACTCCTGAGGGAGCTGGGATTCTCCCTGCCCTGCGCCCCACCGCGTGTGTGTGAGTCTGTCTGTCTATCCCTGACACGTGTGCACACCTGCGCAAGGACACCTAGAGAGAGGTCCCTCACGTGAGACCACTGGATCGAAGGCCACTCACATCAGCCCCCTACAAGATGCTCTGTCTGGCAGGTTGCCAGCAAAGGAGGCTGTGCTGACGCCTTCATCAGAGCTGGGGGTGGGCTGATGGCCTGAGTTCAGGTGACCACCTGGCTGGAGGAACCGCCCCCTCAGGTGTTGGCTCGCTCAACAGCTGGCTGCTGTGGGTCTGCAAACGAAGACGCCCATGCACCCCAGGGTGCTGAAGGTACCTCTGCGGAATCTGCCACTCCCTGCTCACCTCCTCAGCTGAACTCCGGGCTCCACCCTAATCAGCGTCTTCCTTCCGGGAGCCCCCTCCTCTGTGGAGCCGCTTCACCCCCCGCCAAACATGCTCCCCTCCTGGGGCTCCCCTGCCCCCAAAGTGACCTCGGGGCTCCCCTGCCCCCATATGACCTCGGGGCTCCCTTTTCTCCCCTCACGTGACCTTGGGCCTCCCCCTGTCCTCCGTGTGACCTTGACATGCTTCCTGTGACACTCAGCACTTCAGTGTTGAAACCCCTTCTCTTTCAATCCCCACTCGGTCTTTCATTCAGTGGTGTCAAGTAAGCGCCTACTGCCTGTTCTGTGCTGCTGTGTGCACATGCGAGCCCTGGGGTACAGCAGGTCCCCGCCCTGCAGATCCCCCGAGGGGGGATGCTGTGAGCGCATACGGGGTGCCGGGGGTTCAGCTGGTCCTTGCCCTGCAGAACCCCTAGGGGGGTATCTGGGTGCACATGCGGGGTCCCTGCCCTGTAGACCTCCGGAGGGATGGCTCAGCTTGATCAGCACTCACTGAGCACCTGCTGTGTGCCGGGAATGGGCAGGCATGGGGACAGAATGAACCAGATGCTGTCCTCTGACCAGAGAGGAGAAAGAAAGAGTATAAACAGGTCCCCTCGGATCACAGCCGAGGGGAAGCCAGGAGGCGTGCCGGCCTCAGGAAGGATGAGTTGGCACCAGCGAGGACCTGGAGCCAGGGCACAGAGGTGGTTGTCCCCACTGGAAGGACAGCTCCTCGTAGCCCAGGCCATGCCTGTGTGTCCACTGCTGAGTGCAGTGCCTAGAAGACAGCTCGGTGGTGTATGTGGGAGGCGTGTGATCTAAATCCGGTCTAGTGCGTTAGAGGTTCTTCTGGGTTCCCGGAGCAACTAAGCCACCCACAGGTTAAGGAGCTTGCCCACGCCACGCAGCTAATCTGTGGCCGGCTGGAGAACTTAAAACAGTGCCTGGCAGCCTGCCTTGTTCGTGGAGGGCACCCCAGGCTCTGCCTGCTCTGCATGGCTTCCCCGAGGGCCTGGCAGCCCCGGTCAGCCCCTCGCTGCCCCTCCAGCAGCTGTGCCTGCGCTGTCCTAACTCCACTTTCTAAGGCACCTGCCGCTTCTGTACGAAGAGCCGTCATCTGTCCCCAAGATGGCACTAGGTGGTCTGGAGCCTGGAGGTCTTACAGTGTGGAAGCAGGATGTGGACACGCCTGCTGGTGGCCGGTGGCCGGTGTGCAGCACAATAGGGTGGCTTGCAGCCCTATCCCGGCTCAGGTGGTGTGGACCTTGGCTCCTACTGAGAAAGTGCCCTGCACAGGCACCTCACCTGGCAGCCGGGGGCCTGCAGGGTGGAAGGTGGGCCTTGCCGCCGCCTCCTGCTCCCTCACTCTGGCCCTGTCCTGATATTTACTATTTGTTCTGTGATGTCACGCTCCCTCAGGTGGAGCACAGACCCCCCAGCCCACCTCGATGACTCTGTGCCCACGCCCAGACAGACACCTGCCGAGGCAAAGGTGGCAGTGGTCACTGGCCGAGCACGTGGGCAGCTGCAAATGAGTCCTGGGGGGTGCAGGGAGCCCCAAGCACCTCGCACATGCTCCATTGTCCCACTGGATGTCGCTTTATGAAACACAAATGCAAAGAAGAAGCATCCGGAAAGTCAAGCTGAGGACCGCAGAGCCTCAGGCCCCGAGCCGTCTGAGTGTCACCGGCGCACCTCGAGGCCGGTCCTGGGTTGAGGAACCCAGGACACTGTGAGAACTCTCCACCAGAGGTTCACGAAGGTGGGGGAGCACAGACGATGAGGGTGGGGGGCAGCAGACTGGGGAGGGGCCAACGCGATAACGGCAAGGGCCACAGGTGGCCGGAAGTGGCCTCGATGGCCGGCCCAGGTGCCTGGGAGGGCGGGCAGGGGGGCAGGAATGAGGGAGAGGCTCAGAGCGGGGGTTGGGGGGAT
>NW_011889020.1:659069-659586 GCF_000151845.1 Pteropus vampyrus
GGAGGGGCCCGGCCCGATGAAGATGGGCGGGGGTCCTGCAGCCCTGGAGTCTTCTGGGCATGTGCTCCATACTGTGATGAGTGACCCTGGAGAGGGTCCAGCATGGCACAGGACGGTTGGACCCTGGGGGGGTGATCAGTGCGAGCTGGCGGGAGGAACATTTCTGTGGCCCTGGGGATCCGGGGACGGGCTCTCAGGGGTCTGGGGGTGGGACGTGCCTGCAGTAGCCGCCACCCGCAGTCTGTGCCAGGAAACAAATCTGTGGATGGTGAGGGGTGAGGCAGAGGCGAGGACCATCGGGGGATGGACAGAAGCAGGGCCTCCAGGCAGCGGGGCCCCCATGCAGACGGAGCCCCCATGCAGACGGAGCCCCCATGCAGCGGGGCCCCCATGCAGACGGAGGCGTGAGCCTGGAGCCCCCCCCCCGTTACTGGGAATCATCCTGGGGAGGCGGCTCCTGTGTAGAAGTGTCAGGGCGGCTTCTGTCCCCCAAAGCTTAAAGGTGACAGGATGCTCC
>NW_011889020.1:660841-662308 GCF_000151845.1 Pteropus vampyrus
CCCCGTTACTGGGAATCATCCTGGGGAGGCGGCTCCTGTGTAGAAGTGTCAGGGCGGCTTCTGTCCCCCAAAGCTTAAAGGTGACAGGATGCTCCAGGCCCCCAACCCCACCGCCGGCCTCTGAGCAATGTGACTGCCCACCCTGCTCCTCTTGATAACGTCCTCAGGCCTGGCTAGCACCCAGGCGTTGCTGTTCCCATTCTGCCTCTGAGAAGACTGGGGTGCACGTGAAACTCGGGGAGAACACAGGGCAAGGGGGCTGCAGAGGCCAGTGGGAGCCCCCCAGCCTCTCGGGAGACCTCAGAGAGCCCCTGCCCCTTAAGAAAAGGCCACCTGGGAGCCCCCCATTTGTTTCCAGTCTGGGGGACACGCTGGCCCTGTGGGAGTGGCCGGATATGGGCAGGGCAGCATCTTTGCTCCCCCCAGGCCGACAGGACAAAGTGAGGTGCTTCTTCTGCTACGGGGGTCTGCAGAGCTGGGAGCAAGGGGACGACCCCTGGACCGAGCACGCCAAGTGGTTCCCCAGGTAAGGGCCTCCCGACTCCACGGTCTGCGACGTCGCGTCTCGGGGGTGGGGGCCCCTGGAAACGGCACGTTTGCACGTTCTTCCTTGGTGCTCGGCAGAGGCTGCTTCCCAAACAGCCAGCTCAGCAAGTGCCCTGCGCACTGTGGCCAGCAGGGGCAGGGCCGGGACCCGGCCCAGGGCCTTCTTGGCACTTAAACTTGGCAGCCAAGAAGGGGGTCCCCACAGCCCGAGCCCACCGCCCATGGGGCTTCTAAACTCACTTTCTTCAGGTGTGAATTTCTGCTCCAGACAAAAGGAAGGGACTTTGTCTGCAGCGTCCAGGAGTCTTGCTGCCACCTGCTCGGCTCCTGGGTGAGTCCCGCCTCTCCTTGGGGCTGTGGGGGACAGGTGGCGAGGGTCCCCACCCCCGCTCCTCCATCTCGAGGGCACAGAGGTTCTCTTGCTCCTTCTAGGATCCATGGGGAGAACTGGACGACACCACGGCTGCCACCCCCCCCAGTGCCGCCAGCCCCGCGGCCCCCACTGGTGAGCATGGCTCGTGGCCTGTGGGTCGTGCTCTGCCCCTCGGGCTTCTGCAGCCTGCACTGTGGCCCAGGCCTTGCGTGTCCCTGATGCTGGATCACAGGGCGAGCGGGCAGAGGGGCTGCTGTGAGGGTGCTGCCTGGGCTTGCTTCACGGGCCCTGCCTGGCACCGCATGTGTGTCCAGGGCTCCAGGGGAGGCCAAAGCTGTCCCCTGCCATGCGGGCATGGCCAGCCCTGGGGTGGGTGATGGGAGCATGGTGGGGAGAGGCTCTGCGCACCAGGTGGCGTCTGCTGGGGTGGCCACCAGCCACAGCCCAGGAGCCGACCTGGCTGCAGTCACAAGCCCACGGCAGAGCCAGCTGTGCTGAGCTCTGCTCTCCAAGCCTGGGGCTTGTGGGGCAGGAGGCCGAGAGGCCCC
>NW_011889020.1:662358-663913 GCF_000151845.1 Pteropus vampyrus
CCAGCCCCGCGGCCCCCACTGGTGAGCATGGCTCGTGGCCTGTGGGTCGTGCTCTGCCCCTCGGGCTTCTGCAGCCTGCACTGTGGCCCAGGCCTTGCGTGTCTGATGCTGGATCACAGGGCGAGCGGGCAGAGGGGCTGCTGTGAGGGTGCTGCCTGGGCTTGCTTCACGGGCCCTGCCTGGCACCACATGTGTGTCCAGGGCTCCAGGGGAGGCCAAAGCTGTCCCCTGCCATGCGGGCATGGCCAGCCCTGGGGTGGGTGATGGGAGCATGGTGGGGAGAGGCTCTGCGCACCAGGTGGCGTCTGCTGGGGTGGCCACCAGCCACAGCCCAGGAGCCGACCTGGCTGCAGTCACAAGCCCACGGCAGAGCCAGCTGTGCTGAGCTCTGCTCTCCAAGCCTGGGGCTTGTGGGGCAGGAGGCCGAGAGGCCCCCGGGGCTCCAGGGCCCAGATCCCACCTCTTCTATCCAACTCCAGAGCAGGTAACTGAGCCGCAGGCCCTGAGTTATCAGGTGGGGACGGCGCCAAGTCCGTCTGGGGTTACACAGGGTCCGTGGGATGCTGGGAGCAGCTCTTGGCATCTGCGGGGGCTCCATCCTGGTGGCTTTGCTGACCATGTACTACTTTCTCTGAGCGGCGGCCCCTCCAAGAGCATGGCCCCCTCAGACACTGGCAGAGAGGCCCTGATGGCCTCAAAGGCCTCTCGTATTGAGGTGGCCCTGGTGACTGGCCACAGCGGCAGGCCATCAGTCCCTCTCCCATGACCCCCAGGCCCAGGCTCCTCCCTGCCCTTGGTCCAGCCCCCGTCACGCTGCCTTGCAGATGCCAGGGCTGGCCAGGAGCGGCCTGAGTGGAGCCAGTGCCCAGCAGTGCGGGCTGAGCTCTCGACGCACCTCAGGTGGACCCAGGGGCAGTGCCGTTGGCTGCTGCCAGCTATTATACCTGCATCGCAGCTGGTCCCAGCCTGCTGCAGGACAGGGCTGGGTGGCGGGGGCAGAGGCACCCCCACTCTGTGGACACGACCCACCTGCCACCTTGCTCCTGCTCATCATTTCTGGGCACAGCCTCCCACGTTCCCATAGTGCCTGGCACACAGTCCCCCACACCCCACAGTGTCCGGCACACAGCCCCCCACGGCCCCGCAGCACTGGCAGGCACACAGCGTGCATGGCCGCTGCAGGAGTGCTGGACGGGCAGGGCCCCCCTGGAGTGCACTGTGGGATAAACAGTGGCAGGGAGCATGGGCCGGTCCTGCCCTCCCCAGACGGGTTGGATCTCTCCCTGGCCAGCCCTGCCTCTGCGCCCAGCCGCACCTTCCCCCGGGGGCCTAGGTCTCAAATCTACTCCCGACTGCCCACAGCTGCCGGCCCCCCAGGCCCTGAGCTGCCCACGCACAGAGGAGAGACCCAGTCAGAGGGCGCCAGGGAGCCAGGTGAGGGTAGGACCCACCTGGGGGCGGGGCCAGCTCTTCCGCACCCTGGGGTGGGCGAGGTGGGTGATGCTGGACACTTCCGTGTGTCCCCAGCCCGCCTCCCCCACCGACCCAGGGCAGA
>NW_011889020.1:665088-673735 GCF_000151845.1 Pteropus vampyrus
CCTGAGCTGCCCACGCACAGAGGAGAGACCCAGTCAGAGGGCGCCAGGGAGCCAGGTGAGGGTAGGACCCACCTGGGGGCGGGGCCAGCTCTTCCACACCCTGGGGTGCGTGAGGTGGGCGATCCTCTGGTTGATGCTGGACACTTCGGTGTGTCCCCAGCCCGCCTCCCCCACCGACCCAGGGCAGAGGGCGGAGGTCAGGGTGTGGGGAGGTGTCACAGGCCTGCTCCCTAGAGGAGCCAGCGGGAGCCTGTGGGTCTTTGAGTCCAGGGGCCCGGGACACAGAGGAGCAGCTGCAGCGCCTGCAGGAAGAGCGGACCTGCAAGGTGTGCCTGGACCGCGCCGTGTCCATCGTCTTCGTGCCCTGCGGCCACCTGGTGTGTGCTGAATGCGCGCCCAACCTGCAGCTGTGCCCTATCTGCAGGGCTCCCATCCGCAGCTGCGTGCGCACCTTCCTGTCCTAGGCCAGGTGAGGGTGCCTTCCCGTCCCGGGCCAGGTGAGTGAGCCTTCCGGTCCTAGGCCAGGTGACGGTTGGGTCGCAGAGCCACCAGCAGGCAGGTCCCGGCCTGGCCCGGTGTGGGGCTTCTGGTTCAGGCCTCGGAGACGGCAGACGTGCCTGGACAGTGCCCCCAGGCATGTTGACACCGCCCTCCTGACGCTGGGGCTGACGCCGTGCTGTAGGGACTAGGACAGGCAGTGGCAGCACTTCCTCCGTCCCGTACCGCCCAGCCCCGCACACCTCCTGATCAAGCCCATTGCCTTCCCTTCTCGCTGGGGCACCCTGAGGCCACTCCATGCCCCTTGTCACACTGCGCCAAGCCCACTGGGCACATCAGGGCCTTAGTCCTCCCTGTGGCTGGGGGCAGCACCTCCCGTCCAGCTGGGCACGCAGGGCTGCAGCCAGGCCGGGGGGAGGATGGCCTTGGAGGTGTGTGGAGAGTACATGGTGCCATTATGAAGGGCCCAGGACCCCGGATGGAGCCTCTGCCTGGGAACCCGGCTGGAGAAAATGCGCAGTGGTGGGGTGTGTGTGTGGAGGGCGGGGGAGGCTTGATTGTCATTAAAGGGGGGCAGGAGCCTGGGCTTCTCAGGGTTCTCAAAGCCTGTATGCCCTGAGATCACCCCGAGAATCTTCCAGGACAGAATGGCAGGGGAGGGAGGCCCCTGGACGAGCTGATGGGGAGCTGCTGACTCACCTTCTCCTTCCTTAGGCGCCGTGAGTGTGGCCTCCGTGTGGGCACTCTGCCCACCTCGGCCTGTCCCCTGGACCACGCAGCAGGCCTGCTGAGGACGGCTGAGCCGCTGTCCAGCACCGACCACCCGATTCCGACCGGCAGCCCAGGGTGGAAGGCGGAGCTGCGGGGGCTTTGTGTGGAGTGGGGTGGTGGTTTTACAAGTCTGGATGCTTTCGAGGATTCACAATAAAGAGATGGGTTTCCTCTGGCCGCGTTGCTGCAGGACAGCCAGCCCCCTCCCCACCACCCTGCCCCCCGAAGCGCCGTTCCCGCCCTCCCCACCTCTCCTCACGGTGGCCCGCTCCAAGCCGTTCCCCCAGATGCTTCCTCGGGGAGCAGACACCCCTTCCCACCCCTCCCCCCACACCCTTTTGTTTTCAGCATTTTAAGGACTCTTAGAATCAACTTGTCCATGGCCACTTCTGAGACTGAACTCATGATTGTCCACCAAAGCCCTGCCTCTCAGGGAAGGTGGCTTGTGATCGCCTTGGCACCTTGGGACACAGCGGGACCGTTTGCTGAGATCCGGGCCGATAACAGCTGCAGCGCCAGCAGGAAGAAGGGCCTTGCCCTGTGGGCAGAAGGAGCTTGTGCTCCCTGCCGAGCCCAGCCCTGCGCCCCAGGCTCCATCAGCTAAGCTTGGGGGTGGGTCGGGGGGCTTTACCTGGGGTGACACAGGCACACAGTGTGCGCATAGTGTTTAATCAGGACTCCCCCTCGTGGGGAGTACATGGGCTCACACCAAACTTCGAGGTGGGGGTCCCACTTTGCTGTGCCAGTGCGTGCAGCCCAGGACAGGGCACCCGAGTGGGGCTCTGCAGACCACAGTCCCGGGCCCGCTGTGGGTGGAGCGTGGTCCCAGAGCTGCTGGACATGCGAGACGAGGTCTTCCTCTGTCTTTTCTTTCTTTTTAGAAAGAGGAAATCACAAACGCTTTAGAGGTCGCAGCCACCCCGGCCTGGCGCTGGCCTGCTGCTCCGGCTGGGGTCCAGTTGCTTGACCCTGGGGCAGGTGCTCGGGTCACCAGCAGGGCCCTGGGGGCAGGGAAGCCGGCCGCGTCCCACCACGTGAAGGCCCCTCACATCCACGGTCAGAGCTGAGGCTGGAGCAGGACCGCTGCCTCTTCGCTTATGCCGACCTGTGGGGCAAGTGGGCGGGTCCGCCGGGGAGGAAGGTCCCCGCAGTCAGTGTGGTCATCCGGGCTGCTGAGCCCTCTTCCTCTGGGGAGCTCGCAATGTTCAGGGGCAGGCGGAGGGCTGGGCTTCTGGAGGCCTGGCCCAGCCTGGGGTTCCCACCTGGGCGGTCAGGCCTGGTTCACGGACGTGTCATTGGAGTTTGAGCGAGGGGGCGGGGAGCTCCGCGGCCGGAGGGGACCCGCCTGAGGCCTGTCCGGCCTGACCGGCTCTCAGGCCATGCGCCCCGTCTCGCCTCTCGTGCACGCAGCCCTCTGCTTGGGGGTCTGTGCGAGACCTCTCCCTGTCACAGGAGCTGGGTGTCTGCCACCTGCAATGGCCTCGGGCGGCGGTGGGCCTTCACTTACAGTGCAGAAAGGCTGGGGCTTCTGCTCAGAGGGCCAGGGTCCCCGGGGGCTGGCCGCAGGTATGGCCCTGCAGGGTGCGGGCGGGATGCAGGAAGCGCAGCTCGACTGCGAGAAGGACCACCAGCCACCCATTCCGACCCCGGATTTCAGGATTATGTGTGGGGCAGGGCTGGTGGCCGAGGCCACGTCTGAGGAAGCGAGGCAGAGGCCCAGGCTGCCCGCGCCCCCGGCCTGGGGCGTGCAGAGCGTGAACGCTGCTCTCACGAGGGCAGAGAGCAGAGCGACGCCCCAAACTTCCTGCCAGTGAGACGCCTGCCTGGGACGTGGCCTCTCGGTGCCCCTGCCAGCCCCAGCACAAAACCGGGTCAGACCCACGGACCCTGCTGGGCTGGGAGCGCCGGGGGGTGGGGCCGAGCCCCAGAACCCCTGCACCCTGAACCCCAGCCTGGAGACAGATGGAGCAGGTCTCAGAAAAGTGGGGGACGGATGGACGATGGATGGGCAGGCAGACTGACGAGGCTGCCCCGTGCTGACGGACCGGCCGGGCCCAGCGGGCGGGCTCTGCTGGCCATGCCTACAAGTACGCCTGCTCGGACAAGAGGCTGGAAGGCTTTTCAGTGACATGGTAGAGAGGAAATGGGTCAAATCCACCAATGAAATCGACTGAAAGAAATCAAGACCCAAATGAAACAAGACCCGAACGACGGGAAAGGTGGCAGAATGAGCAGAATGAGGAACGCGCCCACACGCGGACGCTCGTGCCGCGGTGGCGGGGACAGGGGCGAGCAGACGGGCCCCGGAGACGGTGACAGCACCCCACACCAGCTCAGACCTGGGGGCAGAGCTCTCTGGACTATGCACAGTGCAAGTGACTTCCAGGGTGAAATGCCTCGGCGGGGGCTGACGCACTTGGCTGGGGCTGTGGCCGAGGAGCCCGCGTCCTCGGCCTGGGGGCTGGGGACTGCACCTCGCCCTGCAGGCCCTCCCAGTCGCCACCCCAGTCACGTTCACAAACATCACTCAGACGCCCCTCGGAGCTGTCTGCACAGCGAGTGTGTGGCAGGGGCTTTCTGGGCAAAACAAATGCATTTCTGAACACCGGGGCTGGCTCCCATCCTAGCGTGTTTTAATGTGACCAGCACACGAAGCCCCTTTGTCTCCTGCCAGCCAGCTGTGCTCTGGGACATGGTCGGGTGGGCATGCGGTCTGAGGGCTGAGGGGAGCTGGGGGCTGGTCTGGGAGCTGCAGGATGCCGTTTGGACAAACGGACTGCCCACCCCAGAGCCACCTGACTCCAGGGACAGAGGCTCTGAATTCCGGTTTGATTCTGACCCCAGGGGCGTGTCCACTCTGGCTTTGTTCTCTGCGGGGCCTTCGCAGGAGACCATGTCCGAGTCGGGCCCGTGAGAACAGCAGGGCCGACGTGCAGGTCGGTGGAGGGCCGAGCGGGGCTCTCAGGGGAGAGAAAGGGACAGGACTGCTCAGCTGGCCCAGGCCAGGGCTGAGGGCCTGTGGGAACTTCCGGCCAGCGGGCTATTCTCAGCCTCAGGGAGGCAGAGCGGCCCCTTCCCCCACAGGTCTGGGGGCTCAGCCTTCCAGCTGAGGCAGCTGTGGGATCGTTGGGGGCCAGCCCTGCAGCACAGGAGCCCACGAACCTTCAGGTCTTGGGGTGAGCTGGCCCCTGGTACCCATAGCCTGGGACCCCTCTTTGTCTCTCTTTGGGTGGCTGGACCATCCCCTCTGCTCAGGCAAAGATCCCCATGGGCATAGGGGCCCGTCTCAGAGGGGAGGTCTCAGGTGGTCCCCGGGGGGCGGGCAGGAGAACCTGGGGAAACCACCTGTGGCCAGGCTGCTTCCCTCTCCTCCCCACTGCCTGGCAGGGCTGGGCCGCACGTCCCTAACTGCTGGCCACACACTTACAGCTGACTTCCTCCTCGGTGAAAACACTGACCACGCAGCGGGCACACACGGAGCCCACCAGCTGAAAGACAGCGAGAGGCCGGGGCGAGCTGGAGCAGTGCATCGTGGGACCAGCTCTGGAGTCCTGGGCAGCGTGCGACATCCCCATGAAGCCTGGCCCAGCCCCTGCGGGTGAGCGGGCGACACTCGGGCCAGGGCCCCCAGCGGGTAAGGCTGGCCGCTGGAAAAGAGAGCCAGGAAGATGACCAAGCCCCTACATTAACAGGAGATGAGAGGCAGAGAGAGGCTCTGGGAGATGTGTCACCACAGCCCGTACGGACCTGCAGACTGAGGCCCACGCCCATCACAGCCAGGCCATCTCCCCAGGGGCCTGAAGCAGACAATCACCTTGGGGAACGGGCCACCTCCAGACAGCCACAGCTGTATGGTTTGGTTGGAAGTGCGGGAGAGACAGCCAGGCCTTGGCCCAGCAAGCCATTCCGGGCAGAATGGGTGAGCCGGCTGCCATCAGAGGCACAGGCCCCTTGCCAGAGGGTGCTCAGAGGGCAGGACCACAGTCAAGCCCCGACAGGACCCTGGGCCCCAGGCCACCAGGAATAGAGGGCTCCAGCTGAGGTGGGCCAGGGCTGGCACTGTCCGCAGCCCGAGCCCTCCACACTTACCGGGCCTGGACGACACTGACCATGGGGCAAGTTGCTCCCGAGCTCGGCTCATGCCCCATCAGAGAACAGCACCCTCTCCGATGGGAACGAAGGGACCAGCCTGACAGCCGGGGCTGACAGGCACGCTAGGAGGGCTCGGCTCTGTGTCCCCTGCTCTGCAGGCCACTGCCCTTCCGAGGGGCAGGCCATGGCCTCCTCTGAGCTGGCAGGCAGGTCTGTCTCCTGCTACTGAAGGACAAACTTGGGAAGCCTTCCTGAAGGACATGGGCGCAGGGAAGGGGCGCCTTGTGGGGCTGCAGGAGCAGGCCGGGGAGCTGGCCGTGGTGCTGAAGACACCTCCTGGGGCCTGCTCTCGGAGGGGGCTGGGGAGGATGGCCCACCGGCCGCCCGCCCTGCCCTCTGCCGTCCACGCTCCCCCCTCCTCCATGAAGCTCTCCAGATGCTGGTAGGACCTGCAGTCCCAACGCTCCCAGGCTGGTGCTTCGCCTCGTCTGGCTAGTTCTCTCCTCCTGGCCCGACTGCGCGGCCTCAGCCAAGGGTGGACCTCACCTGCACCCTCCAAAGCAAATAGCAGCGGGCTCCCCGCAAGGCAAAGTGTGTGCCCCTGACCCTCCTGCAATCAGGCCTCTTACAGTAAATCACTTCTCTGGGGTTGCGGATAAAATACTGAGCACCCAGTTGAGTTCAAATTTCAGATAAGCGATGAACTGTGATTTTTAGCATAAGTACATCCCGTCATGGCATGGAACACATGTGCACCAAAACTTACTTCTTGTTTCTCCAGAATTGAGATTTAACTGAATGTCCTGTATTTTTATTCGCGTAATCTGCAGCCCTGCTCCCGACACCTCGGGAGCAGGAAGCAGCCAGCGGGCGTGGGCCAGGCTGGGTCTCCAACTCCCTCTCCAGGGCCCACTGTCCCACAAGGAAATGGTCCCATTGGCCAGCGGGGTGGAGCGTCTCCCCTGCCCATGCTGCCTGCAGGGCAGGGAGCAGACGGACTGCAGCGGCCCAGCGTCGGGCCCCACAGCGCCGTCCGAGCCTGCGGGTCTCAGCCACACACTGCTCCTGCAGGACCGTGGGCGCATTTACAGAGCAGGCACCTCAGGCCACACAGGTGGGAGTGGTGGTGTGAGTCCTCAGCCTCGGGGACGAGGACGGGCATCCTGCCCTGCCAGAGGACGGCGTGGCCCTCTGCTCTGTGCAGGAAAGGCCTGGGACCTGGCCATCTGCGCCCTGTTTGTTACATTGCTGAATGAGCCAGCACCCCAGGCCCCACCCCACACTCACCGCCACCAGGATGTGCAGGGTGCTGTGCAGGGCCTCCACGTAGCCATGCTCCAGGGTGCAGCCTACGCCCAGCACCACAGCCTGGCCAACGGGGGGCCCCAGGCCGGCCGCTGGCTCCTCACGGTGACAACCGGGGCCGTGCTCACGCCACCAGGAACGGTGCTGGGAGAGGCTGAAGGTCAGGAGCTCGCTGTCCTGGGGGCAAAGGGGTGGGACCAGGTCAGCACCAGAGACACCACCGCCCCCACTCACCGCAGCCCATGGTGGGCTGCCGAAGAGGGGACAGGGTGCCCTCCCACCTCTCCTGCCTGGGGGCACCCTTGGGCTCTGGGCAGGAGGGGCAGCGGCACTAAAGCCCTCCCAGCTGTTCTCCAGATGGCCAGGCCTGGCTCTGCTTGCTCTCAGCCCTCGGCTCACACCCCCTCCTCCAGGAAGGCCTCCCTGCCCAGGCCAGGCCCCCACGAGGCGTTCTCATGGTACCCTGGGCCCCCCTTCGCATCTCAAGCCAACGCCCCCAGTTCGTGTGACTGTTACATCCATCTCCACTGCTGCTGCCTCGGTCGGCTCCGCTGAGCATCCACCTGGTCCCCGGGGTCAAATCCACACACTCCTGGTCCTCTGAAGACCTACCTCTGAGCCTCACTCAGGGATGAAATAAAATGCTATGCGCAAAGCGCCGCTCAGGCAGGATTTGTTCACCTGGACACTCCCAGCAGTGCAGGGCTTGGGCGTGGATCCCCGCCCCTCACACGCACCCCCACTGCAGGCGGGGCCGTGGACTCCATCCACGTCTGAAAGCGCAGAGTGGCCAGAGGACGCGGGAGGGCGGCGTTGCTCTGCCCGGCTCAGCCCCACATGGGAGCCCTCCCGCCTGCACACCTCCGCCTGGCCCGTTCTCTGCTCCCTGAGCCTCAGCCCTGACTCTCGCTGCGGGTGCTGCCCAGGCTCTGGGGCCCCCTCCTCCGGGAAGCCTTCCCTGGTGCATATCCCCCCAGCCGGGGGCCACCAGTCCACCAATGCCCACAGCCCCTCATCCATCTACCAAATCATTGGTCGTTCCCCAGACCTTCGCCGAGCCACTGCTGTGGACCAGGGCTGTTCCGGGGGCCAGGGACAGAGCCACAGCTCTGCCTCTGTGTATGTGGGGACAGATGACTGACACGGGCGTGGCGGCCGTGTCCACTCCGTTTGCGTGAGTCTCCCTCAGCTTTACGCACCTTCGAGAGGCTGCCCACCTCCAGGTAGAAGCAGACAATGAAAACATTCCAGGTGACCCAGATGGTGGCCCACACAGCGTACTAGGGAGACAAGGAGGCAGAGAAGGTGAACTCAGCTCTTGGGGGGCCCTGCTTTTGCCCCTGGAGGCCTCTAAGGGGGTGGGGGCTTGCCAGGTCTCAGCTGTAAGGACCCCTTTCTTCACTTTGTGTCCTGGCCAAGAGATGCCCGTGGCCCACCCAAAGTTGACGGATGACAAACACAGGTCTGAACCCCAGCATCCCTAAAGCCCCCCAAAAGAGCACCCCAGAGAGTGGCCTGCAGGAGTGGAGGCCTGTGGGCTGGCGCCTGCTGTTGTAGAGTCTTAGTGGGACGCAGCCATGCCCGCTTGTCCACTACTGGGCAAGGCCGTGTCTGTGCCACAGCCAAGACCAGGACCCCCAAGGCCTGAGACACCTGCCATCGAGCTCTGCAGGATACGCTTGCTACAAACCCCGTCCAGACCGGTTACTTCGATCTGCGTGGGCGGGATGGCAGCGTGCAGGGCGGGGCTGGGGCTTCCCGGAATCCAGTCCTGCCCTGGGCTGGGGCTCGGGCTCTGTGCCTGTTTCCAGGTCGGAATTCTAGATGCCCGGGCTGCGGGAAGGTTTGGGTCTGGGGGTCCGGGAAGGTGATGTGAGGCGAAAACCCTGGCCTCTCTGGGGTGTTCCGGTGGTTTCTAGGACAACTCGCCACTGGAGGCCCCGTGCCAGTCGCCCAGCCTACTTTCCCAGTGGACTCACCA
>NW_011889020.1:675892-677894 GCF_000151845.1 Pteropus vampyrus
TGGTTGAGAAGCCCCTGGTCCAGGGAAGCCCTGCAGCCCTGAGCCAAGACACCCCTTCCGCCTTAGCTCAGCCCCTTCCCAGGGGCCTGCAGGGTGCCCATGTGCCCACCGTCCACTGTTCACCTCAGAGGTCAAACAGGCAACGTTGCCTGACCTGACCCTTCCGACCCCTGAGGCCACATCTCTGGGCTAGTACATCTAGCTCTTCTGCCCTGAGTCCCAGCCCGCATGTCAACCCCAAACCAAACCCACACAGCAAACTCAACTCGGAAACCCAAACAAAGTCACAGCACTCCCTAAAGCAGCTCAGCTTCCTGATGCCCACACGCCGCCAGCAGGCTGCCGGTCACCAGCCCGCGAACCTCCTGCCTTTCAACCATCCTCCCTTCCTTCCTCTTCCTGCTTCCTAACCCACCCCAAAGAGCCCCCCAAAGGGATGCCTGCCCCCTGGGGTGCCTCCAACCTGCAGAGGGGAGAAGCACAGCTGCCCCAAGGCATGCAGCGGTTCTCAATTGCAGTGAGACAGTCCTTGGGCCTCTGGCCTTTTGTCAGGCGGGGTCATTCTCCCAGGCTCGTCTGCACAACGCCCCCGCCCCCCCTCTCGCAGACGGCCCGCCTCGCTTCCCATCACCCAGCCCCTTCACGAAGGCTGGCTCAGCACTGAGGCTGCCCCACGCGGGGAAGCTCCTGCAGCTTCTCCGCCCCCTGCCAGCTAGACCAGCAAGCCCTGACCCAGGCGAAGGAGAGGACACGCAGCCCTGCGCAGCCACATACAAGAGGCCTTCCTACCCACTGCTTCTCTGAAGCAGCCGGTGGCCTCCTGGGCCCGGGCTCCGGGAGGAGGCACAGGGCCAGCAGCGCAGAACAAGCCGGACAGGCCTCAGGAAAGCAGCATCTCCTTCTCACGGCCAGGGGCCCAGGGGCGTTGGAACCTCCTTCCCAGCCCAGTGGCCCAGACCTCTATTCCGCCGCCTCCCCCAGAGCGGGGTGGTGATGGGGCTCTGGGAACGGACCTGGCACCCCGCAGCTCCAGGGTAGACGGGAAATTTGGCTACGGGACGTCTCAGTTCTCCACGAAGCTCTGAATCCGGCCCCCACTTAACCCCAGACACAAAGACCTCAAGCGCGGGCCTGGCCACGGGCTCCAGCGCTCCCCGCCTCATCCGCACCCCATCTCTCCCCACCGCTCCAGCTTAGGGGACAGCAGCGCAGGCCAGGGCCGGGCTCACACTCCCCCAGCACATGCGCACACGCCCAAACCCTCAGGCACCTGCCACCCAAAGGGCTGTCGGGCCTCAGAAACGGACTCTGCCGCCCCCTCGGGGCCTGGCACGGGCTTGAGAAACAGGCGCACTCGCTCCTCACGCGCACTTGGTGCCACACACGCCTTTTGACCCGCGAGGGCCGCTCGAGCAGCTGGGCCCCTCTGCGACCGCGCCGCGCCCACCGGGCCCACCGGACCAGCGGAGTCGCCAAGGCCGAGATGTCCGGCTTTTGTTCCGCGCCCGCCCCTTCCAGCCGATCCGCACACCTGTGCCCGCCGCTAGGGACCGGCTGGCTGTCTCGCGCACGCGCACGCGCAAGCACACACAGCGGGGCGCGCGGGGCAGGCCGTCGGGGCCGTCGGGGTCGCGCACAGGGCTCTGGGTTCCCACGCCCCCTGGGGCGGCGGCGAACTTCGGTCGCAGAAGCCGGCGAGCCCCAGCGGTCCCCGGCCAGGAGCCCAAGAGGCAGGCGCGGACCCTGCGTGCACGGCTGGAGGCGGGGGACGGCGCCCAGATCCCACCGCGCGCTGAGACTGCGGGGCCCGACAAGGGAACGCTACCCACCAGCTGGAAAGTGCAGAGAAAGATGAGCGTGTAGCGGCTGGAGCAGCAGCCCATGGTACCACCTCTGCAGTCCGGACCCAGAGCCACCGCGTGGGGAGATCGACACCTCCGCCTGCCGTCCTGCAGCCCCAGACCCAACCCCGCATGCCGCCCGCGGCGGGGTGTCGGAACCC
>NW_011889020.1:679184-683706 GCF_000151845.1 Pteropus vampyrus
CTGGCCCCAGGACACCCGACGCTGCTTCAAGCCCGCCCCACACGAGTCCAAGATCACTAGCGGCTCCAGGTCAGGGAAAACCTCCTGCCTGGCACCTCCTGCGTTGCCGTGGCCCCGATGTGACACCCCCCAGCATCCTTCCTAGTGAGGCTTGGGGGAGGCAGAGATGATACCCCATGCCTGAGGCGTCCTGGCCCTGAGTCAAGATATCAGAGGCCCCCGTGCGCAGGTAGGGGCACAGAGGTAGGAGAAGGGACAGCCTAGCCTAGCAGGAGCTCACCCGCCCAAGGAATGTGGGGGACGTTAAGGCCAGGTCGGCTCTGACTGTGACTAGGCCAGGGTGGCTTCAAGCCTGAAGGGCAGACACCATGCGGAGGCCTGAGTCCTGTGTGTGGTGTGGGAGGCTTGCTGGGCGAAGGCAGGGAGGAGGGGCTGAGCCCGGAGTGAGCAGATGGCCAAAGGGAGGCAGGTTAGGTGGGGTCCAGGGGCTCTGCATGCAGTAACGCTGGGCTCATCTCATCCGTCACAGGAAGCCACTGGAGTTCCAGGTCATGGTGAGCCATGGTGACGCCCATCCTCGGAGGCCAACCTTGCGCTGAGAGGCAGGAGATGGTCCTGGCCAGGCCCAGCGAGGAGTGGGACCTGAGCAGAGGGGGTCGTGTAGGGAGCAGGATGGTCTACTCCAGGTGAGAGATGACAACGCCTGCAGGGCACAGCAGGGGCGCTACTGTTGGGCTGTTGCTCTTGGCTCCAGCAGTCCAGGGCCAGAAGGTCCCAGTGCCTGGGTGACCTGGCTGAGCAGCCCACCGGGCATGGGGCGCCTGCAGAGCACCCACAGGATCCGATCCTTGGAGCTTTGAGTGCCGCTCTCACTGGCCCCCTTACAGCAGGGTGAGCTGAGGTCACTTCCCCAGGGCTCTCCTCAGCCCTGACCCACTCCCATGATGTCATAAGCCGCCAGTAGTTTTTGCCTGTGTAGATTCGGTTGACTGTCCCACAGTCCATTTAACAGAAGAGCAAGTTCAAGTTCTCCTACAGTCCTGAGTGCCTTGGGGACGAAGCCACACCAGGTCCCTAACCCAGGCTCTGTGGCGACAGGTCCAGACCCTGGCAAATAGGAAAGTTCGGGAGGGAAGGTTTGGGGGGTCATCAGGCCGTTTGCAGATAGGAGAGAGGGAGGAGGGAGCATGCAGGGTGGGGCTCAGGAAGGACCTGGAGACCACTCAGGACAACCTAGAAGGGTGGGGCTCGGGGAGCAGAAGGGCCTGAAGTTCCCCTACTCCCCGAGTGCGAAGTCCAGTTCCTGACAGGATGAGTCACCGGCGAGGGGCTCTGCAGACAAGACCTCACACAGGAAGCTTGAACTCACTGCCCAAGGTCTTTGATCTTTGCCAGTCATGACCTTCAGAACAGGCTGAGTGAAGATGGAGAGACTTCCTAGGAAGCTGGTCATGGAAAATTATTAAGTGAAGAGAACAGTTGGCAAAACGTTCTGGATGGGGGTCTCCCGACGGCAGCAGCATGGAGGCGTCCTGTGTGCTGTGGGGGCCCAGCAGCATCTCTGGGCTCTTCCCACAATGTGCCAGTGGCACCCCCACCATCACGACATCAAAAATGTTTGCAGACATGGACGAATGTCCCCCAGGATACCCCTCAGTGCTGTACAGTGTGGTCTCAATTTATCAAAAGGAAAGTGCCTTGTATATTCCCGGGTAGCATAGATCAAGTGGAAGGGAGCAGCTCTGGTCACTAATTGACAGTGTGTAAGCTCTTGGGTTCCTCAACTTCACTCCAGGACCTGTGCCAGGGTACATGGGTGATGGCTGTCACAGCACTGTCTGCAGAGAGATGACGGACGGTCCAAGGCCTACCCAGGAGGCCAACTAAGTAGCTATAGTTCCCAACAAGTACCTCAAGGGGAAATGCAAATCAAAACCACAGTAAGCTACCACTTCACACGCGCGCGTGCACACACACACACGGATGCCTGGAATCCAAAAAGGCACGGAGAAACCAGAACCCACAGGCACAGCAGGCTGGCAGGGTGTGAAAGGGTGTGGCCGCTGTGGAAAACCATCCGGCAGGTCCTCAGAAGTTGCCCTAGGGCCTGGCCCTCCGCTCCTGGGTATGGCCCGGAGATGAAAACGTACAGCCACACACACCTTGTGACTGATATTTATAGTAGCACCGGTTCCAGCATCCCAAGTGTCACTGCGTAGGTGAATCGATTTTCAAAACGTCCTCTAGCCACACAAGGGAATGTTATTCGGCCATAAAAAGGGACCAGGTACTGGTACAGGCTACACCGAGGATGACGGCTGACGACGATTCGCCAGAGGCTTTTTGCTCTTCCCCTGCCACTCCTGGTGCCGATGGGACCGGGCCAGCCTCCCCTTGCTGGTGCCACAGAGTGCCTTGTATACAGAGTATTTGAGTCTCTGCCCTGTCCTTGGAAGGGCCACCCCTCTAGTCCTGGCTCTGGGGGTGAACGTAGCCCTAGACTTCCCTCAGTAGAGTGGGGCAGAAGGTTGACTTTTTTGCTTTATGATCAGAAAATTGAACAATCAGCCTCTGCTGGCTGCTTGGTCTAGTCGGTGCCGACTGCGAGCTCCAGCTGTGCCCGTTCCGGGACCGCCTTGCCTTCCCTTTTCCTGGTCTCCATTTCAGCCTCTCATCTTCCTCAGCCCGCCTCCTTCAGGAAGCCCACTGGAACTGATCCAGTGCTTGCCTCTCACTCTCTGAACCCGTGGATCCTACACAGGCCCAGCCACAGGATCTGAAGTCTACACTAACATCTACGCTGTCTCATGTGACCACCTGTGTAGACTCTATCGGTTCCTCGTCTACATCATCTCAGCCCCCACCATTTCTATGAATGCCAGTGGCTTCTTACTGCAGGAACTGGTGACTCCCACCTGAAGGTAGCCCCTGGCTGCAGGAGGGTGCTCATGCCCAGCTGGGCACAGGGAAGGCTGGAAGTGCTGGACCCTAAGGGCATCGCTCAACCAACTAGGGCAAGGCAAACTAAACTGCAATGAGCTACCACTTTGTACCCAGTGGACTGCTGCAGTAAAAGGCCGACAATACCAACCGAGTGTTGACGGACGTGTGGAGCAATGGGAACTCTAGACTGGTGCAAGCGTTGGGTGGTGCCGCCATTTTGGAAGACTGTCAGTTTCTTATAAGGTTCAACATATATCTACCCCATCACCCAGCAATTTTACTTCTAAGTAAGTAAACGAGAGAAATAAAAAATATGCCCACAAAAAGACTTGTGCATGAATTTCAGGGCAGCTTTATTTATAATAGCCAAAACTTAGAAATGACTCCAGTGTCCATTATGTGATTGGATAAACACAGTGCCGTGTTCATTTAATGGAATGTTGTTCAGCAGTAAAAAGGAATGAGATGCCGATTCATGCTACAGCATGGACGAACCTTGAAAATATTATGCTAAGTGAAAGAGCCGGACACAAAAGGTCACATGTATGATTCCATTAATGAGGAATGCTAGGATGGATACACACAACGGCACGGTTGGATCATAAAACCATCATGTTGTGTGAAAGAAGCCGTGAGTACATATCGGCATGCTTCTCTTTATACGAAGTCTACAGCACATAACGCTAAGGTATGAGGACAGGAATGAGGACAGTGGCTGCCTCTGATGAAACTTCTATAATTGTGGTGGAGGTTACTTCGGGGTATGCACTTGTCAAAACTCATCGAGCTGTTTGTTTTACTGAATGCAAGTTTTACCTCTGTGAAAATGTTTATACTTGATCATTCCAAAAGTTACATAGATCAATGAAAAATATGTGGAACACACAGAAAAGCACAAAGTAAAAACAAAACCAAAAAATCCCTTGCAGTTGTACCCCCTCCCACACACACGAGGTCATCATCGTCGTCGGTTCTCTTTTTACAGCCAGATTTTCACAGATTTGGGATCCTACTCAACACACAGCTTTGCAGCCGCTTGCAACGTCTGCATCACGGTAATGTGCCTGCCCGCCTCCCTGCAGCTGCGCTCCATACCCACCCTCTCCGCCTCTACCTGCACCAATGGGCTCCGCCGACGGGAGGCAAAATCAGGAGATCAGAGGCTGAGAGACCAGAGAGGCCAAGTATTTTCAAGACTCTCCTTCCAGGCTGCGGGAACCTCTCCCTTCCCGCTTTCCTTGGAGCCTGCTGACGTCACAGCCCTGCTGCCCCAGCCCCGCGTCCCCGCAAAATTTCCGTGGTTTCCCTACATCCGCCCACGTCTCCGTAATTAGCCCCGTTTGTATAAACCGTCCTGGATCGCCCTCATTTGAGCAGGCCGTCAGTTTCTCGACGCACGTGAACGCATCTTCCGAGTCGACGTTAAAGACGGTCTGCGGTCCCCAGGTCCCCAGGCCGCGGCGGACTCCTCCGGACCATCAGTCGTGACACTCGGTCGCTGGCCCAGCCCCGCCCTGCCCGGCACAGCGGCGTCGGGGAACTGCAGGGCGCGGCGGAGCGACGCGACGAGGACCGGGAG
>NW_011889020.1:684561-688254 GCF_000151845.1 Pteropus vampyrus
CTCTGTGTATGATCGTGCCACACGGAGCTGTAATAATGGCCTGGGGATAATCGGCTCTTGAGTTCGTGTTGGCATCCCTTTCTGGGTCGTAAGTTCAGAAATGACATATTGGGATGAGAAAGGGCTGTTCCCAGACAGGCACTTTGTGTGCTCCGGATGGTGTCTGAGAAAGATGATGACTGTTTCTGCCTGTCACCTGTGTTAGAGCCCTGGGGACTAAGAATTGTGCTTTAGTCATCCCTTCTAATCTCAGGTGTTGAGAAAGACCCAACTTAGAGACCAAACATTTTGCTGGCTGTCAAGCGGCTCACTAAACGAACTAGGAGGCCCTGTCATCCCTTGGTCCAGCGTTTACTGAGGTTCTGTCCCCTTGCAGAAAGAGCTACATTGTACCATCTTGCTTTCAAGCATTAAAACAGGAGTTCTTGAATCATTTTTCAAGATAAATCGTATTTAAGGTTTTGAAAGGTAGGAGGTATTTGTATTAAAGTTAGCATTTCTGAGAACTTGGATCCTCACTTTCAAAGCCAGTTGCCAGTGGGGGTTCCCTTTAAATCCAAGCCAAGTCATTTATTTTTCACGCTTACTCTTTAGTACTTCTGCAGACATTCACTTTGCTTTATTTTATGCAATGGGAACTTCAGAACAGGCTCACCCCAGTTCTGAGTTCAGTCTGCCTGTGTCCTGTCAGCCACAACGTGAGCCTCTGGAGGCAGACACGGTTCTATGCAGAGGGTGCAGGGCTGTACTGGGCAGGTGTGCGTGTCAGCCCTGTGCACCCGCCCACATGGGGCCCCCAGTGCCGCCGGGAGACCCGTGTGGGCTAAGGGCTTTGTAAATTCAGACGCAGCAGGACATCTCCCCCAGTGTGTGTTTGCTCGCTTCTGCCTCTGACACTGTGGATGGGTAGACGCTCAGTGTGGTGACTGTTCCATCTGAACTGGTCAGGCCAGGGCCCAGGACCGGGCAGGACCGGGCATTCACGTTTGCCCTTGAGAGCAAGTGGTTTCCGGGGACCGTCACACACAGCAAGGAGAACTCCAGGGCAGAAAGCCGTGAGTAGGCTCTGGTTTGTTTCCATCAATCCCAGAAACAAACGTTTATTTCTGACTGCGCCTGGAGTCGAAGGGGCACTAGGGGTGTTGGAGTCACGGACTCCCCGCTGAGGAGGTTTGGTTATATGCAGAGTCGGGGCTCCCTCAGTGAGTGGCTTACTTCTGCGTACTTAAGATTAAAGAGGAAGTACAGACAGAGATTCTCCTGGGTGTCTTTCCCTGCGCCTCGACCTACAGCTCTGGCTACGCCATCAATGGAAGAGCTGGTCTGCGTGGCGAGCTGGCAGAGAGACACTAGTGTGGACGTTCAGCTGTGCGGGCACGGAGCTTTCTGACTGGGGTCCTCATATGTCCTCGAGAGGATGTGTGCTGCCATGTGACTTAGAGGGGACAGCTCACGGGTTCCATTCACAATCAAGAGAAGGGTGAGCTTCAGGAAGGCCGCGTGCTCAGTACGGGGTCTGGTGGCGGTCAGTAGAGGTGGCAAGCGCAGGACCAGTGGGGGCGGCTTATGCGGAACACCGTGCGTGTCCCCACCCCCTTCCTCCGGCTGGAATCCTTCAGTATTTTGACTTTCCAGGTTATGAAGTCACTGACCTGAGGGTTGAAGTTGAATTTTGCCAAAGCTAGGAGATCTGTAAAAAAATGAATGGCTTTCAGCCTGAGCTGTATGACTGCACTTCCCCAGCAGTGTCCCTGTGAGGCGTGGTGACAGGTCTGCCCTATTGTGGCTATGCTGTGTGTCACCTCTGTCCCTCACAATGGTCCCATGGAGGACCTACCTGCTGACCCTCCTGCGGGCCAACCTCCTCACCCCATCGGTCAGGGCCCCCCACAGGCCAGGAGCCCCCCTGCAGCACGCCGGGGAGGCGGCGGGAAGTGTGTGCAGAGAATGCGGGGCTGCCTGTCTTTGGAGGCCGTCAGCCCAAGTCCGCGTGCCACCTGCTAGTGGGCGGTCTGCGTGTGCTTTAGTGAAACCGCCGATGCTGCGAATGAACTTCATCAAAAGAGGACTTTCGGAAATCGTGCAGCTGCGGTGGCGCATGTGCTTAGCAAGGTGGACACCCATGTCGTCCCCAGCGGCTGCCTTGCCCTTGGCCTGGGGGCGTCCAGATCGCTCCTGGTTTCCCTAGTGTGTGGAGAGCAAGTCCCTGTCTGCCTGCAGCAGGTGGCCGCCCGGCCCTGCCGCACCTAAGGAGCTGGGCGGGGTTTCTCCGGCGCTGTGTTCTGCAGTGTTTTTGCACTGACCGTCCATTTCCTCGTAAAGTGACCGGTTTGTACATTTCAAAAGTTTGTCCTTCTTCTTGCAGCGTCATGGCCAGCCCGAGAACCAGGAAGGCCCTTAAGGAAGTCAGGGCTCAGGATGAAAACAACGTGAGTGTCCGCTTTTCTCCGACGCGTCCATCAGGGTCTGCCAACCTCTCGGAAGTGGCTGGCAGCCCCAGAGCCTGCCCTCCCTGTCGCCATTGGTCTCCCAGCCAGCCTCTCCTCTGCGACCTCTTGGGGCACCCATCGGGTCCTTGGGATCCCTGGGCCCTGCCTTGAACCACCTGGGTGAGGCACACATGGCCGTCTTTGCAGGTGTGTTTTGAGTGCGGCGCGTTTAACCCTCAGTGGGTGAGTGTGACCTACGGCATCTGGATCTGCCTGGAGTGCTCGGGGAAACACCGCGGGCTCGGGGTGCACCTCAGGTCAGTGCCCGCTCCGGCTGCCGGGGCTCCGGGGCCAAAGCCGCGGTCACGGGCCTGCCGTCTGCTGCAGGGCACCGGGAAGGCGCTCCCGCTCCAGGAAGCACAGGCATCTGGCCCTCGACTCGGTGGGGGCGGCTCTTGGGCGCCCAGCGCTCAGTGACGGCTCCGGTCCTCGGTCCCCAGCTTCGTGCGCTCCGTCACTATGGACAAATGGAAGGACATCGAGCTCGAGAAGATGAAAGCTGGGGGCAACGCTAAATTCCGACAGTTCCTGGAGTCGCAAGAGGACTACGACCCTTGCTGGGCCCTGCAGGACAAGTACAGCAGCAAAGCGGCCGCTCTCTTCAGGGACAAGGTGAGGACACGCCGGCCAGCAGGGGCCAGGCTGTACCCATCGGCCGCCCTAGCGGTTCCCGGAGTGGGGATCCTCTGTGGGTTCTGACACACGCGCTGCAAGCGTGCGCAGTCCCCGGCCGGACAGGGTGTGTGGCCCCGTGTCGACCCAGCCTTGGGGACAGGTGGCAGCGGTGAAGGCGGGTCTTCCTCCCCAGCTCCGGGGAGTGTGGCAGCCAGACGCCTCTGTTCATCTTGGTTGAAATACTCGACATGGTGCCCGCTGGGGGACAGAGGTGGGACCGGGCATTTGGGGTCGGAGCCACTGACCGAGAACGCACTGGCACCTTGGCAGGGGGGACTCAGTGTCAGTGTTCACACGGGTAGAGACCCTGGCCCACGGCCGCCGAGCCCAGAGGGGCTGCGTGCAGGGTGCACTGGAGCCCAGCGGGAGCCTGTGGCGTCCACTGTGGCCCTGCCAGGCCCGGGCTCTCTGACCCTGTCCCCTCGGCAGGTGGCCACTCTGGCCGAAGGCAGAGAGTGGTCTCTGGCATCATCGCCCGCCCAGAACTGGACCCCGCCCCAGCCCAGGACCCTGCCGTCCACTGCCCACC
>NW_011889020.1:690599-704467 GCF_000151845.1 Pteropus vampyrus
GCCCCACCCTGGGGCACAGCCCCTCCGCCTTTCCTCCTGCGGTACGAGGCTGCAGCGGGCGAGTGTGTGTGCCCTGGTAGCTTGAGCTTGGGTTGGAGGCTTAGGGGACAGCCTTGACCTTAGAAAAGCACGGGCTGCACTGGTCCCAGGGTCTGTCGGCCCGAGCGGGTGCCAGGACTGGGCGGGGGACTGACAGCTGCTGGGGAGCAGGGCCAGGCGGGGGCTGTGGGCAGCTGGTGCCCCACTGCGGTCCAGGCCTGGCCCTTTCGGGTCCTCTCCAGTGGGGCCGGGGCCGGCAGACCGGGAGGTGGCTTGGCGTGGGTCAGGACAGCGGCTTCCTGGGCGTCGCCTGGGACCCAACACAGTCCCTGCCTCCTTTCAGGGCTGGAGCAGTTTTGCAACCGGAGCCAGCAAGTTCGCCTCGGCAGCTAAGGAAGGCGTAAGTAGCCTGCCCGACGCGCCACCAGGCCCATGGTACCCTCCTCGGCTGGCCGACCTGGGCTCTGGGAAATGGGGAGGATCTGGGGGAGGGGAGCCTCCCCCCACGCTCAGGCTTGTGCCCGCCTGCCCCAGGGGCCTCGCCCAGCCAGAGTTCCCGAGGCCGCGGTGAGCCCTCACAGCCACATGAGCTCTGCGCCAATGCGCCAATGGGGTGCTTATCCGCATGTCACCGAAATGCTGGCAAACGTCCAGGTAGCTCTAGAACAGTGCGGTGTTGGGGGCACAGAGTGTGACCAGATCTGCCCCGCCCCCTACAGTGCTGACAGACCTACACCCCAGGCCGAGGGAAGCAGGTGGCAGCCCTGCAGCACCCCCGCTCTGCCGCTGGGTCCGAGCCATGTGATTGGCAGGCAGAGTTGGCCCACGGCCAAGGGAGGAGGTGGGGATTTTGTCAGGACAGGCCGTGGGTTCTAGGGGTGTGCTCGTGGCCCTGGCAGTGATCTGGGCATGTCCCCAGGGAAGGAGCAAGCCAGAGAACGACTAGGACAGAGTAGGTGCCCCCTTCTGCCGGCCGGCCTCCAGCAGGGTGGCGTTGGGGACAGCCCCGCTGGGCCCGAGCCGCAGCAGGGTGAGCACTGGTGCGTGTCCCGGTGGCATCAGGAGACAGGCCAGGGATGGCGTCCGTCTGAGCCCCAGCAAACGTGGCCCGGCCAGGCCAGGCGGTCAGTGAGCCCTGTCTGTCTTCTTTCAGGCGACAAAGTTTGGATCCCAGGCAAGTCAGAAGGTAACCGGAGGCGTCCGCACTCTGTGTTTTCTGCTCAGCTCTTGGTCTGACGTCCGCTGGGTGTCTGGTGGTCCCTAGCGTGCCATCCTCGGGCCCCGCGCTCGGGATGGGGCAGTGCCGCGTGCAGCCTGGGTGCTGACATGTGGACATGTTTCGTGGGCTCCCACGTCAGCCTGCGGTACTTCAGATCCCTGTGGGTTTGGCAGGTGGGGTAGGAGGCTGCATCTGCGCAGGGCCTGGTAGGCTGGAGCCATCGCCCTGACCATCACAGCCTGGGTGCCAGGCTGGATGAGGCTGCGTTGCTGGGGCTGTGAGGTATCCGCTGAGCCAGCGTCTCCTTGGGATGGTGGGGCTGACCTCTGTCGCTGGCCAGTGTCTTCTCTTGCTGTGGGCGGCAGTCTCGAGCCTTAGCCCTTTTTCTTTCCACTCTTGGGTAGTGGTCCCTGCACTTGCCACGAGGTGCCGGGGCTCTGGGCCGGCGTGGCCCGCAGGGCTGGGGATCAGGGTTCGTGCAGGAGGCAGTGGCCACAGGGCCAGCCACGGGCTGCATGGGACCCGCCAGCACACCCCACGTGAGGAAGGGGCACCGCCTGGCCCGAGGCAGTTTCTCACCGCCCGCTCAAGCCCCTGCCTGGCCCTGTCCTGAGCCCCTACTTGGGCCCGTGAGTCACGCTCGCTCACGCAGCTCTGGAAGGGGGTCAGTGGCAGCACAGGGGTGCTCCGAGGCCTCCCTGGGGCCCTGTCACGAGAGTGAGAAACGGGTGGCGCCCACGACGTGTGGGACGTGCTTTCTGGGGTCACCCACTGCTGTTCCCACCGCCTTGCTCTCTCTCTCTCCCCCACCTGTCTCCTTGTGCCGCTGGGTATAGTTTTGGGGCTCCAAGCAGCAGCCAGAGCTGGTAAGGCCCCGCGTCTGCTCTCCGCGTGCCCCTTCGCCTCTGCTGCCCGCCGTGGCCCATCTCGCGCTTGCACCTTCTGCTCATGCTCGGGGCTTCTTGCCAGCCTGTTGGGTTCCTGGCCGTGCACGCTGCTGGGGGACCCACACTTCCCTTCATGACCCGGATGCGGGAGTGCTGCTCCCACAGGACACCGATGGTCTGAGGCCCCTGTGGCCGCCTGGCAGGATTTCCGTGCCATACCCCACAGTCTCATCCCAGGAGCGAGGTCCTGATGGCCTCCTGTCAGAGCCGCCACCATTCGATGCCCTGTCTCGCAGCCCCCCTTGGTCCTGAGTGCGCCTCGGGCCTCAGATCAGGCCCGCTCTGGCCCCTCTGCTGCCCTCCAGCCAGCTCCCCGCAGTGCCTGCTGCAGGGCAGGTGGGGCTCGTGCTGCACTGGTAACTGCATTCCTGGGGGAGCATGTGACCTGCTCTTGGCACATGGTCCTCGCTGGACAGGGTGGACTGGGCAGGGATGGGGAGGCCCTGGAGATGACGGCTGGACAGGGAGGGTGCCGTCGTGGGCCTCCTGCAAGACGCACAGCCGGGGTGGGGATCCCGGCCTCTGTGTGGCCAGGGTGCTTGGGGGCCACTTCAGCACGGCTACGAGAGCACGAGGCGTCCCGTGTGCTGGCGGGCTGTCACCGTCACTGCAGAGCTGGCGGCTGCTGTGCTGGCCCTCGTTCTGGGGTGAGCGTGCCCCCCAGGAGCTCCTCGCCTCCCCTCTCACGACATCTCTCCTTCACGCAGGCATCAGAACTGGGCCACAGCCTGAACGAGAACGTCCTCAAGCCCGCCCAGGAGAAGGTAACACCCCTGCGCCACACGTCATGCCGCCCCTGGCCCGTCTCGGGAACGGGGGACGCGGTGCAGTTAGGGCTTCGCCCCGTGTGCCTGTGCTCCTTGTGCGTTCCCCGTGTCCTCTGTGGGCTCCAGTACCAGACTCAGTGAGGCCTGGCTCACGCTCTCTCTGAGGGGCCCCCACCCCGTGAGGCCGGGTGGCAGAGGAGGCCCAGACCGGGCAGGAGAAGCTGTCAGGCTGGGGCTTCGGGGTTGTGGGTGATCCAGAGACCCCCGGAGCGGACAGCGCTATAGCCCAGCGTGGGGTGCAGCCCCTGTTCCCCGGTCCCGTCTGGGGTGGGGGGGACACAGCCAGGAAGGCAGGCTTACCCGACGCAGCTGCCGCCGCGGGGGCGAAGGGCGGCAGGGCTCCTGCCCCCCGGCTGCCGACGCTGCTTTATCCTCGCAGGTGAAGGAGGGAAAGATTTTTGACGAGGTGTCCAGTGGGGTGTCTCAGTTGGCGTCCAAGGTAGGGCGGCCCGCCCGGCGCGCGGGCACCGTTGGGGCCAGTCTCCACGTTCCCATGCGCCGGCGCCAAGGGCGGGCCAGGCCGGGCGCGCTGTGCCCTGGTCACTTCCTGGCCCCAGTGGCCCTGGCCGCCGCCATCCTCTGAGGTGTGAGGAGGCCAGGCCGACGCCCCGGTGCCGGCAGCTGGAGGGACATGGAAACAGCGTGGCGGGGACGCGGCACAGCCACTAACCTGCCGCTTTTCTCTGTCCTCCTGCTGCCGCTGACCTTCCGCTGGTGAGTGCCGGCCCTGGTGTGCTGGGGACGCCTGCCGTCTGCCTCACGGCACGGCTGGGTGCGCGGGGCCCCGCTTCGTGTGCCTGCCAGGGAGCTGCCCTCGCTCCCGAGCCGCGGCCCATCCCTGTCCCCCCGGGCGGCCCGCCCGCGGCCAGCAGAGCCCATCCGGTGCACCACAGCGACGGCGGGAGACGGCACGGCGGCGGTGCTGCGCGTTTCGGAGTTTGGCTGGCCCTCGGGGCAGGAGGCCGCCCGGGCCCAGGCCGAGCCACTCCCTGTCTCCTTCCAGGTCCAGGGCGTCGGCAGCAGGGGATGGCGGGATGTCACCACCTTTTTTTCTGGGAGAGCGGACGACCCTTCAGACAGGTATGCTGGGTCGGTGTCCCGGTGTGGGCCCCCCTTCTCTGGACTTTCTGCCGCAGGGTCTCCGGGAGGTGGTTGGCACCCCAGGTTCCAGGGGTCCCCGTGAAGAAGCCCACGGAGGCTGCAGGGAGCCTGGTCCCCCTCTGCCACGCTCTGACATTCTCATGACCCTGCGGGAACTGTCGGTGCCCAGGGCTGGGGGAAACGGGCCTCGAGAGAGGGTGGCCGGACCTTGGCCCTGCTGTCCATGCAGTTTGGGTGGGCGCAGGGCTGGCCCCTGGGTGGCCCTGTCACATATACTGGCTCTCATGGTCTGCACTCAGCTCGTGCCCGGACTTTGCTGCTGGGGTGCAGTCTGGTTGGCCGCCTTTTCCTGACCCACGGGTAGGACCCCTGAGGTCTGATGAGATGGCCGTGGGCCAGCCTGGAGGGTCTGCACCAGCAGGCACGGCTGGCCCGCTCTGGGGCAGCCAGGCGGCCGCTCCTCTCAGTGCACTGTGTGGTAGCTGAGCACTATGACCACCGCTAGTCGGGTGGCATGTCCTGAGCTGGCCGTCCAACGGTGCGGGGGGTCTCAGCATGCTGGGTTGTTCTCCTCCTTGGTCACTGCAGAAAACTGACCCTACACGTCTTCACCAAAACAGCCTGCACGCTGGGTGTGGCTGCGGGGTGCGGGCGGGTGTGGGAGGCCGGTCTCGAGTCCCCCAGCAGCTCCGCGCCCGCCGCGCCATGTGGCGCCGCACCAGCCCGGACTCCCACACACAGCGGCTCCCCACGGGGTTCTGGGCAGGTGGGGCGCTGGGGGCCTCCACCATGCCTGCCGCTGGGAAGCAGCCCTCAGAGACCTCCCGTTCCCCAGACCCCCTGAGGGCCCGGGCTGCCAGCACAGCGCAGGGGACGGCTCCCAGCACGGCGCCATCGACCAGGGCTTCTGGGAGACCTTCGGAAATGCCGAGCCTGCCCAGGCCCGCAGGTCCCCGAGCAGCGACGGCTGGGCCTGTGCCAAGGCCGCGGACAGCTGGGATGTGTGGGGCTCAGGCTCCGCGTCCAACAAGAACAGTGACGCCAGCGACGTCGGGAAGGCCTGGGGGGGCGGTGGGGAGGGCAGGGCCACGGCCGCGCAGGTGGACGACGGCTGGGACAGCCAGGACTGGTAGGCCCCGGGTGCCGCGCGTCTGCCCTCCGGTCTCACGGCGCCTCCTGTTCCACCCGAGAAGCACCGGCCCCGGTGCGAAGATGGCGCCCTGTGCAGGCCCCTGGCAGTGGAGCCGCCGGCCTGTAGGGGAGGCCGGCCGCGCCCCAATAAACACCCTCCGAGTGCTCGCCGCGTGTCTGGGTGTGCTCCAGTGCTCTGCAGGAAACGCCTCAGGTTTTAGCCGCAAATTCCTAAAGCAGCTGCGGAGCTGGTGCTGCCATTGCCCCCACCCTCAGCAAGGCGCTCTGCCTCACCCCGACCCCTGACCCCTGACCCCTGTCCTGGTGTCTGTGCTCACACTTGGCTGTGCCCTCTGAGCCCATGGGGTCCCCACCCAGGATGCCCTGAGCAGCTCAGACGGGAGCTGGAGTCCGGTGTGGTCAGGGAGCGGGAAGGCCAAGCACCCTCACTCAGCCCTGCCGGGCCTGGCTGCACAGCGGCGGGCAGTCTCCCCAGGGTCCGCTCCCAGGCCGTGGAGGAGCGGGATGGGGCCTTCGCAGCAGGGGCTCTGCCGCGCTGTCCTGGGTCCTGCCTGTCGGTGTCACGGGAGGCCAGTTAACCAGTTTGCTTCAGCAGCTGGGAGCGTGAAGCAAGTGTGCGTGTGGCCGGGCACTGCTGTCCCCACCGGCACGCAGCTCCGCCCGTGTGCTGTCCTTCCTGCGCTGACCGCCTCTTGTTTTCTGTGCCCCCGGCTTTGAGCCGCTTTGGGCCCCTGTCCGTGGTCAGGTCCTAACAAGGCTCCCGTTTGCTCCCTGTTGGTTTTTGACCGCTTTGCTTATGGCACGAGGTGGTGGCAAGTCTTTGAACACACGCCTGCTGGCCGTCGTGTCACTGTCAGCCAAGCTTTGAGCAGGTGCAGTGTGACTGTCAGGACGGAGACCCCACAGCCTGCGCTCGTCCCTGAGGCTTTGGTGGATCCAACAGCTCTCCTGGCTCTCGTTTGCCCCTCCGATGCCCAGCACAGTGACCAGGAGCGGGCCCTGTGGTGTCAGACATGCTCTGGTATGGAGCCCTCAGACACATGTCTTGTGCTCAGACCCGCTTCCAGAATGCTGACGTGTGGCTGGGACCCCACAGAGTCAGGGCACAAGGCCCTTGCTGTCCAGGTGCTGTCTGAGGCAGGGCCCAGGGCGAGGGGTGCAGGACCTCCCAGCTGCATTGGGGAGCCAGGCCTGAGGGTCTGGCCAGTGGCCCTCCTGTAGAGGGGCGCTGGTGGCACAGCAAAGCACACAGGAGCAGAGTGGTCTGGGGGAACCCCAAAAGGACCACTCCCAACGTGGGCGTGGGTGGGGGACAGGCCAGGCGTGGCATGAGTTTATGCCCTGGGCGGACACTTCTTGGACCCCATTAGGACCTGACTGCAGGACAGGGGCAGCTGGCTCCCTTTGGGCCCCCCCGGAGGGCAGAAAGGTCTCTCATGGGCACCTGCCTGGCACTCAGGGCTGGACAGCATCTCCTGTTACAGGGCTGCCCAGCACAGCGGCTGCCTGGCCCTGGGTGGACACTCCCTGGACCCCGTGCCTGGGGCCGCCGGCCGGCCACATGGTCTCTGCCCTGCGTCCTGAAACCACTGAGGTGTGAGGGGCCGCGTGGAGGAGCTGTCTCCTCCTGGCTGCCCGAGGCTCACACATCTGAGTGGGGCCTCGGGGGGGCACAGAGGCCGGACGCGTGGCGGCAGTAGGTGTCAGGTGCAGGCAGGTCCCGGTGGGACTGGCCCAGAGTCTGCTCTTGGCCGAGTTCCAGTCTGCAGCCCTCACCCCTGCTGGTGAGCCAGGCCTCTGCCCCTTGGGCCAGCTGAGTGGGAGACGACCACCAGCTGGGAAGCTGCCCTCTACCCCTGGCCTCCTGCCTGCAGTCCCACCCAGATTCCGCCTTCGGGAGGCTAGGCAGACTTGGGACCCATGTGTGCACCACCAGGCTCGGCCTCCTGGCCAGCCTTGGCCATCTGTGTGCCCAGACTCCCTGCCTAAGACACAGGGCTGACCAGCAGACATGCGTCAAGGCCAAGGCCCTGGCCAGCTTAGCTTTTTTCTTGGAAGTTTCCCATGACCGGTGGTGCTTTGTGCGTCCTCCCGTCCACACATCCTCTGCTGCCACCCTTATCTGTGGTCACTCCCGGCTAGAGATCCCAGCCGGCGGCCTCTGTGCCTGCAAACCCAGCGCTGTGGCTCTCCTGGGACCCCACACTGGAGCTGGGGCCGGTGTGGAGGTGGACAGGGTTGGGGGCAGGTCAGGACTGGAGTTCCTGACGCCACCTGGAGCTCGCCGTGGGCTCCGGGTCCCCATCTGCATGTGACGGGGAGGAGGGGCATGCTCCAGCTGCTTCCAGGACAGGATTCTTGCTCGGTGAGGGGTCAGCACCCAGCTCTGTCTTGCCTATTCTCAGCTGTGCCCCTGGGTGGTGTGTTCCCCGACACTAGCTAGCCTCTGGGGCTGCGGGGCACAGGTGTCCCGGGGCGGGCAGCCAAGAGCGCCGAAGCCTTGACTGTCTCGCCTGCGTGGAGGGCAGCGTGTGGCAGGCTGCATGTGTGCGCACGTGTCCCCAGTGCCCTGAGCCGAAGTAGTGTCCAGCTGCCTGGCCAGGTGCCTTCTCCTGGCCGCTGCTCGGGTCTGCGGATTCTTGGGGTGGGCTGCCTGGGTCCTGGGGCTCTCCACACCTGGCGCCCCTCAGCATTGTAGGGCCCCCACCGGATGCCGTGGGTCCCCCCAGCCACAAGCCTCAGACACGGGGCTCTGTTCCCTTGAGGCCCCAGGGCGCCAACCACCAGGAGAAGCTAGGCTCGCGACGCTGCCCGTGGTCTGGACGGCGAGGCCGGGAGGGGCCCTGAGGGACCTGGGCCAGGCCGGCCCTGGCTTCGGCACCCTCGCCGGGCCTGGGACCGTGAACCCCCAGCGACACCCAGGCTTCGAGCTGGCCGACTGGCCCGCGGGAGCGGCAGGGGGTCTGGGGAGGGCCTCACGCCCTCGCTCGAGTTAGAGAAGACTGTCCACTGACCCCTCCGAGCCTGCAGCTGGGGGCCCGTGCTGCCTGCGCCCGCCTGCCCCAAAGTGCCTTGGAGGCAGAAGCCGAACCCAGAGCCCAGCCAGAGCTGCCCCGCCCCCCCCCCCGGGCTTCCTGCAGCCTCTGAGCACCCAGAGGCGAGGTCCGCGCCCCCCTCAACTATCTGGGCAGGGGTGGGGACCGGGCCAGGGCTGGCTGGGCTTCCAGTTCCAGCCAGGTGAGCCAAGTGGTGGGGCGTCCCATTGGGGTGGAGGGTGCAGACCCAGGAGGACCGTGCACAGTTCCCGGGCAGCGGGCCTGCCGCGTGGAGGCCAGTGGGCCTGGCCACCGGAGACGGCCAGCAACCTGGTGCTGGGCAAGCGGGGAGGCATGCCGCTGGCGTCCCAGGGTCCAGGTGCTGCTCCAGGTCCCCTCCTCGTGGCTGCTGGAGACCCCCGTGCCCGTCACCGCACCGCGGCATCCAGGAAAACGCGCGGTGCCCTTCGTCCCTGCAGCGCCTTCCCCGTGAGTCCCTGGGGGTGGAGCCCGTGGGTGAGGAATAGAAGAGTTTGGCCGGTGCTGGATCCCCATGGGGTCCCCGCCCTGCCAGGAGGGGTGTCCTTCGCACCGGGACCTCTATGCCCCCGCTCGTGGAGGGACGTCCTGGGAGGCAGACAGGAAGTGTGCAGAGCCAGGGGAGGGACAGCCGAGGGTTGGGCCGCAGGCAGACTGGGCGTGACGTCGGAGGAAAGGGGCCGTCATAAGCCCTGGCCTCCGGTGGACCGGGGCCAGAGTGGACGTGAGCACTCACTCAGGGAGCGAGGGACGCCACCCTCGGAGCAGGAGCAGGTGGGTGCCATGCCTGCAGTCCTGGGCTGGGCGGGTAAGGGGGGCCGCCGGGAGACCCGCGGGGTCTGCCATCCGAGCGTGAGCTTGACCTTTTAGGGTGAGCGGAGCTGAGCTCCTGCTGGCAGGGTTACTCCCTCGAGTGAGGCCCGGTTCCGGCAAGGGGTGGGCGTCTGTCTGCGGGAGGTTGGGGATCCAGGTACCAGGAGCACCAGATTGCTCTCCAGTCCCCCCTTCCCAGCCTGAGGACCTCCAAGCTCGGCAGTGGGTGGCATGCCCGTCCTGGCTGTCCCTACCCTGCGTGGGGCAGGGGGCCTGAGACCCTGCCCTGTGCGTCCCCTCTGCCCTGCCAGCAGAGGCCCAGAGGCAGCTTGGGGCCGGAAGCGTGTCCCCAGAGGGCTCCCCTAGGACCCCAACCCACCTCCATGGGGCTCCTCTTCCCCCGCTGAGAGGCAGGCTCCGGGCTGGGAGCTGGGGCGCTACTCCCGAGGTTCTGCTCCCACTGGGGACTCAGGCCCTCCCCTGCCCACCTCGGTTTCTTCCCCAGGCCCCTCAACCCTGACGGCAGCCGTCCTGGCTGGTCTGATGATGAGCGGGTGACCAAAGCAGCGGTCAGCGCCCGTGCTGGCCTGTGGAGAACGTCTGAAGGGAGGGGTGTGGGACCAGGGCTGTGACAGGGCCAGGCGCTCCAGGGTGGAGGGGGTAGCAGGACAGCCGACCTCTTGCTCCCAGAAGCTCCGGCCTGGGCCTTTGGACAGGGCCCAGGTGAACAGGCCTTGGGGTCCCCACGCCTGCCCATGGGGGGCCAGCGTGCATGCGGAAGCTCCGGCTTGGCGGTCAGGAGGGGCGGACGTGGACGTGGCTGAGTGGCCTCTTTGCCCGCAGGGCCAGGGCCATGAGTGCCCACGTGCACCCCCGCCTGGGGGTCTGCCTCTGGCTGTGGCTGAGTGTCACCCTGAGACATGGCCTGGGACAAGGTAAGGACATGGACGGGGCTTCCTGGGGATCATGCCGTCGGCCCCCACCTGGCCCCCACGCCGCCCAGGGCGGAGGCCCCACTGCCAGCGAGCCTTCTGCCTCCCGCTCCCCATGGGACCCGTGCTCCATGAGGAGACAGGGAAGGACAGCCCACGGGCCCCCTGTCCCCTCCGCCCGCGCCTCGCCCAGCTCTCTGCTGGACCTCTGGCCTCGCCTCGCGCTGCCCCTGCTCTCTGGCTCCTGTGTTAACCGGCGTCCACACTCTGTGCATTTAATTTTCTTACCACTGTCTGGTTTTCAGCGCTTCCGCGGGTGCCTTTTCCTTGTAAAATCTTCAGGTAGCCCAGACCCGCAGTAAGAGCGCCCCCCGCAGCACTGGCTGTCGGCAGTGGGCTTCCGGCACCTTCCCAGCTGCGTCAAGGCGTGTGCAGGGGTCACAGCTCACACCGCTTCCGCCCCCAGCCCTGACGTGTGGTACCGTGCCACGTGTCACGCCTCTTGGCGGCTGGCTGTGCCGTGTGGGGACGCTTGAACCCCACTGCTGCCTGTGGGCATCTTGGTGAAACACCCCAAGGGACACAGCCGAGCTCATCTCGGGAAGCCGGGCTGGAGGATGGTCTCGGCCCCCTGGGGGCTCTGAGGCTCTGGCCGGGCCGTGTGGGTCCCTGACACGTGCCCAGCTCCCACTGGGCGGCGTGGGGCAAGTGGCCGCATGGCATCGAGGTCCTGCTGCACCCCTGGGCCACCGCCGAGGCCATACGGCATGCCACTGAGCCGGCTCTGCCTGGGCATCATGCAGGGAGCAGCGTGGCCCGCTGACCGCCACCTGGCGAGGGGCGTGTCCTCTGGTTTCGCACCCAGGTTGGTGACTGCCACCTGGGTGAGCCCCTCGGTCCCTGTGGCTCTGACAGGCCCCCCCGAGGTAGGGCCAGGCCACAAAGTAACACCACGACAGGTTGAATTCAGGCCTCACGGGCTGCGCTCCGAGTAGACCCTGGGCGGGCTAGGCCTGTGTGTTCCGGAAGCTTTTCTCGAGGAAGCCCTGGGGGGGGTATTTTTGGGGGGATGCTTCCCACTGGCTGGCCCCCAGCTGTCTTCACGGGGCTCTGCCAAAGTCCTATGTGGAGATCCCAGCAGACATCCCGGGTTCCTCCCCCAGCATGTCAGAGGCACAGTGACACACAGAGCACTCTTCATGAGCCAGCGCTGGGTCCCCTGCTCACAAGTGGCTTTTCAAAGGCCCCCCGCCCTCCCCGACTCTCCAGGGGGGCGGCCTGCATGCCAGGACAGGCTCAGCTGCTTCCGTCTCTGAGGCCGTCCTGTGTCTGCCCTGGGCACCCTGACCCCCCTCCCCACCCCCGCTCTCAGCAGAGTGGCCAGAAGAAGCCCGTCTCTGTCCTGTTTTCCAAAAATAGCCGCCTCCACCAGGGAGCCCCCGGATGCTTCCTGGGAGGCTGGGTCATGTCCCTGAGGCCACATGAACCCAGCTGTGACCTTGGCAGCTGGGGGTCTTCCGCTCGGACTAAGACTCGGGAGGGGAGACCGAGCAGCTCCAGGGCCCAGGCTGGTGGGGCGGCAGCTGCTGCCTGGGCTTGGGGCCACCGGCTGCCGGCGGAGTGCGTCCTGCCTCTCCCAGGTGCTGGCCCGAGCCTCACCGGGCCAGCCGGGGAACACCCCTTGGACAGCCAGCAAGGGCCCCCCGTGGGAGCTGTCGCTCTCCTGCAGCTGCCACGTGGCACTGGCACCTCGGACCCCCAGGAGGGGGCGGTCTCCCTCCAGCCCTGGGCGGGGCCTCATCATCTCAATAACCTTCCACCGCCCCCTATGGGGCCGGTCCCCTCGTCACTGGGGGTCTGTTGTGACCCCATCCTGTTTCCCCAGCGAGCGGCCGCCTGAGGCTGGCTGTGCTGCCCGAGGACCGGCTACAGATGAAGTGGAGGGAGTCGGGGGCACGTGGCCTTGGTTACCTGGTACAGGTGAAGCCCATGGCAGGTAAGGGCCTGTGCCGCCTGCTCCGGTGGGGATGGACAGTGACGGTGTTCAGCTTGCCGCCAGGCACACAGCGAGTACTTGGTGGAAGTAGCCGCTAATCACAGCAACAGCTGTGTAAGGGTGCCCACGGCGCCCCCCTCCCCACCTGTCCCGCCTCCCCAGTGAGGACAAAGGTCAGTGGCCGGCTTCCCCTCTGTCTTGTAGGTGAGACTGGAGGGTTGCCACGCGCTTCCTGATGCCTGCGGGCTCTCCAGCCTGTCCTGAGGACCCTCCTCTGGGAACGGGGTGCTGGCCCTTGGAGTCACTGGTTTCTTTTTGGTTTAAAACCCAGCCCCCAGCTTAGCCTCTCTGCCACCCATGCACACCCACGCACACCCACGTGCACATGCACACACATGTGCATACACGTGCACGCACACGCACGCACGTGCACACGCACACATGCTCCCCACATGCGTGTGCATACATGCACACACACAAGCACACACGCTCACACACACGCACGCACATGCATGCACTCACCCACTTTCGCGGCCTCGCCAGCCCCCCATTCCCACTGCAGGGGACTCGGAGCAGGAGGTGATGCTGAGCACCAAGACCCCCAAGGCTACGGTGGGGGGCCTGAGCCCCTCCAAAGGGTACACTGTGCAGATCTTCGAGCTCACTGGCTCAGGGAACGTCCTGCTGGCTCGGAGGGAGTTCGTGAGTAAGTCCGCTGTGCTCCGCTGGCGCCCCGGGCCGAGCCCCGGGCCTGGGCTCGTGTCCCATTTCCCATGCAGCCACCCAGAAGCCTTGATGCCTAGAGCTCCTGGTGCCCCCGCCTGTCTCCTCGGGGGACTGAGGACCTGCTGAGCCCGGGACGTGCCCTGGTAGGGGGGCTGTGCATGCAGGCCCCCCAGGCTGCTGGGCCTCTGCTCCCACCTGGGCAGTGGGGTCCTGACAGCCCTTCGCGTCTGCAGTCGAGGATTTGAAGAGTGACTCGGGGAGCAGGAGCAGCCGGAGGCCACCAGGGGCACCCACGCCCTCCCACCTGGGGAGCCCAGACCCCTATTCCCACGTCACCTCGGCCCCAAGCCCAGGCCCGCCCACTCTTGGTGGGCCCACGTGGGACATGGGTAAGTCTCCAGCGAGTGAGGAATCTAGCTCCTGCCATTTCTCTCCTGGTGGCCAGGAAGTCCTTTTCCTACGTGACCTCACACTCTAGCTTTAGCTGGAGCTGGCCTGCCACTCTCCTGGGTGCACTTGGGGCCCTAGTGCCTGGTCCCCCAACCCCAACCCCCCTCAGGTGTCCCCAGCCTGAGTGTGGCAGGTGAGGTGACACAGCCGCGTCCTCCCCCAGGCGTGCCCAGCAAGGAGCAGAGTCTCCCCCGAGGCCCGGTGGGGAGGCCGCCGCTCAGGCCAGCCCAGCCTGCCCGGGCAGAGCCACTGGGCCCTCCACGGGAAGGAGAGGGGAGCTGGGTAAAGGCTCCAGGCTCTGCGGCTGGCGGAGCGTGACGCGGGCAGGGCAGAACAGCCCGGCATTCCTGCTGTGTCTCCCTGTGAGGCCGAGGGGGTGTCCCTGACTTTGTCTTCCCATCAGGCGTGGATGGAAGGAGGTGCCTGCCTCCTCAGACGGGCGCATCCCCTCTCACGTGGGTTCTGGGGTCTGGGCGCCCCCCTGTCTCCCAGTGGATTTAGGGTCCACCAGGATGTCTCCCCACCACGCAGGGCTTGAGGGCGGGGCTGTGCCTCCCCCATCAGACGGGATCTCACTGCGCCTGCCCACCCA
>NW_011889020.1:705898-716148 GCF_000151845.1 Pteropus vampyrus
AGTGCTGAGCCCCGTCCCCACCTTTGCAAACAGCAAATCACCCTTATTTCTCTGTCAAGACTGTGATTTCTGTCTGCAGTCACTGAGAGTGAGTGGCTCCGAGTATAGACAGAAACTGCTGGAAGGGGCGGCCAGTGGACTTGGAGTGGTCTTGCTGGGAGCAGCCCCCTGGGGGTGTCTCCCATGGCACAGTCCCCTCCCTGTTCCCTGCATCCTAGGGCCTCACTGCTGGGTCTCCTGGGCGCGTGGTGCCTTGGAGGGGAGGGGCAGAGGTGTCCCTGCCCTCCGGACACCCCAGTCCAGGACTGAGCATGGGGCCAGCGGGCTGGCCGAGTGGTCGTGGGTGGGGCGGGCACTGGGAGGGTCACCTGGGGCCACCTGAGCTGCATTCTCACCGCACCCAAGGCCTGGCCCTGACCCACGTGCTGCGACAGAGCCTGAGGCCTGCAGCAGGTCCCCGTCCGGAGGCCGCCAAAGTCGTGATCCTAGTGACAGATGGCAAGTCCCAGGACGATGCCCATGCTGCTGGCCGTGTCCTCAAGGACCTGGATGTGGACGTCTTTGCTGTGGGTGAGCAGCCCCAGACCACCGCTGGGGGGCTCCCAGCACGGGGTGCAGTTTGCACCCGGCTGTGTCCCAGGCTGGAGGTCTCACGGTGACTCTGAGCCTCAGCCCCGAGTCTGAAGACGGAGGACCAGTCTCTGCTCTGGGAGCTGGTGACAGTGCACAAGCGAGGACCCAAGCACCCATGGGTGCTCGGAGGGTGTCCACACAAGTCGCTCCCTGGAGCATGGGCCAGTTTGCAGCGTCGTCTCTGGACACCTCCCTCCCCAGCTCCCCTTCCCCCAGGGCATAGCACGGCGTGTGAGGGGCCTTTGGGGGCCTGGCCCCTCCTTCCCCCCAGTGCCCAGGCAGCCGTTTCCCACGGGGTCCTGCCAGGTGACCCCATCCTGGGGCGTGGGGTCCAGGCTGTGTGGCTTGGGATAGACCGCCCCCTACCCCGCTGGGTGACTCAGGCAAGGCCCAGTGGACCTATTGTAAGATGGAATAACAGCGCCAAGGCACCCCCTCACCCCTGCGCCCCATGGCAGGCGTGAAGAATGCTGACGAGGCCGAGCTGAGGCTCCTGGCGTCCCAGCCGCTGGACGTCACTGTCCACAGCGTGCCGGACTTCCCCCAGCTCGGCATGCTGGCAGGCCTGCTCAGCCGCCTCATCTGTCAGAAGGTCCAGGGCAGGAGCCAACGGAGGGGCCCAGGTGAGCGGGCAGTGGTGACGTAGAGTGGGGTCGACCATGCTCACGGCCCGCCAGTCCCTGTCGACGCTTTGGGCAGAGGGACAGGGATTTTCAGCCCTAAGGAGTTCCCCGAACCAGTCCCATGGCTCCGAGGGGTCTGCAGTCCCCACCTAGGAACACCTGTCCTTCCTGGATGTGGCCGCCAGGGGGAGCAGGCGGAGCTGCTAACGCCAGCTGCCAGCTGAGGCCGTGGGCCGTCCACCTTTCCTCCCTCAGTATCACCAGCAGCAGCTGCCCCGGCCCTGGACCCCCTCTCCGCTCCCACCAGCCTGGTCCTGACCCAGGTGACCTCCTCCAGTGTCCGCCTGTCCTGGACTCCAGCCCCTCAGCTGCCCCTCAAGTACCTGGTCACGTGGCGGCCTTCCAGGGGTGGTGCCCCCAGGGAGGTGAGAGGCGGCCTTCTGCCTGCCCCGTGCAAAGCCAGGGCTGGAGGAAAGGCCCACCGGTGATGGAGTCAGCATGGGGAGAGAGCGGAGCGGGGTGACCCTGCCAGAGGCCCAAGTCCCAGGGCACACCCGGGTGGCCAAGGGGGCGGGATGCGGCTGGTGCGTGTGCTCGCGCCTTTGATGATTGCCGGTGGCTGGGAGCTGCTCTGCTTCTGGAGCCAGGGACAGGGCTGCGTGGGGAGCGAGGCCTGACCCCAGCCCTCCGGAGCTGATGCGTTTCCCTGTGCCCCACCACGCCCACCCCGCCCGCTCCATCTGCCTGGCGCTCCAGGTGGTGGTGGAGGGGCCCAGCGCATCTGCGGAGCTGCACAATCTGACCTCCAGCACGGAGTACCTGGTGTCCGTGGCCCCCGTCTACGAGGCGGGGGTCGGAGAGGGCTTGCGGGGCCTGGTGACCACAGGTGGGTGGGGCAGCGGGCTGGGCTCAGGGCCGGGGGTGCCCCTGGGAGCCCGGCACCAGCCAGGGTGGTACGTCGGGCAGTTACAGGTCTTAACCCGGGTGGGGGCACCAGCCCCAACTTGCTGTGAAACCAAGGCCGAGTCATTGGACCTCTCTGACCCTCAGCATCCCCTTCCGAACACAAGCGACATCATGTGTGTCACCCTACCACAACTAGGACCATTGCCGGCGCTGCTCACACATTGATGGAGCACCCCCCGCTGGGCCACAGCCCCGGGGACAGCTGCGAGCCCCACGACTCGCCATGTCCAGCGTGCGGTTCTGTGGTTTTCAGCGTGATCACAGAATTGTCACCTGTCACCACAGTCACCTTTAGGACATTTTCATCACCCCGAACAGAAGCCCTGCACCCCTTAGCTGTCACCCAACCCCCCTGCCCCCAGCCTCTGCAACCCCTCATCCGCTCCTGTCTCCAGGGATGTGCGATTTCCGGACCTTTCGTGTAGATGGCGCCACGTGGTCTGTGGCCTGTCATGTCTGGCTCCTTCATGGGGCCCTTCACCCACTGGAGGCCACAGCCTCTGACCCTTAAACTGAAAACTGCGGGCTGGCTGCGTTTCCTCAGAGCTAGGGGCCAGAAGCGTGGCCAGGGTGAAGTCTGGGGACAAATTTAGAATTGTGCGTGGGGTGTCCCCCAGGGGCTGTGGTGCTGCTTCTGTGTCCCCAGTGAAGATGCCTCTGTACTACAGTCTTTGCTGTGATTTCTGGTGTGTGTCCCTCTTGCAGGACCTCTGCCCCCACCCCAGGGGCTCGCCCTCGCCACAGTGACGCCCAGAACCATCCGCCTCACCTGGCAGCCCTCAGCCGGGGCCACCCAGTACCTGGTGCGGTGCTCCCCTGCTTCCCCCAAGGGCGAGGAGGATGGCATGGAGGTGCGAGGTGGAAGTGTGGGGGCAGCCGGGGCAGGCGGATGGGGTGCGGGGGGCAGGCACTGACGTGCACCCCTGCAGGTGCGGGTGGGGCTCCCAGAGGTGCTGCTGGACGGCCTGGAGCCGGGCAGGGACTACAGCGTCTGGGTGCAGAGCCTGCGAGGGTCGGAGGCCAGTGAGGCCCGGGGCATCCGTGCCAAGACCCGTGAGTGTCCGCCCCGCAGGCCGCCACCCACCAGGGGCAGAGCTGTCACTGCGGTCCCCAAGCCCTCCATGGGCAGAAGGCTCCAGACCCCGCCCAGTGGCCCCATCAGCCCCAGCTGCATGTTCGGGAAGGCGGGGTGGCTGGACCCTGAGTCCTTGCTGTGCTCCGCAGGCCCCCCGGGCCCCCCCAAACACCTGGGCTTCTCAGACGTGAGCCACGACTCAGCTCGCGTGTTCTGGGAGGGCACTCCGAGGCCAGTGCGCCCATGCAGGGTCAGCTATGTGTCCGGCGAGGGCGGCCACTCGGGGCAGGTGAGCGCAGGCCGGTGTCCAGGGGGCCTGGAGTGTCCACATGGGTGCTGGTGCCCTGAGCCCCCTCCTAGCCCTGCGATCGCAGTCTGGGGTGGGGTGGGGGAAGCACCCCAGTCTGGCGGGAGTGGGAGGGGATGGATGTAAATGAGGGTGCCCGAGTTGCTTCGCCGTGGATGGCAGATCGCCCTCTGAGACTGTTTGAGGGGTGCGGGGGCGAGGCCCCAGCAGACCCCGCCCCAGCGTGGTGGCCCACACCCCCCGTACACCCTGGGGGAGGTTGTGGCGAGCAGATCCTGGGCCCGGGTCCCCATCCGGGCAGGGGCTGCCCGCTCCCTGGCCTCAGGGTCGGCTCCAGGACCTGTGTCCCGGCATTGCAGATGGAGGCTCCTGGGAACGCCACCTCGGCCATCCTGGGCCCCCTCGCCTCCTCCACCACGTACACCGTCCACGTCACCTGCCTCCACCCCGGGGGCCGCTCCTCCAGGATGACTGGCCGCCTGACCACACGTGAGTGGGCAGTGGTTGAGGTGGGGTCTCCAGGCTGCGCTGTGTCCCTCTGCTCCCATGGACGCTTCACATCAACACACACTGAGGCGTCTACCCGGTGCATCCCTGAGCCAGGTGGGGACAGGTACTGGACAGGTGCGACGTGGGGCACAAGGCCCACGTGGGTGTGACATGGGGGCCTCTGCTGTCAAGCAGACAGGAGGCGGGGCCACCTCCAGGAAGCAGGTGCATCCTGGGAAAGGGGCCCGTGCAGGAACAGCTGCTGCATGGAGACGAGCTCCCTCTGCCCCCAGTGTGACCCACGCCAGCAAAGCCTCCTTAAGGGCACCCGGGGGGCACTCCTCAGGGTCCCACCCCCGACCCAGCCACCCGAGCCTCAGTCTCCCTCTCCTGTCTTCCAGGGAAAGTCCCCAGCCCGAGCCAGCTGTCAGTGACAGAGCTCCCTGGGGACAAGGTCCGGCTGGAGTGGGCGGCGGCGGCGGCCTCTGGCGTGCTCGTCTACCAGATCAAGTGGCTGCCCCTGGGGGACGGGAAGGCCCATGAGGTGCTGGGTGGGGAGAGGACCCCCTTCCCACACCTAGTTCCCGGGGGCTCACGCCCTGCTGCTGCCTCGTGGGGACACCTGCCTGCCGGTGGCCTGCGAGTGCCGCCCGGTGCGTGCTCACCTGGGCCCCGTCTCCGCAGATCTCCGTGCCGGGGAACCTGGGCGCGGCCGTCCTGCCTGGCCTGGGGAGGCGCTCGGAGTACGAGATCACCATCCTGGCCTACTACGGGGACGGGGCCCGCAGCGAGCCCGTGTCCCTCCGCTACACCCCCCGTAGGTCGCCCGCAGCTGCGTGGGGCGGGGGCAGCCCAGAGGGACCCCGGGCCCCCCAGCTCCATGCGCCCCAGTCCCCGAACTCTCAGGCAATTCCCCAAGTCCCCAACCCTCTAGCCTGACCGCTCGGTTCTTGGGGTCTCCCTGAACCCTCCAGGCAGGGGTTCCTGCGGTGGCCAAGGGTCCCGGCCACCTGGTGTGACGATGCTCAGGGTGGTCTTGGGGAGGACTCTGTGTGAGGGCAGCAGGGTGGGATCGGGGCACGGGGCGCGGCGGGGCGGAGTGGAGCGGGCATGCGGGGAGCGTGTGGGCGTGGGGTCGAGGCCGTGGGGGGCGTGCCGCTGTCTTCAGCCCCCCCTGTGAGCCCCCGTGTCTCTGTGTCCTGGTGTTCTCACAGTTCGCTGGAGCCCGCCCTCCGGCCTAGCCCTGGGTTCCGAGTCACCCAACAGCCTGCGGGTCAGCTGGACACCTCCGAGTGGCCATGTCCTCTACTACCGGGTCACCTATGTGCTGGCCTCGGGCTCGGGACCTGAGAAATCGGTGGGTCTTAGTGGAGCAGGGAGCCACTGCTCCTCATGGGCCCCTGGGTCCTGGTGGCAGTGGGGGACAAGGCCCACCCCGTTGGTTGAGGGTGCCAGCTCTTCCATGGGAAGCCGAGGTGCCTAAGCGAGCAGAGGCACTCGGGAGGGTGGCTCAGGTGACCGTCCCTCCCCAGGTCTCCATTCCGGGACCCAGGAGCCAGGCGACACTCCTCGACCTACTGGCAGCCACCAAGTACAGGGTCCTGGTCTCCGCAGTCTACGAGGCAGGGGAGAGTGTAGCGGTGTCGGCCACAGGCTGGACAGGTGAGTGAGCATGAGGCCCCGACCTCAGCCAGGCCCCCAGACGCCCGGGACCCAGGGGGGCCACCCGGCTGGGCCACTACTTGGTGGACAGCTGCCGGGCCCAGCGCCCTTCCCGTCGGGGGCTCTGGGTCCCAGGTCTACCTCCACTCCCACACAGGCGCCTCCGAGCGCCTGCCACGCGCCGGCGGGGGGACACGCCCGCACCGCCAGGCCCCGGTCTGTCCCGTGTTGCCCGCGTGGGCATTTCCCTGGCCCTGCCGCTGGGCGCTCAGCGGGGGGGCCAGCACCTCTCAGGGCACAGCACTCAGTGGCACCGTCTCCTAGAGACACCACTGCCGTCCCTCCCTGGCCCCTGAGCCAGGGACACAGGACTGCGGACCTCCAAAGGGTGCGTCCAGCAAGGCTCCAGCCCGTCTTCAGACCGCAGGGTAGGACCGCTGCCCAGGAGGCCCTGCACCTGACCCCGACCCCCTGTCGCCTCTCAGCAGCCTGCCCGGCCCTCCACCCGAACGGCTCCCTCGCAGGTGGGTCCCTGTGTCCCCATCTCTGTGTCCCTGTCCCTGTGTCCCCGTCCCTGTGTCCCCGTCCTTGCCCTAAGCTCTTGGCCTCGGGCGGCCCCTAGCTTTCTCCCGCTCTCCGCCCCCACTCGACACCTGGCTCTCTCCCCCTTTGCCTCGGCCGTCCCTCCCTCACCGCCCCCCAACCCCGTCTGTCCCATCCAGGCTTTGACCTGATGGCGGCCTTTGGCCTGGCACAGAAGGAGTACGCCTCCATCCGCGGTGTCGCCATGGAGCCCTCAGCCTGGGGCCCGGCCATGACCTTCACACTCTTCAAGGACGCTCAGCTGACGCGCCGGGCCAGGTGGGAGGGCAGGGGGAGGGCCCGACGGGGGCGCCACGCTGTCGTGACCCTGGCTGTGGTTGGGTGGCCTCGGAGCCCCACCCGCCTGTCCCCACCTGCCTGCGGGGAGCACTGTCCATCACGGCCTGTCGTTGGTGAGGACAAGGCGGGAGGAGCCTCAGCCTGGCCCCGCTGGCCCCGGTCTGTGCTCGGGGGAGGGCCGTGCCCCTGTGGCCCGCCTCCCTCAGACCGCGGTGGCCCCACCTGCCCCACAGCGACATCCACCTGGCCGCTCTCCCCACGGAGCACACGGTGGTCTTCCTCCTGCGCCTGCTCCCCGAGACGCCCCGCGAGGCCTTCGCGCTGTGGCAGATGACGGCCGAGGACTTCCAGCCCGTCCTGGGGGTCCTGCTGGACGGTCAGTTGGGAGCCCAGGCTGCCCCTCGAGGCCTCGCTGGCTGTGGGTGCTGAGCCTGCCGCCGCCCCACCCGGGCCTCACGCCGCCCTCCCTCGGCTCCCCCAGCCAGCAGGAGGTCGCTGACCTACTTCAGCCACCACCCTAGGGTGGCCTTGCAGGAGGTGACCTTTGACCTGCCCGAAGTGAGGAGGATATTCTACGGGAGCTTCCATAAGGTCCTAGAAGGTTCCGGAAAGACCCAGACCTGCGTCTCCCTCTGCCCAAGTCCCTGCCCTGCTCCCCAACTTCTGAACAGACCCCCACGGTGCTGCAGGACTTGCCCGCCTGCCTCCCCACCGCAGGTGGCCCGTCGCCGTGGGTCCCGCAGAATGCGAGGACTTTCCCCGAGCGTCCCCTGGCCTCCGCTCCTGAGGTCCCCTCTGCCCGGATGTCCCGGCTCAAGCTGGGGTGGGAGCATTCAGCTCTGCTCTCTGGTCTCACCGTACTGGTGTCACGTGGTTCACATATGGGGGAAACTGAGGCCCAGAGGGGTTCCCACGAGGCTTGAGGTCAGGCCCGGGTGATGGACACACGTCCCCCACCGGGCCAGGGCTGGGGGGAACCTCCGCGGTGTCTCACAGGTGCATGTGGCCGTGGGCCATTCCAAGGTCCGGCTCTATGTGGACTGCCGGAAGGTGGCCGAGAGGCCCATCGGTGAGGCTGGCAGCCCACCTGCCACTGGCTTCGTCACGCTGGGGAGGCTGGCCAAGGCCCGGGGCCCGCGGAGCAGCTCGGCGGCGGTGAGCCTTGGCTTTGTCCCGCCTGGCCGCAGGGGACCGTGGGACGCACGCCTGGCCCCCTTCAGGCCCTACGTGGCTGACCGCGCTCCCTCCATGCTTTGTAGCTGCAGCTGCAGATGCTGCAGATCATCTGCAGTGACACCTGGGCGGAGGAGGACAGGTGCTGTGAGCTCCCTGCACTGGTAGGTGGGTCAGTGCCCACCCAGGGTCACACGGTCTGGGGTCGACGGGCCTTCCAGGTCGTGATGCTGGGAGATCAGGGCAGGCTTGAGGTGGCCTCTGGGAACATCTCGGAGGCCTTGGGGACAAGGCAGGTTAGTGTGGCTGGGAAGACCCCAGCTGCAGAGAGGCTGCGGCCGAGCACTCGGGGGCCACTCCACTTCCTGTGAACCCCCCCGTGTCCCCACGCTGGTTTGAACGTGCTGGGGCCTGTGCCTGTCCTCACCCTCCCCCAGCCTCCTAGGGTGGGGCTTGAAAGTTCCCTGGACCAAGGCGTCCGTGGCCACCCTGAACTCCGGGGTCAGACAAGAGCCCAAGGAGGGCCCGCTTAACGAGAGGTGTCTCGTCCTTCCAGATGGACGGAGAGGCCTGCCCTGCCCCGCCTTCCGCCTGCACCTGCCCCACACAGACCCCCGGGCCCCCGGGGCCCCAAGGCCCTCCGGTGAGTCCAGCAGCCCCTCCCTGGGGTGACCAGGGGCTCCTGGCCACATCTTGCTGCCACAGGCAGGTGAGGGCAGCCCCTCCCATGCCCCCTGGATGTGAGCAGGCCCGGCAGCTGTCCCCAGGCCTGCCACACACCCGGCTTGCACTTCACGTGTGCCCTGTCCTCACTGCCTCGGACATCCCTCCTGGCGCCCACTCCCGCTCTGGCGCGGGGCCCAGCATGTCCATCTTCCCTGCTCTAGGCACCCTCTCTGCCCCCACCAGGGGAGGCTCCAAGGGCCCGGGGACGAGGGTCCCTGAGCACTAGCTCAGAGCACAGACCTCACCGGGGAGAGGCCACCCGACCCCGGTCTGGTCTGCACCTCAGCCAGCGCTGTGGGAGGGGAGGGGAGCTGGGCTGCCCTCTCGGAAGCCCCCACCCCTTCTCCAGCTGAAGGCGGGGACTGGAGCCCAGGGCCGTGCTAAGGCAGGCCGGCCTCAGGTGGGCTGTGCTGGGCTCAGCCCTGCCTGTGCCCCCCGCAGGGCCTACCAGGGAGAGGCGGCGCCCCAGGACAGCAGGGCTTCCCAGGGCCCAGGGTAAGTTGTGGGTGGCCCCCGGCACATTCCCCAGAGCCGGGGGAGTGAGATGCCTTCCCCGTGAGGGGCCAGCGCCCCGCCACCCACCTTGGGAGCCCTGAGTAACGGCCGCTCTGGGCAGCAGATGTGCCAAGTTCACGAAGGATCTTTGAAAGCTTTTTCCCCTGCAGTCACGGTTTAAATAGCGCTGTGCCTTCTGTCCCCTGGAGGCTCGAGAGACGGTCGGGCGATGTCGGGTCTGGGGTCCTGGCTTTCTCGTCCACCTGCTCTGTGCCAGGAGAAGTGGTCTGGGGTGGGCGGCGGGGTTGAAGACGCCTCTGCGGGCCCGGGTCTGGGCACCACAGGCTGACGGGACCGGGGGCAGGACCCGGAAGGGCTGCAGGAGCGGCCGTGGGCCCTCTGACCCCTCCCTTGCCTGGGTCTCCAGGGAGAGCCTGGGCCGCCCGGACAGATGGGACCCGAGGGCCCTGGAGGTCAGCAGGGGTCACCAGGGACCCAGGGCCGAACCGTCCAGGGACCCATGGTAAGTCTTGGCCCCACCCCCCCACCCCGGTCCCCTGCCCTTGGCCCCTCTCCGCCCGCCCTGCTGCCCTGTCTACACTTCCGCTCCAGGGTCCGCCAGGGGTCAAAGGACAGAAGGGGGACCATGGACTCCCAGGCCTGCAGGTAGCGGGGTCCGACCGCGGCCAGGCACAGGGCGGGGGCCTTGGGGCAGGGCCTCCCGCTCCAGGTCAGGCTCGGCCGCACCTGGCCAGCGCCTCTGTTCTCTTTCAGGGCACCCCTGGGAGGGTCGGCCTCCAGGGACCAAAGGTGAAAGGGGACCCCACGGGAGAGGGTCTTGGGATGGAAGGTGGGGGTGGGCTTCCTTCCTCTGCCCCTACGCCGCTCCAGCCCCCGCTGCCCCACCTGTGGCCCGGCTGGGGGGATGGGGTGTCGGCTCGCACCTGGCGGGTCAGGCCCTGAGCTTGGTCGGCGTCATCTGCTCTCAGAGCGAGGCACAGGCGGTACCCCTCACAGGTGTGGACCACTGAGGGAGGGGCGTGTAGGGGTGCGGACGCCGACCCCAGCGTGCCCTTCCTCTGTCCTCAGGGAATGAGAGGCCTGGAGGGTGCTGCTGGCTTACCTGGACCCCCGGGCCCCAGGGTAGGCACCCCCCGCACCCCCCACCCTCCTGGGGGCTGAACGGAGCGCAGCCACCCCCACGAGGTGACCTGGGAGG
>NW_011889020.1:717333-718613 GCF_000151845.1 Pteropus vampyrus
CTCCTGCACAGGGGCTGCCGGGGCCCAAAGGGGAGCGAGGAGAGAAGGTGAGTGTCCAGTGTCAGGGGTCCAGGTACTTCCCGGGGGCACCGGGCCGGCACCAGCCCCCACACCTACCGGTACAGGCTGGTCACTGTGCTGGGCCATGTGGCCTGTCTCCCCTTGCAGGGCGAGCCACAGTCCCTGGCCACCATCTATCAGCTCGTGAGCCAGGCCTGCGAGTCCGCCATTCAGAGTGAGTGGCCCGGCCTCCTGGCGAGGCCCCAACAACCCCACATTGGTCAGGCCGGACAGAGCCCTGCGCGGCCATTCTCCTCGGCCACGTGCCGTGAGCCAGGGGAGGCAAGGCGGGTCCCGCCCACCCAGCCCTGCTGATTTGCCCCCCCAGTATACCTGCTGAAGTCCAGCCCCTTCCCGCACGCGAGCACCAGGCCCCCCAGGCCCATCTTGGAGGCCCCCGCACCCCCCAGCACGCGCAGCGAGGCCGGGCTTCCCCGCTCTGAGGACAGAGGTACTGGCTTGGGCGGGGTCTGGGGCTGGTCACTCTGTGTGGCCCACAGCAGCCCCTGCATCAGCCCCCTGGGTGCGGGCTGGGGAGACAGAGTCCCTCAGAGGCTGGTCGCTGCAGATCTGGAGGCTGCGGGCTTCCTGGGGTCCTCAGAGCAGCCCCCCTTCCTCCCCACTCCCGTCTCTCCCTCTCATCTTCCCTCCCGCCCTCTCCTGTGTGCCTGGAGTGCACAGGAGGCTTTGTCCAGTGACCTTGCCACGTCTGTCCATCTGGCTGTGCTGCCAAGACGGATGGAGAGGGTGATTAGGGCAGACGGGGGCGGGGGAGACAAGACGGGACGGGAGTGGGCGGGGGAGGGGGGGTTCTGGCCTCACCCCCTGCTGTGCATTTGGCGGGGAGAGGGCCCTGCCTGTGGGAGCCCCCTGCCACCGTGGCCTGCAGGCCCCAGGCGATCAGCACCTCCCCACACCCACCCGTCTAGCCGAGGCTGGCAGGTGCCATCACGAGAACCCTGGCCAGTTCTCCCTTCCGCCCTCGTCTGCACTAAATCCCGCTGAGCCCACATCGGTGCCTTCTGGGGCTCAGGCACCCACTGTCCTGTTGCGGGGTCCCCGAGAAAGGAAAGCACTCTATCCGACCCCTCGGCCCTGGCATACCCCATTCCTCCAGGTGAGCCTGGAGCCCACGGTCGGGCGAGCCCGCCCCCCAGACGCCTCGGAGGAGTAGGTGAGCCCCATCACGGGGAGGAGGCAGCCGGGGTGGTGGGGGACAG
>NW_011889020.1:719955-722372 GCF_000151845.1 Pteropus vampyrus
GTTCTGTCCTCAGAGGGACTAGAAATCCAGCCCCCTCCCGCACGTGAGCACCAGGCTCCCCAGGCCCATCTCGGAGGCCTCCGCACCCGCAGCACGCACAGGGAGTCCCAGCTTCTTGGCCCTGGGGACAGAGGTGCTGGCCCACTGGGACGCCCCACCGGGCCCTGAGCATGGCACTGGCCAACAGCGCCTGAAGATAAGGCCTCGGGGAGCCAGGGGCGGGGCCGTGCCCGATGTCCCTGGGATGGAGGAGGCTGGGCCCCGGGGAGGCGGGTTCGGGACAGGCTGCTGGCTGAGCGCCTAGGTGAGTGGGGAGAGCCAGGAGCAGGCCCAGGCTGGACGGCCCATCCGGGTGCCCACAGGCGGCAAGTGGCGCGGGCTGGGTGGTGGGCGAGCCGGGCTCGCGGGGGCAGAAGGGTGGCTGCCGCCATCGCAGAGGCGAGTGGGGGCGCGGGGCGGGCCTCCCTGGGGGTGAGGCGGCCAGGCGCGTCGAGGCTCATCCTCGGAGGCGAGGAAGGGGGAGCATGGGCAGCAGCCGGGAGTGTGGGTGCAGCACGCCCTGTCGGGACACTGCCGGGGAGGGAGGCGGGGAGGCGGGGCGCCGTGGCGCGCCTGGTCAGGGAGGCGGGGAGGCGGGGCCGCCGTCGGGGCTGAGGCGGGCGTGGGCACTGGCTCCCCGCCTGCTCCTGGGCCCAGCTCGCCTCCCGCGGGCTCGGCAGGCTGGAGAGACAGAACCTGCGCTGCCCTGCGGTGTGGCCTGTGGGCCGACGGTCGTCCACGCGGCGCCACCGCAGGACAGAGCTCTGCGCACAGTCACACACGTACCCGGCGGACACGTGCCACGCGTGTGTCCCCGTGTGCCCACACACTCACACACATCCGCGCACACACGGCACCCTCGTCCCGAGTTTACGGGAAACGCAACACCCCGGGGCAGAGCCCCGAGCAGGACGGGCCAGGCAGAGAAGGGTGCAGCCCCGAGTCACAGTGTCCTCAAGGACGGAGGACGAGGACGAGGGCCGATAACGCGGAGGGGTGAGGAGAGACAGCGCTGAAAACGTGAACGGAGAGGTTCGACCGGGCGAGGGGCGGCGACCGGCGCTCAGAACGGAGCTGACAGCAGCTGGGCGGGGGGCGTCCACGGGCGGAAACCAAGTGGCCAGGGGTGGGACCGTGAGGGCGTGGCTCCCAAAGCTCCGGCTTCGAGGACATTCGGGATCTCGGGCGGGAGGCTCAGAGGGCCGAACGGGGGATTCCTAAGTGTGGATTCATCCTGTGAAGCGTGGTGAAAACAGTGGGTGGACTCTCTGTGCATCCGCAGGAGGCGAGGACGGCAGTGACCTCCACGTGTCGAGGGATGATGCTCGAATTTCACATCCAGCAAAACTGTCACCAAAGTGAACGGGCCACAGACATTCCAAGGCCCGCAGAGTCTGGGATGGTCCCCCAGAAGACCCTCCGAGGGCCTGGGTCAGGCGGGTTCTGCAGAAAGGGGACCAGCCGGAAGCCCGACCTCTCCCACGGAAGTCCCACGGGAAGTCACACCCTAGCGTGGCTGGCCCCTGGCTGCATAGCAAAGCCTCCCCACACAGATCACGCCTGTCGCAAACAAAAACTCCCGATTGTTCCTCGGGCCGGGCTGGGGCGGGCAGTGCTGGCGGAAACAGGAAGCCGGAGCCGGCCAGGCGGTAACTGGGCAGGACCGCGGAGCACGGGGCACGGGGAGCCGGGGAGGCGGGGAAGCTGCACTGGGGAAGGGCGAGTGTTTTCCGCAAAAGCTTGAAAAGAACTAGAGGTTGAATCAGAAAGACGCGCACGCAGAACTCAGGCACTTAGTTTCCCAGAGGGAGGCACACCACGCTCTGCCGGGGAGCCGGCTCGGGCCAGGACGCAGAGGGCACGAGGGGACAGCCAGGCGGGGCAGGGTGGCCCGTCGGGACAATTCTGGTGGGCCTCGGGCACGGGGGCTGTCCCCCTGTGCCTGGCCCTGGTGATTTAGGGCAGGACATACCAGCTTGGTGTGTGAGCGTTAGCTGGGGTTGGGGGCACAGCCCAGCACGGGCTGTCTGCACGTCACGGGCGTGTCCGGGGGAGCTGTCAACCACCCTGGGGAGGAGCAGTGTCTGTGCCGCTCCCAAGATGTCGAAACATCACAAGGTACAGAGAATAAAAACATGGTCAGTTCGAAGAGAAATGTGGACACAGACGCACAAAGGCCTGATGTTCCGAGCATGAAGGTCGCTGTCAGGGGACGGAGAAGTAGCCGAGCGCCCGCTGTCCAGACAGACAAGGGTCAGGCATCGAGATGGGGACAATCCCTGACCCTGCCTGTCACCGCCGAGTCTCGGCCGCTGCCGGCGGAGCGTGGCCGGAGCGTGCGCAGCGCCCCACGCGCAGCGAGCTCTGCAGCAGGCGAG
>NW_011889020.1:723052-725046 GCF_000151845.1 Pteropus vampyrus
CCCAAACTCTGCAGCAACGAGGCTCATCGGGTGCTTGGCTTGTGCTGGCTCAAACTTATCAATTATTCACTCAGTGCCCTGGGCACCTCGTGACAGGCCACCACCTGACAGGGGACGGGGGACGGCGTCCTGCCCACAGCTCCACGGCCCCCAGGGGCATGGAGGGCGGGACTCTGAACGACTGACCCCTTCAGCCTCCTTCCTCCGCTCGCTGTCACCGGCCACTCCTGGGGGAGGGCCCACGCTGTCCTGCCCCCTCACTTGGAGCCTGAGGGAGGGCTAAGGGCAGCACCCACTCACCCATATGCCACCCCCAGGGCCAGTGTTTTCCATGGGTCACAGGGGACACTATTGGTGCCGCTGGCACTCTGCCCTGGGGGGATGACACTGGGCCCCCAGGACCGGTGTCCTCAGGCCTCCTCCCAACCTCTGGGCAAGATGACTCCTGCATTTCTGTGGGACAGAGACTCCTCAGCTCTGCAGGCCCCGAGGACGAGTCCAGGGGCGGGAGGCCTGAAGGACAGGTCCCTCCCACCCCCGAGGGACCACACTCCAGAGGGTCCAAGCCGTCCCCGAGTGTGCTGTCCTCAGGGACCCCACCCTCCAGGGACCCACAGGGAGGTGTGGATGGGGGCGTGGACGGGGAGCCCAGAGCCCGGGTCCTGTCGGTCTGACTGCCAGTGCCCATGGAGACCCGGGGGCCTGAACACGCTTCCCCAAGACTCCCAGGACTCCGTGAGCCCGAGGGTCGCCCCCCGGGGAGCCGCCCCCAGGTCTCCTCCCAGCAGAACCACGGCCCACCGCAGCCCCACTCCCCAGGGCACAACACCTGGGTGTTCACTAATTTACTGAAGCCAAACAAAATGTCTGCTTGGACCCAGCTGAGCAAATGAGATTCAGGTATTTGCTGACTCACCGAGGACCCAGGGGTGGGAGAGGCGGCTTGGGCCTCCGGGGTCCCACGGGGGAGGGGCGCCCGGGGCCTTGGCCAGAGAGCAGTCAGGCCGTCCTGGGCAGGAAGCCAGCGCGTGGTCATGCTCTGGATAAACTTTAATGAGACTTAGACAGTAACACCGCCCTGCAGACGCGAACGAGCATCAGGCAGCCCACCCCCCTCGCAGCCCGTGGGGGGCAGGCCCCAGCCCATGAGCAGCAGCCCCCCGGGCAGGCCCCACCAAGGCCATCTGTCAGTGGATGGAGGTGGGGGACAGTCTGGCAAATGAAGTGGCCCCGCGGAGTGCCGGGCGGCCCGTGGACCCACGGCTGCGGCCGGCGTCCTAGATCATGCCGGCCAGCCAGGGCGGCAGGAAGAGGCCCACGGTCCCCAGCAGGCAGACGATGACGAACACCCAGAGGAAGATGCGGTCGACGACCATGGCCATGTACTTCCAGTCCTCCTTCACCTGCAACGGCAGACACGCGTCACCACAGCCCCGCCCGCGGCCTCGCGTGCCTCCAGAACCTTCTAGAACCTGGCGCTTTGCATGGCAAGTTCTCCGTTTGCTACCCTTGCCACCGAGGTCACCGAGGTTGCAGGCACACCGGGCTGAGGTGACAAGTGCGGAGAAGGGGCTTGTCCAGCTGAGGTCTGGGCTCAGAGACACTCTGGGGTGGGCGGGCTCCAAGGAGGCCAACGTCACAGCCGCCGTGGGGGCCGGGTTTGGCGCTGTGCCCCCCGCTTTGCGTGCCCAGGGGGGTGCCTGAGCTCCGGGGTGGGGGGCAGCAGCGGCAGGCCTTTGGAAGACCGCCAGGGTCCTGGCCACGTGGCGGTGAGATTGGCTCTCGGTTTGCGGAAGAGGGGAGGGTGCCGCGAGGCTGGAGAGGGGGCGTCCGCCCGCCCCGGCCGTGCAGGACGAGGACCAGGCGCGCCTGGGCGACGGCCTGACCTCTGACACGAGCCCCCCCAGGCCCGGGGGAGGGGCGGGGCTCCGCTCCCCACTTTGGGGGTGCCCGGGAAAGCGGTTTCCTCAGTGCCATTTTCTGCTCCGATTTCT
>NW_011889020.1:726966-728592 GCF_000151845.1 Pteropus vampyrus
TCGGGCCAGAAGCGCGGGGCGCCGGCCACCTTGTGCATGGACTCGATGAGCCGCCGGCAGCTGCCCTTGACCACGGGCGGCCGCTTCATGAGCAGCAGGCGCGGGGCGGCGTCCAGGAAGGCCCGGCGCACCCAGGCGGGCATGGTGTGCGTGCGCGGGGAGCGGTGATGCACGTTGAGCACGAAGACCGTGACGATGATGGACAGGGTGACGAAGATCATGGTGAAGAGCAGGTACTCGCCGATGAGCGGGATGACCAGCGAGGTGGACGGGATGATCTCGGTGATGAGCAGCAGGAAGACGGTGAGCGAGAGCAGCACGGAGATGCACAGCGTGACCTTCTCGCCGCAGTCGGACGGCAGGTAGAAGACGAGCACGGTGAGGCCGGAGATGAGCAGGCAGGGCACGATGAGGTTGACCGTGTAGAAGAGAGGCAGGCGCCGGATGACGAAGGCGTAGGTGATGTCGGGGTACACCTCGGCGCAGCACGCGTACTTCCTGGTGTTGTAGGTGCCCACGGCGTCCACGATGACCCACTCGCCGCTCTCCCAGAAGTCCAGCTGGTCCACGCGGCTGTGCATGCTCACCAGGTCGATCTTGGCCTTGTCGTAGGTCCAGGACCCGAACTTCATGGTGCAGTTCTGCTGGTCGAAGGGGAAGAAGGTGACGTCGATGCTGCAGGAGCTCTTGTAGATGGCGGGGGGCGTCCACTGCACCCGCCCGTCGTGGAAGAGGTGGGCCTTGGTCAGGTGGGTGACGGCGAAGTCCCCGTCCGCACTGGGCAGGAAGGGAGAGGGCGGGTGAGGCGCACTGCCGCGCAGCCCCCACCCGCATTCCCGCTCCCGATGCACGAAGGGAGGGAGGCGGCCTCTCCGGGGACGGCACTGGGCAGAGCTGGGCTGGTGGACCTGGGCATGGCCCTCGCCCGCCTGCCTCAGCTGGTCGCCCCTACACGGGGGATGACACGCTGAGCCTGACGCACAAGCTTGCTGGTGACGATGGCGATTATTTGGGGGGTTGGGGCTGGGACTGGAGCCAGTGTCCCCAGCCTCCTCCCAGGTACCCTGCACTAGGCTGTCGGAGTAACGGGAGTGTCCCGGCATTCAGGCCCAGGGCAGAGGGATGGCTCATCAGAGGGTCTCAGCCACCAAGCCTGGTGGGATTTGTGTTCAGGCGGGGTGGGGAGGAGGCCCTGGGCCGAGCACTGCTCGGTAGGCTCTTCCTGGGATAATAGCCACCCACCTGGCCGTCCACACCACACTGAGGCCACGGACACGGAGGAGGCCCCGGGCACCTGTGGTCATCCCGGAGCTGGACCAACCTGGGGATGGGGCCCGTCCAGCCACCGCCCTGTCCCCAGCGGGGGTGCCGGCAACACCGAGCACTCGGCACCATCTCCCTGGTGACCCCCGTCAGCGGCTCAGAGGCAGAAGGACCCCCTTCCTGCACAGGTGTGGACTCCAGGCCCACCTGGAGGCCAAGACCGGGCGGCCACCCAAGCAAGAAGTGACAGGGCTGGGTGTGAACTCAAGCCATCCGTTCCCGGGGCCCGCCTCTGGCCACTGACCCCGCCGCCTGTCCCTCAGCCTCAGGGGTTGGCGCCCTGTCCCAGGCCCTCCTCCCAGT
>NW_011889020.1:730047-734404 GCF_000151845.1 Pteropus vampyrus
TACATGTGGCAGGGACACCGCCCGCCCTGGCCGGGGACCGAGTCTGAAGACGTTAGTCCCGAGGCGGGCAGCTCCAGGGCCTGCAGTCACTGGGGTCCCGGCCCCCTTTCCCTGACCCAGGGGAGAGACGGAAGCCGATCCAGGAGGTGCCCTGGGCCGGTCTGGCGGTGACGGAGCCCAGGTGCCCACATCGTACCGGTCCCCTCGGTCCCCTCGCCGTGTGGGCGAGGCCCAGGCACAGGTGGCCTCTTGCTCACCCGGCCACAGCAGAGCTGCCTGCCCGGGGCTCGGCCGGACACAGGACCTGCCACCCCTGTCCCCCGAGACCCTGCTCACTTGTTGTAGAGGACGATGTCCGGCCGCCAGATGAGCTCCGAAGGGATTCTGATGGAGGTGACATTCTCGTAGTCACCCGGGTCCCAGCGCAGCTTGTAGTCATGCCACTCCTGGGGGGGGCAGGAGAGAGCCACGGCTGAGAGGGGGAGGGGGGCAGGGCGGGGGAGCAGCGGAGGGCCCCTCCCACTCACCTGCTTCACCCACACGTTCGTGGTCATCATCTGGTTCTTCTCGTCCTAGGACACAGATGAGAAGGGAGGTTGTGACCCCCTCGCTCTGGCCCCGAGTGTCCCACAGGATGGGCCACTGCCGAGCACAGGGAGGGAGTGAGTACCTCGTCTCTGGAGGCAACCAAGCCCAGGATGGCAGGCCCTAAGGGGACTCAGGGGTGTGGGGACAAAGGACCCTGACCCTTTGCAGAAGAAAAGCAGGGACAAGGTTTGGTCGACTTCCTAGCCACCCGGGGCCTGGCTCTCCCCGGCCACGGCGGGTGTGGGGAAGGAGGGCAGCTTGTCACCTGCATCACGCCCTCCCTGCTGGTCGGGCAGCCCCTCCGCACGGGCCCCCTCCTGCTGCCACCAAAGCCACCTTGGTATGCACGGAGCCCCACTCACTGCCCAGACTGGGGTCAGGATAGGGCCTTGTGTCCCAAAGGCACAGGCTTGGGTGCCTCCCTGTCCTGCTCCCGCAGGGGACAAGCCCCTAGTCAGCCCGTTCAGGGAGAAGAAACCATATGCCCTGAACCCCCAGGCACTGCCCTGGGTCCTGCTCTCCTGCGGGTCCACCTGGGACAGGCCATTCAGCGTACCAGGTGGGACACCAAGGAGCAGTGTGACCTCAGCAGAGGCTGGAGCTGGTGCCCGGCGGTCCCGCCCTTCTCTCCAAGGGGACAGCCTGCCCTTGCCATGGCCCATCCCCCACCCCGAGGCTGGAAGGAGCTTCAAGGTGACAGGGCCCGGCCTCCTTCTCTGCATTCATGCAGTCAGCCCAGGCCCAGGGAGCAGCGGATGCTGCGGGCTCCTCTGCAGGCGTGAAGTCACCCACGCAAGCACCCGCCTTGGGACATGGACCTGCAGCAAATACCTGAGCCCCGCAAAGGGACAGGCAAAGGTGGCTCAGAGGCAGGGCAGCCCCTTCCACGCACGATGTGGCCACGGGCCTCAGACCAGTGCCCAGCACACCGGCGAGCACGGCTCACCAGTACACGGCAGGGCCCGGGGTGCTGGTCCCATCGCTCCTGTGCTGCCCCAGGCCTGGGGTCTTGGAGCTGGGTGCTCCCTCCCAGCCTCAGCCTCTCCCAGGCAAACTAGGGAGATGGGTGGTGTGGGGAGCGAAGGGCTCAGGGAGACGGCCGAGCCGGGCCACGGTGCAGCCGACCTGGGACCTCGGGCGGCAGCCAGTGGCTGCCTCCACCAGCCGCTGCTTTGGACCGTGCTCACAGCCTCATCACTCGGGGAGCCCCGGCATCCCCCGCTGCCTCTGGCTGTGCCCCAGCCAGGAGCACTTCGCAGGACCAGTTCCAGGTCGCCTGCAGGCAGAAGCCTGGACACAGCTCAGGACAGGGTGTGCTGACCGGGTCTCCCCGCTAATGGGGCCTTTCTGTCCTTCTGAAGGTGGCCACAGCCCCTCTCACCTCCTAAAGCCCCTCAGATGTCACCCTCTCTGCCCGTGGTGGCAATGCCGAGCTCATCCTATTTCACTAAGACAGAGTGACAGCCGAGGGTGTCACCATGACAGCACCCACCGGGCACCCAGGCCTCCACACCCCTCACAGAGCCGACTGGATGTTGGGGTCCCCAGCAGGGGATGGGTGGGCATTAGGGGACAGCTGCAACCCCTGCGGCTCGGTCCTCGTGTGGAAACCCCAAGCCCTTCCAAGCCCAGCAGGCCGTGGCCGTCCTCCCGCTGAGTGAGCCCGCTCCCCAAGGGCCCGCCCCGCCAGGCTGGAGCCACACCTGAGGCCCTCGGGTCCCCACGCCAGGCTGCACACCCAGCACCAGTCAGATCGCCACTGCAGGGTGGGTCCCAGCCCCTCCAGAGCACCCTCCCAGCAGCCCCCTTGTCCCTAACCAGGAAGGTAAACACTCCCCAGACCTGTCCGAGACTCACCGGACCGGAACCGGCATTCCAGACCTGCTGGTAACGGGGAGGGGGACTCCTGGACCAGCTCGGGGTCAGGTCCTGCCCCACCTGGGGCAGAACCAGCACAGAAGCCCCCACAACCCGGCCCCAGGCCACTGCCTTTTGCTCCTGAAGGTGACAGCCCTGACCTGCAGCCGAGAACCTGGCACTCTGGTTTCCCACGCGGGTGAGGGGAGGGCCGGGCCAGAGCAGGGCACGCGGAACCCGCCTCCCCTCTGGATCCCAGCAGCAAGGCGCTGCTGCTGTGCTCGGGCGGCCCCCCCCAGCTCATCCAGGGCCCCCGTCCATCTGCTGAGGCCCGGAGCTCCCGGCTCGGCAGCCCCACCTACCACGTCAATGAGCTGGGCGATGGACAGGCCGAAGTGGACAAGGACCACATCCGAGATGTTGGCCACTGGCCGGGACCACTTGTTGTAGCCAGAGAACAGCTTCTTCAGCAGCCGCTCCTCGGCGTGGGCCCGGGTCTCCACGTGGCTGCTCGCTGGGGACAGGCAGGCCGGCAGCTCAGGGGCAGGGTGCGGTGGCTCCAGGCTGTGCTCGGCCACCCAGCCTCCTTCCGGCTCCTCTCGGCCCATTCCTCACCGCAGGCCCTTTGCACGTGCCGGCCTCCGCCCCGTCCTCTCCCCCACGTAAATGTCACTTCCTTAGGGACCCCCAGGCCGCTCAGGCCCTCCTAGCCCTGCACCTAGCCACGGAAGTGGACAGCCGTTCCGACAACACTGGCCTGGTTAAGTCCCTGCCTGAGGCTTTATCTGCAGCGACCAAGGCCTGAAGGGTGAACACGTGGGGGGCAGGCCCAGGAGGGAGAGGGAGGAAGGGGAGCGAGGGTCCAGCTGGCCAGAGCCTGCTTCCCATGCTTGCCAGCAGCCCCGGGTTAGTTACTTTACTGCCACCAGAAGAAGCTATTGTCCCCTGATGCCTGAGGGGCATTTTAAGTGCTAACCCTGAAAACCAGCCCAGCACCCTGTGTTCTTGGATGGGCACCCAGACTGCCCTCCATGAAGGCTGGAGCGAGCCCCACCACTGGGAAGGGGCTTTCTCACCTGCCCAGCCCCATGGCCAGTCAGCGGTCTGAAGGCCCCCTGCCTCCTCTGGCTCCGACTTGGGGGGTCTCCAGGAGAGGCCGGGGGACCTGCCCGTGGCCTGCTCCTCTCGGCCCTGCTCAACTGTGAGTCAGCTGGGGCCGGAGGGGGACTCGTGCACCCTGGGGTGGGTCCTGGACCCTGACACTGCACCCCACACCCAGAGTGAGACCTTGTCTCCAGGTGCCTTTGACCAGGAAGGTGTAGCCCCCTTCAGTGGTGGGGGGCGGGGGGCAGAGGTTCGATTCCCTCCACTCCCCCTGAATAAAGAGGAGCTGCCCAGGGGCGGGGAGGGGAGGGGGCTGGGCCTCCCTTTGTCCCTTTGAGCCTGGGGTGGGGGTCAGAAACACACAGAGGCCACTCCTCTGGTCCCCCAGACTGAGAGCCAGTCGGGTGGGGGTGGGGCGGGGGGGCACATGGGGGACCGGGTGGCGGGGGGCGGGGCACATGGGGACCGGGGTCTGCAGGTTAATCTGGCCTGATGGGGACAGGGTGAGTGGGCCCCCGCCTCTCTCTCGCCAAGTTGGAGCTTCTGGGTCCAGCTGCGGAGAGGCAGCCCCCGCCCCAGCCAAAGCCCTCTCCCCGCATTCGTGGGCGGGTTAACTCCTTGCCTGCCAGCTCAGTGGCGCCGCAGGACAGACCCTCCGAGGCTGCCCCGTTGTGCGCACCCCCGGCTCGGGACGGCCGCCAGGGTCCTCCCCCACTCCGTTCAGCTACCCGAAACTTACCGGGTAGGAGGCCGGCCCCCAGAAGCAGCAGCAGCGGCAGCGGCGGCGGCTGCGGCGCCCCGGGGCCCC
>NW_011889020.1:737745-739825 GCF_000151845.1 Pteropus vampyrus
TCCCCTGGGACTCGTTAGGGTTTTGAGCTCCCGAGAATATCGGTCAGAGGGGAGAGGGGAGCATGGTGAGCTGGGCCAATCTCGAAGGCTTCCTGGAGGAAGGGGCACACAGGAATGTAGCCCCGGAAACCATGGACATCCACTCAGCCAGGCACAGAGAATCGCCTGGGGGGTTTGCCAAAGTCCCAGATTCTGACAACTTACCCTGAGAGTATTCAGCCTGGGCCGAGGCCAGAGACCTGAGGTTAGACAGCGCTGTCCAGACAGCTCTGAGGCAGGAGGCCTCAGACTTTGGCCCGAGGACTCCTGAGGTCAGGCCCAGCCCCCACCCCTGACCAGGGCTCGGACACAGCCTGGCGTCCTGGCCTGGGCCAGGGCTGGAATCACCTGCCAGGCACACGTCTACGAGGGAAGGAGGCCCTGTGTCCTTGGCGGGGGCTGCGGCCACTCACAGGCAGTCCTTGCTTCCTGCCCCTTTGGCCAGCTGAGCACTTGAGATGGTGGCTCCCACGGCCCTTTGCACAGATGAGTTCAGCCAGAGAGCCCAGCGAGGCCAGCAGGCCGGTGTCTCCCGGGGCCCAGGGCCAGGCTGGGCCAGCGCCACCCTCAGGCCCGGCGCACGGCGGAGCGCAGCGTGCTCACACTCACACACATCTGTCCAACCTCGTTTGGCTTTCCCTGTGGATTTGCTGACGCAGCCAGATTAATCGGGTCTCACTCGTTAATTTGCACGGCCCGCCCTCCCCACCTGTTCCCGCCCCTGAGCGTGTGGCTGCGGGAACCTAGTATCCGCGCAGCAGCTCTGAATTAGACTCTCGCTCCAGGCCCCTGCGAGCCCCCGCTCCCGCTGCTCCGGGAAGGAAAGGAAAGGAACTCTAATGCACAGGCTCACAGACGAATGGGACCAGCTCCGCAGCGCGGGCTCCTCCGTCCCTGAGTCTCCGTCCTTTGTGGCAGGACGCTGTCCTCTGAAGGGGACCACGGGTGGGGGGAGGATGAGGAGTGGGTCCTGGAGACCCCTCCCCCCATGCACAGCCCAGCCAAGGTCACGCCAGCTCCAGAGACGCTGCTGCTGAGGCGGAGTGGCCCCTGCGGGAAGGCTGCCCCCTCCGCTTGCCTCCCACTCCACCCTGTCCCAAGGACATTTCCATGGTAACCAGTTCTTGACAGAAACAGGATTGGAATTCAAGATGGGAACTTCAGCTAGGTGGCCAGTCCGGCTGTTTGGTTTGGGGGGAAATCATGTAGGGGCTGAGAGACGGGCCTGGGAGGGGACAGAGGGGACCTATCAGCACTGGGTCCCAGTGGAACTTCAATGACCCACGAGAGGCCAGGGGCGGTGCTGACTCATTCGACCAGGGGCAGGGTCCTGCCAGCCCCCCTAAAGCCCTAGGACGCCCTCCTCCAACCTCTCAGGCAGACCTCGCCCACCCTTGCCTTGCCCAGACCTCTGTCCCCCCGAGGTGACACTGCACTGACTGTCCCCTCATTTCATCCTAGGGTCAGCTGCAGCAACCTTCCAAAACCCAAATTCCCCTGAGGGCGGGGACATTTGCAAAGCACTTTCCAGGTGTGTTTTCTCTGTCACCCCTTCTGCCCCATAGCCACACCTGGCCTCTTCCTGGTCCTCCTCATCAGACACAACGCATGTCTCCTGTGGGCCTCCCCTCACCCCTGCTAGTAATGTGAGCTCATGAAGGGGGCCTAGGCTTTGCATACAGCACCTGGCTCTCAGTGGGGGCTGTATAAACAGGTTGAATGAATGGATGATGGATGGATAGATGGGTGAATGATGATAGATGATGGATGATGGTGGAGGGATGGTGGCCAGGCCCATCTGGACCCCAGTGTGCTGCGTGCCAACTGCCCTGGCCCCAGGCACACACGCTCAAGCTGAGAGAATCCAGGTGTTTGGGGCAGGGGTTGATCTCCCAGGAGGGAGGGACGACGAGCACACGGGTCAGGCAGGAGCAAGGGTGCATGGCATAGGGCAGGGTGCCGAGCCCCGTTCACCTCACTGAGTTCTCCTCCATCCCTCAGGAATGGACCAGGAGTGAATGTGGTGGTTCTCGCCTCACAG
>NW_011889020.1:740455-741803 GCF_000151845.1 Pteropus vampyrus
CCAACAGAAGCCTTGAAAGCAGGAAGAGCAGGAGAGCTCCCCACCATACCCCCACCCCCCGCGCCCACCCTCGAAGCCCCCTGAATTCAGCGCCTCGCCTCGGACTCAGCCCTTGCCCCCCGCCCCCTCGATGTCCCCCTCTGAGCCCGTCTTTACCGATTTCTTCCAACAGAAGCCTTGAAAGCAGGAAGAGCAGGAGAAATATGAGCACGGGGCCGGAGCGCCCCTGTCCCCACTAGACCCTTATGCAGACGCCTGTGCCAGCCAGCGGGAGGCCCCTCGGGCTGGGGCCAGGGTGGGAGAGAGTGGAGAGGGCGAGTCCCGCAGGGCAAGTCCTGGCCGAGGGGGCCTCGCCCCCACGTGCTGGGTTCGAGCCGTGACACTGAGTCGTGTGGTGCTAGGTCCAGGGCCTGTGGCCCCGGCCGATTCCCTGCTGGCCCCGCGTCCTCAGTGCCCCACACCCCTGGCCTGGAGGACTGTGCTGCCAGAGCCAATGGCTGCTATGGGCGCCCTTCCTGCGGGAACTGCAGCCTGCAGCTGGAATCTTCATGGGCCACCTTGTGCGCCCCGAGCTAATCTGGGGGGCTCAGCCCCGCTCCCGACCTTCACAAGCACCCCTGCCCAGCAGGTTTCCTGTGAGCTGAGCCTTGTCCTCGACAGCCTTCAGGTCTCTTAGACAGGTATTGACCCGCTGGTTGGGCTCCTGGTCCACATCCCTGAGTGTCCCCGCCCCAGCCCACCCCACAGCCTCTCTGCTCTGCAGTTAACTACCTGTGAACACCCTGCAGAGGAGGGCCCAGCCCCTGGTCAGTGCACTGCAGGTTGGAGGGGCTGGTGGTGAGTAATGACGGGGCGCATGTGTCTTTCCTGGTCTTGCACAGCCAGTGGCTCAATGCGAGCTTGAAGGCTGACATACCCCTGCCAGCCAGGCGCCCCTCTGGGCCCCAGCTCCTTCCACTATTGCATGAGGGTAGGGACAGTCCCCAGCTCATGGGCCGTTGTGAGGACAGAGAGAAGTCAGGCCAGCTGGCACTTGGCACCTGGCCGGGGGTCTGACAGGGGCGCTGACTGGGCACTGCTGCTATAGCTAAACTTACCGTTGGCCAGGAGCCACCTGGTGGTCACTCCTCCGCCCTTTCAGGAGAGGGTCTCTGAGGTGACAGCTAAGGGACTGGACACAGGGTCTCAGCTCCAGCCCCTCCAGAGTCCAGGCACGGAGCCCATGGCCAGGCCTGGGCCCTGCCACCTGCCCCAGGGGCTGCAGAGTGTCCCAGCAGCCTGTGTCCGGGTCTGGAGCCAAGGACCCCCTACAGGCTCCGTCTCAAGCTGCCCGACCGGGGACCTGAAC
>NW_011889020.1:743167-744109 GCF_000151845.1 Pteropus vampyrus
CGGGGACCTGAACCTGGGCAGGTCTGGACGCCTATCCTCTCCAGTCAGAGGACACAGCCCAGCCCTCCGGCCAGCGAGCAAGGCGGCCACCCCAAGGCGGACATTAGGATAGGGAGACGGTGCCGCTCCTCGTGAAGAATTATGTCCCCACAGGCCACCGGCACAGAAAAGCCCTTTGTCCTGGCCAGCTGGCCGCCTGCCAACGGCTCCCGGCCTGAGCCCTACAGACGGCCCAGGAGGATGCACACAGCTCCTGCCTAGAGGTCAAGAGTCACGGCTCCTGTGGGGGCAGGTGGGGAGGGATGCGGGGGAGGACGCTGGTCTGAACCACTCTGCTGAGCGCAGCTGAAGCCACGGCAGGGGCCTCGGTGACCCTCTGGCCTGCCAAGTCCTCCTGCCAATCGCCTCCTTTCCCCTTCACCGCCCAGTCACCTCGCCCGCGCTCGGTCCCCTGCAGCTCCAGATGGAGCCTACTTGAGGCCCTGAGACCCCCGAGGCCTGACATCTGGGCCGAGGGAAAAGTCATGTCTGGGCTTGGTCTGAACTTGCCGGAGCATAAGGAAGGCACTCCCAGCTTGTCAGCCTCACCCCAGGCACGTGCCCTGGGCCCCCACGTTCACGGGGGCATCTGTGAGCCATGGAACAGAGTCAGGGTCCAGGCCCAGGCCTGCTCCTGCTCCTCGCTACCGGGACACAGGACAAAGGTGTCAGCGTGGCCACCCCAGGGTGACGGCCCTGAGATGGGCAGACCCCTCTGTGAGACCACCCGCACCTCGTCACTGTCTAAGCTCCTTTGAGATCAGCACAGGTGAGGCCACTCGGGCCAGGCGGGACCCTTTCTGCTGGACCAGCTTCCTGAGTTCCCGTGGACACAGGCCGGAGATGGCAGCGGTGTGGGGGCCCAGCCGGCAATGCCACGTCGGCAGGCTGTGGACATCTACC
>NW_011889020.1:744159-744563 GCF_000151845.1 Pteropus vampyrus
CCAGCTTCCTGAGTTCCCGTGGACACAGGCCGGAGATGGCAGCGGTGTGGGGGCCCAGCCGGCAATGCCACGTCGGCAGGCTGTGGACATCTACCCGCCCTGCAGGCACTAGCTGGAAGGATGCGGAAGGCCCCTGGCTGCGGGGCAGGGGGGCCCTCTGGGGTCTGAGCTGGCTCGGGCCGGGGAGGAGGCACGGGGAGGCCCCTGCACCTCCATCCGCAGCCAGCTGGACAGCTGCAGGCCAGAGGCCGAGGTGGTCCCGGAGGCCGTTTCTTGGGCACGTTCGCACTGTGAGTGCGTGTGAACGCCGGTGCCCATGCTCCCGGGCTGGGGCTGCGTCGCTGAGGCCTGGCCCGCCCTGCCCACTCCCACCCCAGCCCTGTGTCCAGCTCTCCTGCTGGGAG
>NW_011889020.1:746973-752891 GCF_000151845.1 Pteropus vampyrus
GTGTGGAAGCTGCCACCTCTGAGGACCAGCTCTCCCTCCGGCAGTTCTGGGCTGTGGCAGAGGCCAGGGCGTGACCACAGGGACCCAGCAGCAGCCCCTGGAGCTGCCAGGATGGGGAGAGGCACAGAAAGCTAGGGGCATGCCCTGCCAGCCCTCAGAGCTCACGAGCCGTGCCCTGAGCACCGAGGGCCCTTCCCGCTGCCCCGCAGACCCCGGGGTCCCTGACGTCAGGGCTCCTCGGGCCGGGACAATGCAGGACACCACCACTGGGGACGGTGGCGTAAGTGGCCCGGTGACGCTGGCCTGTGGCCGAGGACACGTGTTCTCTGCGAGGTGCTGGGGGTAGAGGCCACGTGGTAACACAGGTCTCCCAAATCCAGTGACGTGCAGCAGGACAGCCAGCGGCCCCCCAGCCTTCTCCAAGGGCCTCACTCAGAGCAGGGCCCCTCGGGACGCAGCACGGAGCTGCCACCAGGAAGGACCCCCCACACTGACCTGCTGTGTGGAGGAGCTGGGGGGAACGCTAATGGGGGACACGAGCACCCTGAGTGCAGACACAGAGCAGGACCCTCGTGTGCCCACCGGAGGGGCCCAGCTGGGGGACCCGGACGGACACAGAGCCCTGCGCTGGCTTTGCTGCGAGGTGTTTAAATAAAGGCCTCTGGCCCCTGTGTGGACCCAGGCTGACCGGACTCCGAGTCCCTGCAGCTCCAGCCCCCCAGAAGCACACAGGCCCCTCGCACCTCCCCCTCACTGCTCAGAAACGCTCATCTTTCAGCTCCTCATCGGAGACCCTCTGGGGCCCATCCCCCAGCCCAAGGTCAGGGCCCGTTTCCATAGCAACCTGCAGGGCTTCTGCTGGTCACAGCTCATGGGACGGAGCTCTTTGAAGGCGTGAGCCCTGATCTGGATCGCTGGCGGGATTGGGGGCAGAGAGGGCCTCTGGGACACGAAGCCCGGCTCCCAGGGGACAGGCAAGTGCGCACGGCTGCACCGTGAGCCCGGTGACATGGCCTCGCTCATTCTGCCGTGCGTCTTGGAGACAAAGGGACGACCTCCCGTTCGCTGCAGGGAGAGGGGGTCGTGCTGACTGTGAGGATCTCCCCCCAGCTTCTAGGAGCCCTGCAGGGCTGGACGCAGAAGTCACCAACCACAAAGAGTGCCATCCTGTGCGTCCCTAGGAGACAGAGCCAGGGGCCGGCCCTCCCGGGGGCGCTGGGTGGCCGCGCATCCCTGGCCCCCTCTCATCAGAGCCCCCTGGTCTCCGGCCGGAGACAGGCCGCCTTATCCACTCCCTCCTGCTGCGAGGAGCTGGGGTCGCCGACCACGGGAGTGAGGATGGCCCCTCGCCTCCGCACCACCGTCCCACGGCCAGCGGCGTCTCTGAAGCAGCTGTTTGCTGCCTGGTGGGCGCTACCCTCACAGAGAGGCACCGGGTGTGCCAGCGTCCACCTCAGAGACCTCCAGGGCATGCAGAGACTGAGCTGGGACTGAGCCGACGCCAGCAAGGGGTCGGCCATGCTGCGGGTTATGGCTCCTGACCCCCCCGTTTGATCTCTAAGTGGGCCGCCGCCAGCACCCCAGGTGTTCGCAGCTGTCCAGCTTGTGTCCTTGTCCTGGGAACTGTGCAGGACAGAGGGGCGGGGCTGAAAGGGAACACGAGTGCCCTGGAGCAGGGACCCTCCCGCCTAATCCAGGGGTGTCTGCCCCCCAGACGGGGGCTCCCCTTCCTCTCAAGTCAGGGACCTATGGCCAAAGGCACCCCTGCCGAGCTGCCGAGGACGGCCAGGAGCCCTCCCTCCCAACCCCCAGCGGCAGTGACAGGCGGGACCTAAGTCCGAGTCTGCACCACTGGCCTGTCAGTGCTGTGAGGGCTGACAGAGGCCTCTGTCAGCTGGATTCTTTTAAAAGGCACCCACGGTCCCACCAGCCCTGGGAGGGGACAGCCAGCCACCAGCAGCCACCCCGCCGTGTGGGGCGGGGGCCCAGGAACCCGCCTGGCAGGGCTGGCCTCGGTGCCCAGGCCGCAGGGTGCCCAGGCCACTTGGCTGGCCTTGTTCTTTTCATTGTTTTATGTCCTCGGTGGTGAAATGGTTGAGGATTCGCTCGCCGATTTTAAGTTACAGAGCCCACGTGCGCTGCCCTAACCACGGCCGAGAACTGTGGAGAGAATGGGGTTAGGGCGTCTCTCACTACCCCCCACCCCCGCTCGCTGCCTGTGCCCCCCTCGCTGTCTGTTCCTGGGAGCGAGGCGAGCGGCCAGGAGCACAGAACTAGGGGTGTCGGGGTGCGGAGAGCAGGCGGGGTCTGGAGCCCCCGGGGCCCCACTGCCATGCAGCCCTGTGGCTTCCGCACTCTGAGCCTCTGCTGGCCGGTGTGCAGCTTTGATGGGCCAGCTGGGCCGGAACCCAGGGCCTCACACCTGGACGCTGGCCTTCTCCTGGGGGCGAGGACTCACTCCGAGTCCTCCATGTGACTCTAAGCCCCTTCCCTGGATCAAGCTCTGAGGCGTGTGTTCTCTGACTTGGGGTCAAAGGAGATTAAGACTGGGGGCCTCCCCCTACCACCGGACCACCCCAGCTCTGCCCATCCTGTGGGGTGCAGCGTCTGTAAGCCTCTGGCTCACCCCAGCCCCTGGGGAGACCGAGCACACCCCGGAATTCACGAGAGCCACCACAGGAGATGGGCCACTTCTGGGCACCTCCCTGTCACGGCACTTCTGGGGAGCCAGGCCCAGCACCTTCCGCTCCCGGGACAAAGCCCCTGCCTGGTGTTTGTCCTCCGGGCCTGCGCTCACAGCCAGAAGCCTGGGGAGTGGTGAGGCCGCGAGGCCATGGGTCTGCCCCCAGCAGATCTGCCGTGGACCCATGTCGTGCCCTCCCCTGGGTACACCCACGCTCAGTCCCCACTTCAGGATGACTCGTCTGCAGACAGCGAGCCTCTGCGCCGGGAGCTGACGGCCACCCACACTGCACCTGCTGCAGGCGCAGGACCCGGGACTGGGTGCCAAGTGCACACACGTCTGTGCGGGCGGGTGCCGGGGTGCAAAGGGGAAGTCAGCCCCTGAGCCCGGGAGGGGGCATGGGAGCGAGGCACGGAGGCGCGGTGTGCCCGGCGCTGGCCAAGGACGACAGCCCCAGGACGACGGCCGCTGGGAGACTCGCTGCAGAGCCCCTGGGGGGTGGCGGGCCTCGGGCAGCGCCGCGGGCTCGCTGCTGAGCAGCCAGGAGGGGGATGTCCTCGCCGGCACAGGAGGAAGTCAACACAGACCCACTGCAGTGCAAATGTCAGACCACAGCGGGATGAAAAATGAGCCGCTCGGAAGGTCAGAGAGGGCGTCGGACGTGCTGAGCTGTCTTCCCAGCTCCCGGCGGGGCCACCGCCAGGCACACACGGGCCACGGACCGTCTGCGAAGCCAGTGCACACGAGGGTTCAGTTCCCAGACTCTGGTCTCTGGCAGGAGGGCCACAGGGGCCACAGCCCTGTCCGGGGATGCCTGTGTCTGGAGCAGGGTGCCGAGAGCGCCCCTCCACCACCAGGGCTGGACCTGACAACATCTGCAGATGACGACTTCGGGGGCTTCACGTCCAGACCCAGAGATAAAATTTAACAGGGCTGAGGTCGGGGCACGAGAAAAAAATGGATGGTATTTGTGGACCACAAGCCACGCAGGACACAGTTTGTCTGTATTACGAGAGACCGACTATTTGGAATGCGGGAGGGGATGGGAATCTTGGCCTCTGCCAGATGGGAGCCCTGAGGCCCTGGGCCAAGTTGCGGGCTCCACTCTGGGAGACTGGGCTACCAAATGCCACAAGGCCGTCTGAGGGTGATGGACAGGCCAGGGCCAACCAGGGCTGAGCGGCCACCAGTCACAGGCTGTAATCCTGACCATGCACCGTGTAAGGGAGGGCCAGGACGGGGTGAGTGAGACTGAAGCCAGGGCAGCAGAGAGCTGCCCCCTCCGCCCCGTTGGCCCCTCGGCCCCAGCCCTGCAGGTCCCGAGGGCCTCAAGGCATGGCCACCTTCCCCCACCTCCCTCAGTGCCGGAGACAGAGTGCAAACAGCAGGCGGTCCCCAGACAGAGTCCTGGGCCCAGCTCCCTCTCTGTCCAGTGGCGATGGCAGGCTTGGGCAGGTCCCATCCAGGGTCCCCCCAGGCAGGAGGGCCAGCTGTCTCGGTCCTCGGCTCTGAGGTGCCCACTGTGCTTCCTCTTGCCCTGCCCAGCCCACCTCTCAAGACCAGGATGAGGCGGAACGAGTCACCTCTGGAGACTGTGCTGAGTGGTTGGGCCCGAGGCCATCACCCTGGGGTGCTGGCTCGGCCACCCCCGCAACCCCTGGGCCGGTCGCGAGATGACCACCTGGCTCTGCCCTCGACAGAGATGGACGCCCCAGCGGACACCACCGAGACAGTCGGGCCTGGCCTGACACCCACTGGGCCGCCGTCTGTGGGCTGTTTTAGGGGATCCCCGTGAAGCCTTGCTGGGCATCCCCTCATTGCCACTGCAGCCTCAGGAACGGCGAGGCTGCCTAACCCATGTCCAGGCCGGAGGTCTGCACCCACCTCCCCGCATGGCACCGTGCCCAGCACGAACCTGTCCAGTGAATAAACAAATGAATGAACGTACGAGTGAATGAAGTGTGGCCACTCAGAGTAACCTTCGGGCCTGTCGTAGATGTTTTGCCACAGACATTGAGGCCAGGCCAATTCTGAGACCGTCCCCCCTCCTGGCTGCGGGCCTCCAGGGCCCCGTGGGCTGCAGGCCTGCGAGTGCAGCCGGGGTGGGGCCGCGTGGGCCCCTGGGTGTGGGGCAGGAAGAGGCGCTGGACAGCAGGCACTGGGCGGGCTGCTGGGCTCCGCAAGCCCAGCATCGCTGAGTGACGATGGTTGAAGAATCAGGGGCAGGAAGTGACGGGCTCCGGGCTCCCTCCCGCCTCCCGCCTCCCGCCACCGCCTCCTGCCCGCTCCGCTGGCTGAGTGCTGCCACCTAGTGGCCTCCCGTCAGGCGACTCTGGTGGCTCTGGGACCAGGAGAGGGTGTGTCCACTCCTGCGGTGTGGGGTCCACATTCCTGCCCCGCAGCCAGCCCTCCCACCCCTGCCCACCGCGTCTGCCCACACTTGTCTGTCATTCCACGGACCACAGCCCCTCAGACGCCCTCCCCGGCCACCGCACACAACCGCGGGTCCCCTGGGCCTGGTCACCTTTGGCCTCTCAGAGGCACCTGCAACGCGCCCCTCGTGACGGAACCCCCGGTGGAACGGGGGTGACAGCAAGCAGGACAGAGCGTCTGTGGGGGCAGCTGTGCCTGTGCGGAGGCCTCACTGATGTCACCGTGAGCAGAGCATATACTAGGAAATTGTCCCCCGGGTCCCCAGAGAGATGGTCCAGGGGGGAAAGGTCGGAGGGGGCAGGAGGGAGCAAGACTTCAGGGCGGGAGCGAGGCCAACAGCCGGAAGTGCCTAAGTGGCCGCGGGGTGGCTTCAGCGGGTGGCAGCTGGCCCTCGGGTCGAGCCCCGCAGCCAGCTTCACGGGAGGGAGAGCTCCCTGCAGCGTCTGTGGTGAGTCCTCGCCTGAGCCCAGGGCCACCGGGCCTGCGGCCTCCGCTCTGTCACAGCCCACACGCCGCAGCCCGGACACTCGCTTGCCACCAGGCTGCCGGCCGTGACGCAGCCTCCTGCAGCCCTGTCCATGTCCGTGGCTGTGATACCCAGGCGACAGGGGCACAAAACTGCCTGGCCCACCTGGTCAGTGGGGGGACACACAGATGGCCCCAGAAACCAGTGTGTCCATGCCCGGGGACCCCAGGGAACAGTTCAGTTGGGGCCCAGCTCCAGCCATATCTCTGGGTGGGCTCTGGGGCCATATCTTGACCCTGCATTTACCTCTGACAAGGGGCACCCCAAGCTCTGTGC
>NW_011889020.1:754266-756745 GCF_000151845.1 Pteropus vampyrus
GGAGAGCAGGAGGGGGCTCCAGGAACGCCGGGGGGCCCTGCGCGCAGCCCTCGCCCAAGCACCGGGCTGGCCTTCCGGGGGGCCCTGAGGCTCCCATCCCAGAACCCCACGGCCCCGACAGCAGGAGGCCGCGTGGCCGAGCGAGAATTGAGCCACCGGTTCGTGGTCCTTTGTTACGGCAGCATCAGGACGCGGACAGAGCCCAGTGCCTTGACTCTGGAGAGCGAGTCGCCACGATGGGGGCACACGGAGCCCGGGTGGAGGCCGCCACTGTCCCTGCCACCGTGAGCTCAGGCCACAGGCCAGCTCCCAGGGGCAGCGTACGAGAGGAAAGAGGCCACACGCCGTCCAGGTTGAACCACCACGTTTTACTAAGTGCACTGGGCCACCGGGCACCGCACTCCTCCCATGGCAGTAGAATTTTCCAGAACTTCCCACACGCATCCCTGCCACCAGATATCACCCCCAAAGTCCCCAGAGAAGCCGCACTGGGCCCGTTCTCACGGCACAAGCCTCAACCTGACAGTGAGCCAAGTGTGTCGGCGTCTCGCCGGTCCGTGGAAAACTGGACTCATTCTTGGGCGTCTGTCCTTGGGTGCGGAGGTGCGCCTGGAGACTCGGAGTGCAGAGGGGGCCTGGCCGCAGGGCGCGGGCGCACGCCGTGTTCCCGTGTACGGCACGCGCAAGGCATCACAAAACATTCTTTGGAGCATGAACAGAAGTGCAAAGGCAGCCAAGGCAACGGCGCAGACGGGGAGTGGCAGCCGCCTTCGGCGGGCGGGCGACGGACCACGGGGCAGACGGGCGGACGGGCGGGGCGCGGACAGATGGTGGGGCGCGGGGAAGGGCGCAAGCGGACCCAGCAGACGTGGGCGCAGAGCCCCTGCGGGCGCGGTGCGGGCGCTGGTGTGACACCCGCCGCCCACCCCGTGCCCTTCTGCGGGCCACAGCGGAAGAGGAGGTGGCCGGGTGCCAGGGCCTGGTGGTCACCAAGGGGGCACGGGGTGACCTCAGTGAATTCCCGTCCACGTGCGTTAAGGCAACTTCACAAAACGTGGTCAGAGCTGGACGTGTGGCACGCCTGCCGGAAGCCCCAGGACCAGGGCCACCCCAAGAGGGTCCTCGACTATCTGGCACCTGGCCCACCTGTCCTGACGGCCTCCATTAGCTGGGGACACCCACACAAGTGTCCAAGACAAGAGACCCTCCACCTCCCCCAACCCCACACATGACTTTAAAGGCTGTAAGGAGAGCCTTGCAGGGAGCATGTTCCTCGCTCTCCACCCCGTTTCTGACACCCCCACCCTGGGGTCTGCCCCCACCCCTCATAAGATGGTGGACTCCAGCGACCGGGGCCCCCACTCCTGCACGCTGCAGGGGCCATGGTGTCCTGGCCTGGGCAGCCAGCCCTCTCAGGCCCCTTGGAGAGAGGAGAGGTGCAGGTCCTCGATCCCACCACACCACCTCCTTCCAGAAGCCCTCCTTGGTTGTCTCCGCTTAATGCTTAACACGAACCCAAGGGCAGCCGTTCCCGGGGACAGGAGCACAGGAAGGAAGCTGGCCTGGGACGCCCGGAGCAGGCACCCCACTCCCGCCAAACCCTACCCAGCCTCCTGCCCTGCACCCAACATCGGTCCACCCGGGCAGGGGCCCTGGAGGGCTGCTCGAGGGGGCAGAGAGGGTGGGTCTGTCCCCGTCACCACCGTGCGGGGTGCCCCACCCCTCCACAGCGGGTCCCACTCCCGAAGGGCCCCTCTTCACACCACGCTCGCTCCCAGGGTTTGTGGCGCTGGAGAACGTGGAAGCCGCTTTGCCCTTTGCTCTGCAGCCCGAGACCCCGAGGCAGATGGCTATGCCCGCCAATCGACACCTCACCCACAATTCGGGGTGACTGTGACATAAACACAAATGCCAGCGTTTCTCCAAAGACTTCCCAGGGCCCCCCACTCCTCTGGGCTTCGGGGAGCATCTAGAAAAGTCTCAGGGCTGAGTTCTGTCCACACACAGCGGGGGCGGGGCGCCTGATGTGCAGGTGGCCCCGAGTGTGGGTGGCTGGCGAAGAGCCAGTGTCCCCCATCCAAATCCACAGCCAAGGGCGGGGGTTGGGGGCTCCAGCCCAGAGAGGGAGACGGTGGGTTGACACGCTGCAGACGGGCGGTTATGCCCAGCCTGCGGCTACTCTGGGCCCAAGTGAGGGCTGACCAGAGGGCATGCTGGCCGGGCAGCCCCCACAGAGCAGCCTGCACAGCCCAGAGCCCAGAGCCTGGGGCAGCTTTCAGCCCCCAAAAGTGGATGGCACTGCTGAGCGGGCAGCTGTGGCCTCCTTTAGCGAGGGGTCAGGCGGGCAGGACCAGGAGGGGCCCCTGCCACCTGGCCCGGGACCCTCCACCCTCCAGGTGGCCCAGGTTGCAGCTGGGCCAGAAGATGCTGACCAGGCAGAGGACAACTCCCGTACGGCAGTGACGAGGCCGGGCCACGT
>NW_011889020.1:758195-759235 GCF_000151845.1 Pteropus vampyrus
GAGCAGACGTGGGGGGCACCTGGGCGCCTGGACCCCGGGCCACACACCAGTCTCCACGCCTGAGCCCTCCCAGGGCCTGGGGGGGAGCGCACCCTGAGCACGGACAGCAGTGGGTCCTTCCGGGCACCACCTTCCAGCAAGCACGGGGGCCAGGCCACCCTCCAGCTGCCCACCAGCAGCCCAGGCAGAGGCGGGACCCCCAGTGTCCTGGCTAAGTCAGGGCAGGCACAGGGGGCAGGCACAGCCCCCATGGACAGCAGACCTCGCTCCCGCAGACCTCCGGGAGCTGGGACCCCAACATCCAGGCCCACACAGTCCTTTCAAAGTCCTTCCTGGAGGCTGACGCTGCTCCTGCCAGCTGCCTCTGGTCACAGTCGGGACGGACTCAAGCCACGAGAGGCACAGGGGGGCAGTCGCTACACAGCGCCCACAGCTCACTGCCTCAGAGGCTGGCTCCTCTGTCACCCCGAATGCCAGGCCCCTGCCCTGCCTGCTGAGGGCATCCTCGCCCGCGGCCCGGCTCACGGCTGCTGCCCTCAGGCCTAGGCACCAACAGCAAAAGCCTGGGGCCCTGCTCCCCAGGGCTTGGGGTGGGGACAGGCGCCCCTGACTCTCAAGACACAAAAAGGCCACCGCTGAAGGACCAGCGGGGTCCAGAGAGAGGCGGGGGCGGCAGCTCTGGTTGGGGCACCGCACAGGGCAGAGCTGCCTTGTCTCTGCTGGGGCCTCGGGGGGCTTCGCCCATGGTTGTGCACTGTCCTGCCCAGGTCCTGTCCGGGCAGCAGCAGGGGACAGATGAGGCCGGGCCCGGAGCACACGCTGTCCGCCACGGCTCGTGGGTCTCCGTCAAAGTGCTGACCGCAGCCTGGGACCGGCGCCCGGCCAGGGCAGAGTGCAGAGGACAGGGGGCGCCCAGCTCCCAGGTCTCCTGTGCCCCGGAGAGCCCCCATTCCAGGAGCCTGTGGAGCAGACTTTACCCACAGAAGCCAAGGCCGGCGTCCATGGGCACCATGCCCAGTGTGGTCCTGAGGCCCCGCCTC
>NW_011889020.1:760600-763366 GCF_000151845.1 Pteropus vampyrus
CTGGGCTGCTCCCCGGGGTTGGAGGCTAAGTTACTCCCCAGGGTGGGGGGCCGGGCTGCTCCCCACAAAAGTGGGGGGTCGGGCTGCTCCCCAAACAGGTGTGGGGCTGGGCTGCTCCCCAGGGTCGGGGGCCGGCTGCTCCCTGAGGAGGGGGAACTGGGCTGCTCCCCGGGGTTGGAGGCTAAGTTACTCCCCAGGGTGGGGGGCTGGGCTGCTCCCCACAAAGGTGGGGAAGCAGCAGGAGGCTGACCCAGAAGCAGCTCATCCTCCAACCCCAACTGTCAGAGGTGGTGGGGGGACCGTGCGTGTCCTCAAGGCCTCGGAAGGCCAGACCAGGCTGCTCGTGTGGGCCGCCCTGCTGCCACCACAGAGCCACACCTGGGAGCCACCTGCACAGAGGTCAGCACCGCCCTTCCCCACTCGGCTCCCAGAAGCAGAGAGAGGGGGCCTGTGTGCAGCTCCTGAGCACTCGCTCCCTGGGGGGGCCGTGGGGACAAGGCCGGCCAGGTGTTTAGGGCTGTCGGGAGGGCGAATGTGCTGGCTGCAGGAGGGACCCCTCAGCACCCCACCCACCTGCTTCTCCACCTTCCCCAGGCGGCCCATCATGCTGGGGTCCTCGGGCATCTCCGCTTCCGCGGGGCCTTTGGTGCGGTCCTTGTCCGTCATGGCTGGGCCTCGCCCCACGATCTGGTCCACTCTGCCGGGAAGAGAGCCCCCCAGCGTGAGTTCGGGGGGCGGTGGGGCAGCCCGCAGCCCTGTCCACCTGGGCCAGGCCACAGCCCCCCAGGGCCAACCGACCGGGGGGCAGCGGGTGCCAGGACAGATGGGCACCGGGTGCCCAGTTCTCGCCCTGCTCGCCGAACCTTGGGCCCGTCACTGCCCGCTCCATCCCAGCGGGCCGGCTCGCGGGCGAGCAGTAAAGTGGAAGCAGCTGGGCCATTCGCCCCTGGCTCCCTGCCCAGCTGGCGCCCTGCCCCGCCCGAGCTTTACTCCTTCAGAGCGCCACTGAGCCCTCGGCCCTACCAGCCAGCCGGGCCTGGTGGGGACAGAGGGAAGTGTCCGCTGCGGCAACAGAAGCAGGAGGCACGTGCGGCTCCATGCGCCAGGACAGGGAGCGGGGGACACAGCGGCACGGAAGCTGCCCACGCACAACCAGAACGGGGCGGGCAGAGCCGCTGCCATCCGGAGGGCCCGTGTGCACTTGCACATGCGCATGTGTGTCCACGTGCTTGCCGTGTGTGTGTGCGTGCTTACCTGTGCACACATGCATACGGTGTGCCCGTGTGCTGGTCATGTCCGTTTACCGTGCGCACGTGCATTTGCACACTGCACGTGTTTCTGCTATGCGTGTGCACACATGTGCTTGCTGTGCGTGTGTGCTTGCACTGTGCACGTACACGTGTGTTCGCTTGCGTGCGTGCATACACATGTGCACATGTGCTTACTATGTGCATGTGTGCGCGCGTGTGCTTTCACTATGCATGTGTTGCTGCGTGCACGTGTGCGTGTGCATTTTCTGTGTGTTCATGCATGTGCGGGATGCAGAACACAGCTGAGCTGACCTCCATGGAGGCCATAGGTCACGAATGCCAACAAGAGGGGACAGAGGCTTCCTTCTGTTTGACCAGTGGTGTCCCCTGACCCCCATGCTGAAGAGGAAGGGCCCCCGAAGGGCTCAGAAGAGGCCGTAGGTGTGCGAACGCTCACTCAGAAGCAAAGGTCACAGCCATCTGCAAGCTGCAGGCCAGCCGCTGCCCATCTGCCAGGGTGTGGCGAGGGGGTCCATGACCCAGGCTGAGGCTTCACAGCCCCCGCCTCGTTTCTGGCCTGGACCCCCCAGCACAAGCTCACTTCTCAAGTTTGGGGTGCAAGGGGGTGCTGCTCCCACAGCCCGGCAGGGGCTGCGTGAGCTGGCAGGAGCCACATCTCCATCTCCTTCCTGATCCCTGGGCGCCCTGACCGCCTCCGATGGGGGTTCGGGTGACTTTTTCTTTCTGTTGCAGGAAGCAGAATTGGGGTTCAGGCTTGCGTCAGCCACGGTGCAGCCCCCTCATGCTCCAATGGGCTTCATGCTGGACTCATGCACAGATGGCCAGGAGGGGGTGGCGTGAGGGGACCTTCGGGCTCCAAGCAGACACCAGTGGAAAATGGAGAGGAGGAGGGGTTCTCTGGTGTTTCCACGTGTCCACACAGTCCAGGCACAGGTGCTCAGCACCTTCACCCCTGCCACATGACGGGCCTCCTGCCCAGCCTGCGCCACCCCCTCTCCTAGGCCAGAGGGGTCAGGCTGGATCCCCAAGTGTCCAGACTGCCCTGGCCCCTTCTCTGAGTGAGTGTGTCCTCTTTCGAGGGGGCTTAGAAAATACGGCCTAGGTCTGCCCCGGGCAGACCTACTCCCCCAGGAACTCCTGTCTCGTGGGACAGCCGCCAGGTTGAGATGCCCGGCGCACAGAGCCGTGGCCCTGGACCGCCCTGGGCCTGTCTGCTCCCCAGCTGTCCACAGCGCTCCTCACTCTCGGCCGACTGGAAGAGGGGACGGGCGGCCGCATCATGCGGAGGGTCCCTGGGATGCTGGAAGGCTCTGCAGCCTGCAGCTGTCACCAAAGGGCCTGCGTGCGCCAGCTCACCCCGGACGCCCTCGCCATCCACACTGCCGTTGGCGGGACACTCACCCCACCTACAGCAGCCACGGCGCTGATGGCTGGGGGCAGACGCCAAGGCCCTCGGCGCCCCGCGCGCCCAACTGCCCTACTTACTCTCAAGAGC
>NW_011889020.1:764906-770871 GCF_000151845.1 Pteropus vampyrus
CTGACTGGCAGGAGCACTTGGCTGCTTCAGGAAAGACCATGACAGCTGCCATCTGCCTCCTCGCCGGCTGCAGGCACACCTGTGCACAGGCCGTGCCTCTGAGCACACGCGCACTCGGGGGGGGGTACAGGGTACACGTGTGTGGGCGCATGTGCACATGGGTTGGACATGGGTCTGTGTGCATGTGTGTATATACCTGTTCATGGCTGTACTTATGTGTGGCCTGGGCCCTTGCTCATGTCTGTATCACATGTGTGCAGGTGACTCCGGGGGTGAGCAAGCCAGTCCTTAACACGTGGGGCTGGACACATGGTGTGCACCCTACTGTTGCCATGCCTCAGACACACGTCTCAGCTCTGCCTCCTGCCCAAGAAGCAGGCAGCCCACACGAGGTAGGGTGGCTGTCCTCACCCAGGAAGAAGGCACCAAGGGGCATCGCTGCCACCATGTGGGCCCATGAGCACCCGCAGCCTCACCTCCCAACGGAACTACTCTGCTTCCGACACACACACGTGCACATGTGCACGCATACACGTGTGACATGTGCACACATGCCCCAGCACGCAGATACATGCGCATACGCACACGTGTACACGTGTGTGCACGCCTGTATGCAACAGTGCATATGTGCAGAGTACTGTGCAGCGCCCTCACACGTGTGTGCTTTCATGTGTGTGTGCACACGTGCACTGTGTGGATGCATAGACACCCATGAGCACGCAGACATGTGTAGGTGCACACACATGAGCACACAGATGTGTTGGGAGCACAGACATACATGAGCACACAGATTTGTGTAGGTGCACACAAATGAGCACATAGACTATATGCGTGCACAGACACACACATGTGCACACAGACGTATGTGATGCACAGACACACACATGACACAGATATGCGTGTGATGCAGATACACGCATGTGCACGGAGACGTGTGATGCACAGACACACGCACGTGCACGCAGACGTGTGTGATGCACGGACACACGCACGTGCACGCAGACGTGTGTGATGCACGGACACACGCACGTGCACGCAGATGTGTGTGATGCACGGACACACGCACGTGCACGCAGACGTGTGTGATGCACGGACACACGCACACACTTTCGCATCGTAGTCGAGACTGGAGAAGAGAGACACAGCAGAGACATTAAAACAAACAGCAGAAAGTCACCTGGGGCGGTGAGGTGGCCGGGCTGGCCGCCGTGCCCCCCAGCCCTGTCCACTGCCCCACCTGGCGGGGAGCATGCGAGCCCCTCACTGCACCCCTCTGCCTGACTCGGGCCCCACCAGCTGGGCCCAGGGGCCGGGGGCCGGGGGTGGAGGGCTCTTGCCTTGACTGCAGGTTTTTAATGCGGGACAGCATGTCCAGGTGGCCGGCCGAGTACTGCTCGATGACATCCATCACGTCGTAAGGTCGCAGGCTCTCCTTGAACTTCCGCTTGGACACCAGGAACCTCATGACACTGGAGGGGACAGGGGGCCATGAGCCCCAGGCAGAGGCCACCATGGCTACTCCAAGCAAGCTGGCCCCAGCGTCCGCCTGCCCAGGGCCCTTCGAGAGTCTCTGGGAATGTCCCCTGGACAACTCGTCCCCGCTTTCGGGGCCACCCACCCGCCACATGCACTGGCCACTCTCAGACCCTCATCTGCCGGGAGCCCCCACGTGGGGGGCTCCTGGCCATTCAGTGACCACTGTGACACGAGGCGCCTTGTGAGCCACAAGGAGCCGAGACCGAAGGGTTGTCAGTCCTCACACCAGCCCTGCCGAGACAAGGTCCGAGGGACAGCGTGGACGCCGCCCTTGCTGGGCCTGTGGGGGCAGCTAGACGCCCTGGCCACTCACCACACAGCCCGGATGCTGACTTTGAGGCCGGGGGTCAGGTCCTCAGTCACAAACTCGCAGTTACAGCTCTTGTTGTCGTCCACGACATCCTCCCCAGGGAGACTTGCTTCTGGGTGGAAGGGGAGGCAGCTCGTGAGGGGACGGAGGGGACTGGCCCTCTGGCTCTATGGTGTCAGGAAACCCCAGCCACCCCAACGCTCCAGAATCCACCCCGTCCTTTCTCAGCCAGCTCCCCGGCCGTGGCCCTGGGGACACACTGGAGGGTTAACGAGTGTCCCTGTGAGTGGACAGATGTGGACTGGTCCCTGGGCTGGGACGTGTCCACACCAAGGAATGATGATACCCTCTGCCACAAACGGGAATGGGCTCTGACCTACGGCCTCTGCCACATGGTCGAGCCCAGAAAAGGCTCAGTGAACGAAGCCAGACGTGGAAGGATGGACACCGTATGGCCAACTGTGGCCCGTGTCCAGATACGGACGGGGGCCTGCGGGTGACTGCCAGCGAGGAGGGGGCTGGACTGTCCTGGGATGAGGCAGAGGTGGCACCACACGGCGCCAGAACGCGCCCGATGCCCTGGACCCCTCCCTGCCGGGCTGCTGATGCTGTGCGGTGTGACAAAGACCGGGGGCGCCGTGTCCTGGGCCGTGCCCCGGGGGTCAGGCCGCAGGGGGCGATGGGCCACCCACCTTCCGAGTTCTGCCGGGACGCGGCGCCCTTGGCGCGGAAGGCCTGCCGAGCACGGCTGCGGTCCCCGAAGCTCCAGCTCTTGGGCACCTTGCTAGGGCTGTCCTCCAGGCTCTGGTCGGCACTGGGTGACCGCCGGACAGGCTGGGCCTGGGGGGACCCCTTCCCCTTGGCAGCCGCGCCGCGGGGGCTGGAGAAGACACGGTCTTTCAAACTGACCTTCTGACTGCTCCCATGGGGCGGACGGACAGGCGGACGGACACACACAGAGAGACAGCAGGAGAAGTCACTCTGGACAGAACCCTGGCACCCAGCACCTGCTGTCGGCCAACGCCAGCCCACGAGACAGAGAGCGACCCAGCCCCAGAGAAACGGGCTGAGGGGCGGCTGCCGTGGGAGATCGGAGGTCGTGGGGCAGGAGCGTGGGGCGCAGTGGGTGGTCAGCTCCACCACAGGCTCCCAGGTGCACGCTGGAGCCCAGCCTGGCCAGGAGGTGGTCAGTGGACCCTTAAGTCGCTTTTGGCTGCACACGAAGGGGCCAGGCCTCTCCACTGTCCTGCCGGGCCTCCCTCTCCGTGGCGACACCCACGGCAGACGGGTCCCAAAGTGCCCAGAGGCTGCGGCTTCTCCACAGGCAGCTTTGTGGACCAGGCCTCCCTGGCTTCCTCTGGCTGCCTCCCACACCCCGTAACCACCCAGAGGCAGGAGGGGGAGGTCTGCAGCTGGGCCCTGGCCTCCCGCCGTGCCCCAGGGGCAGGAGAGCAGATCATGGAAGGCAAGCGCCCCCCCGCCCCCCGCCCAGGCTCCACACCCACCCCCAGGACGCGTCCAAGGACCAAACGTCCCCCTCCCAGAGGGGCGGAGTAGATGTGCCTGCACCACCAGCCACCTAGCCACTGACAGGCCTGCTGTCCCAAGCCCTGGCAGGCCACAGGGAGAGGGTGTGAGGTCCTCAGGCCTCCCCGTACCCATCTCTCGGTAACCATGGAGATGGGTCTGACTCTCCAGGCAGCAGCCAGGAGACAGGTGGTGGCCATGGTCGGAGGCAGCGTCTGGCCCAGGGGCCCGGCAGCCACTCGCTTCCTCCGCTGGGCAGTGTCGGCCACCCGCTCACGCCCAGTCGACTCCCCCAGGGTGGCCTCAGCAGGGCCCCTCGCTGCCCCTGGGGCCTGTGACAAACCTGCCCAGAGGCCCCGGAGGCCGCTAACCCCTCAGAGAGCACCGGCCCCACCCCGGCCCTCAGTTCAGCCGCCTCCATCGGCCCCAAACGAGACCCGCAGCTGAGAGACGCCCATCGGACGCTGCGGACGACGACCACGGGGGACAGCAACCCGCCGCCCCGGCCGCCTCGCCTAGACACCACGGCCCTGGTCGGCGCCCCGCCCGCCCCTGGGCAGCTGCGACCATCTGTGACACTTCGGGGTTCTCGGCAGGGCGGGGAGGAAAGCCCCTCGGGCAGGTGGCCCCAGCGTGGTACCCAGGCTTCCTGTGTCCCATGACACAGGGCGGGCAGCAGTTTCTCAGGACACCAGCCCCGAGCCCGCAGCCCCCACAACCAGCACGAGGCGTGACGGGCAGGTAGGGACCAAGGCACGGCCGAAGCCGCACTCCCTGTGGCCTCCTTACCGATGACCGCTCCTTCACGCCTGTGCTAACAGAGACTGCCGGCTGCTCAGGGAGACCGCGAGACGCGATGGCCCCGCCCAGCAAGCGAACTGGGCCCTCTGGACGCTCCTGCTGCCCCATGCAGCACACAAGGCCCAGGGGGCTGCTGCCCGCAAGGACTGACCGTCAGGGAGGAGCCTTCCCTGGCCAGGCCCAGCCCCGCCATGCCCCTGCTCAGCCCAGGCAGGGGCTCCCTGCCAAGGGATGCCACAGTGTGGACACCTGGCCCTCCAGCCACCCCAGGCCTATCCCAACTCTAGGTACCCAAACGGCCGGTGGTCCTGCAATGTGGAACGAGGCCCCTCCTCCACCTCGCCTCGCCTTGCCTCATGAGCTAAGGACAGACGCAAACACGTGGGAGAGGGCTCGGGCCACCTGCCGGGAAGGAGCCACGGCCAGACACCCTCTGTGTGACAGGGTGCCTTCGAGGCACTGCACGTCGGCACTTACACGGGGTGAGGGGAAGAAAGCCGAGGTCCAGCCCTCCTTCCCCGCCTGCCCCGACCCCGCAGGGCAGAACTCTAAGTATGTGGGGCCTGCTGGGGTGAAGCAAGGGGGAGGCCCCGGCTGGGGTAGGCCACACCCCAGTCTGCACGGCTGGGGCCCAGCTCGGCGGGGTGGGAGCCGGCATCCACGGAGAACCGCCCGGCCACGGCTGGACCGCGGATGCCCAGGAAGAGCGAGGATGGAGTGACATTCGTGAGACTTGTGCACAGCAAGACGGAGCATGGCCTGGCCTCGGCCCTTTGGTCCCCAAGCAACCCGACCACAGCTTCCGACCCTGCAGCCAGGAGCACCGTGGGCCCAGCTCTGGACAAGCAGGACAGCCTCTGCCGCATCCGGATCGCCCCGCTCGGGGCTGCAAGCTTCCCCCACAGGCACCCACGTCCGTGAACGCACAGGGGCATGGACAGGTGGGGGGCCCCCCGAGCCCCTCTCCAGGTGCAGGACTCAGCATGCACAGATGCAGACGTACGTGCATGCCGCTGCCTGAGCTCCCAGCCCCGCTGCGCAGCCCTGCTGATGCCTGTGCTCGGCACCGCTGCTGCCAGGGCCAGCGCCGACCGCATGCACGCGACAGAGGGGCAGCTGCCCACTGGCTGCAGCGCCGGTCAGGGCGGGGGGCAGGCAGGAGGGAGCACCCAGAGCAAGCAGGAGGACGGTGCTTCCACACCCCCGACAGCAGACAGTGGACAGAGAGGGGAACGGTCAGCCAAGGGGTCCGGGTGCAAGGGGGGGGGGTGGCCTCGCCACACCGTTTCCAGTCTGTCCTAAACCAGGCCCGCTCGGGGCAGGGGAGCCGTGCCCCCTGGCTTTCTGGCGAGTCTGCCGTGTGCCGTGTGAGGGCTGCGGGGAGCCCAGCACACACAGGACGAGCTGCCTCCGAGGGAGGGCGAGGTGGGTCAGGGCGGCCGTCCTCAGCTCAGAGGCGTGGCAGAGGGGCTGGACTGAGGCTGGGGCAGAGGCTCGCAGGGCGGTCGGGGACCCCGGGGGCCAGCACCCGTGCTGGGTCTCAGAGGCCTTGGAGCAGGGCATCCCTGGGCGGGGGAGGAGAGGGCACTGGACTCAGGGGGAGCCTAGTGCTCCCCGTGAGGGCCCCACAGGCCGAGCTGCCAATCAGAATCGGGGCCTGGGGGCGGCCTCCCAGCTCCTCCAGGACCTCTGCCAAGCAGCTGGGAGCGGGGAGCCGTGCAGCCATGGCCGACCGTGCGACGCGTGCACGGTACCTAGAGTGTCCGGGGCAGCATCCACACAGGCCCTCTC
>NW_011889020.1:770921-773982 GCF_000151845.1 Pteropus vampyrus
GGGCAGAGGCTCGCAGGGCGGTCGGGGACCCCGGGGGCCAGCACCCGTGCTGGGTCTCAGAGGCCTTGGAGCAGGGCATCCCTGGGCGGGGGAGGAGAGGGCACTGGACTCAGGGGGAGCCTAGTGCTCCCCGTGAGGGCCCCACAGGCCGAGCTGCCAATCAGAATCGGGGCCTGGGGGCGGCCTCCCAGCTCCTCCAGGACCTCTGCCAAGCAGCTGGGAGCGGGGAGCCGTGCAGCCATGGCCGACCGTGCGACGCGTGCACGGTACCTAGAGTGTCCGGGGCAGCATCCACACAGGCCCTCTCCGCGCGGTTTGCCTTTACTGCAAATGAGGAGAAGCACAGTTAGTCCCGGCCCGCACGGGACGCGGCGGGGAGCCTGGGCGGCATGGGCAGCGGGAAGCCGGGGCACCGAGGCACCGCCACAGCCCGCAGAGGGCTGGGCTCGGGGTCACCAGCCAGCCGCCGAGGTCACGGCCACACGAGGACAGCGAGGTGGCTGCACGCAAAGCCTCCCACCGGCCCGGAGAAGAAAACAGTGCCCTATTTTTGGAGGAAAAAAAAAATCCCTGTTTCTTTCCTCCAAAAATACCTTTTCCTTCCAGAGTCGGAATTTGGGGCCACGTCTTTTAAAAGATGTATTATTTTTTGCTGTATTCATGCGAACAAAAAAATAATACATGGGCTGAGACTTTGTACAACGCTTATTCTAGATGGACAGGGTCCTGGAAAGCACTCATGTTGGGGAGAAAAACGTGCAGTTTGGCTTCACAAACTGATCGCTGAGGCTTCACCGGGCCCAGCCAGCGCCAGATCTGAAGTGGGACTCAGTTTACCCGGGAGGCATGGCTGCCTCCACCTGGAGGGAAGCTAAAGGCGGGGTTTGGGGGCACCTGGCTTTAAAAACAACTGCTGTAGCCGGCTCATCGCGGGTCCCAGAAAAATTCACCTGGGCCAGCGTGGGTGAGCCTATGGGAGGCTCTGCAGGACAAGCACGACCAGCGGTCAGCCCCCAGGACCTCCCGATGGCCCAAGACTTATCTCTGTACTAGGACGCACACATTTTTAAGCAAAATTGAACGCAGCGAATGAGAACCACACACGATTCCTTCAGCTTCTCCCTCCTCCTCCCCCTTCAAAGCTCTTGCCACTGAGACAGGGGTTCCCAAACTGTGCACCCGAGGAACCCAGCCACATGTGACAGCCTCGCAGAGGCCTGCCCCAGGAAGGAGGGCTCAGCACCCACACAGCCAAACACCAGTGGCACCTGCTGATGTCCAGATGCCTCTCCCCACTCACAAAAAAAGGACACAGCCAGCTAGCTGCAGTGAGCCAGCAGGGCAGGGCCTGCCACCTCCTGCCTGGGGGCTGAGAGCCGCTGGCCCTCCCTGCTGCCCTGACCTGCTCCCTGTGGGGCCTCAGTGACTAACAGGATGCCCGGACCCAGGAGAGAAGCTGGGGTCTGGCTGCCCTGACCAGTGCGCTCACACAAGGCGCCACCCTGTGACTTGGCGTCCCCAGGCCCGCTCTCCCCACTCACAGGGGCCCTCGAGTTTGGGCAGATACGTCAGCCACAGGGCCACCAGAGCCTGCGGGACAGCTAACAACGACCACCCCTCAGCCAGCCCGTCCTGGGGCCCCAGGCCTGCATGCAGGGACCCTGGGTGCTCTCTGCCTTCAGCTTCTTTGAAGGGTCCCAGCTTCGGCGAGCCCTCCAGCCAGCTTTGCTCCTGTAAACCTCCCAGCGTGGTTGCTGGCCTCCCTGGGCCCCCGGCCCCACACGCTGGGGTGCTCTCGCTGTGCTATGTAGCACGGCAACCCCCACGCCTGGCCCCTGATGCTGCGCTGTGTGGCACAGCGACCCCCATGTCTGGGCCCTGAGCACGTGACGGGGGGAGCTCGTTTGCTGCTTCATAGGGGGCAGGGCAGCTGGAGACCCCGACGGAGCTGGTGGGCTGTGGGGGTCCTCCCTGAGCAGCACCCCACCGTTATAGGGGTACGAGGACCCCCAGCTCCAGCCCGCTCCCTCTTGGCTCTAAGCTGCCCACATCAGCCGACCAGATCGTCGCCCCGTCCGCGAGAGCTGCTGGCATCAACCCCAGGCACCTGGGCCCAAGAGGGTGGAAGAGGCCGCACAGACAGTCACCAAGACCAGACTGGACAGACACGCCTGTGACGATGGGGCCACACGGACAGGGGCAAAGCAGCTTCGGGCGGGGGCTCCTCCAGGGCGGAGGCGGCCAGAAGTGGGGAGAGACAGAGGCAGGGCAGGGCCACACCTGGAGCAGCACGGAGAGCCCCCTGGCTCCCCCGCCCCCATGCAGCTGGCCTTGGTCTGGTGCCAGCATGGCTGCCGTGCATGCCCACCTCCAGTCAGGCCCCGGGGGGTGAGTGGAGCCGGGTCCCTGCGTCCGCCTGCAGTTTACGGGCCAGGACCTGCTTTTGGGGCAGCCCAGGATGCCCGGCCCCCAAGGGTACAAGTGGCAGAAGTGTCCCGCATGCCTGCTACAGTGCTCAAAGGGGGCGCCATGGCTAGCCCAGGTCGGGGGACGCAAACACTGCCCTCAGCCACCTGGCAGACGGCGTACCTCCCAGGACAGGTGGGCTTGCTCCCAAGGCCTCAGCCCGGGTCTCCCAGGAGGATGCTGGGCCACCCGGCCTGGGGGAAGCCGCTGGGTCACAGGCGGGGACACACGGACACATGGGGGAGACGGAGGGCGGGTGTGCGGGGAGCAGGGGGCGTAGGCAGAGCCTGGAGGCTCCCGCGTGTCCTCACCTTGAGTCCTGCTTTCAGGGTCAGCCACCTCATCCCCAAAGACAGAGCGGACGAGAAAGGGGCCCAGGAAGGGCAGTGACATGGTTAAAGGCACTTGGGGGCAGGCGAGGTTTCCAGATTGGGGAGGGGAGGGGAGGAGAGAGAGAGAGAGAGGCTGAGACTAGGGCACGGGCGAGGCCGAGCAGACAGGGCCATGGGCTCAGGAAGCCGCCGCAGGCCACAGGGGCCTCCCTGGCCAGCGGCCGGCCGTGGGCGGGGCAGCGCCAAGAGGGCCGCCGAGCCCC
>NW_011889020.1:776267-783005 GCF_000151845.1 Pteropus vampyrus
CAGGTCTCACACTTTCTGTCCGTGCATGCCCTGTGGCTGTCCTAACAAAGTGCCACACCTGGTGGCTTAAAACAGACAACCTGAGCCTCTTCTCGCATGCCCTTCACGCTCCCAGTCCCAAAGCCTCCTCCACACTCATCACAGCAGCCTCCACTTCCCCACGGGGACCGTACACTCGTCACAGCAGCGCCCCGCGCCCCCCACCAGGACCCACACACGTTTCCTGTCACTGCCGTAACTCAGGACCACACTCTGGGTTCAGACAACAGGCACCTACCTGCCCCTGTCTGGGGGCCAGCGGCCAGAGGCCCAAGCCCAGAAGGCAGGGCTGAGGGGCCCGGGGGAGGTCCTGCCTGCCTGTCCCACCGGCAGCCCCAGACGGCTGGGCAGGTGCCCGCATCCTCCCGGCCATGCCAGCCACGACCATGTCACATGAGACCCTTTACTTAGTCACATCCCAAGGGCTCGGGGATGGTCCCCGGCACAAGGGCCCTGGGGCACCCTCCTGTCCACTCTGTCGGACGAGCCCTTCTACGCCAGCACCCCGACCTCTGCGGAGGCCTGCTCCACCCGGCCGGCCCTCGGGCAGCAGGCCCAGGCCGAGCGGTCCACCTGACCTGAAGGCGAGGCCGGACTTGCTCTTCAGGTTCCGGAGCAGCTCCAGCTGGTTGAGCGGCGGGATGAGTCTGCGGGCAGAGGATAGGCCATTGAGCCCCGCTGCCCGAGGTGGGGGACCCCGCCAGCTCTCCCCAGCCTGCGGCTCTCAGCAGAGCTGGTGCTAGCGCCCAGGGGACACGGCATGGCCTGCCACAGGCAGAGGGCAGAGTCTGTGGCAGGTGGCCCAGGGCACCACCTGCATTCTAGGGCTGTACCTGTCCCGGGCCTCGGCCTGGGGAGCAGGCAGTGACCAGCACACCCAGCAGAAGTTAGGAGCAGGAGCGGTTCATGGACACTTCCGCCCACGTGGAGCGAGTCGAGCAGGGCCCTGGAGGACAGGCAGGGGGGCAGAAGGCCTCCGCTCTCCCGTCCCAATCCCTACACATCTGAGGGCAGCACCCCAATAGGTTGAGGCCCCCAGGCCCCTCCCTGCAGAGCCGGGCGGGGCTGAGGCTCGGAGCAGCTGTGCTGGGCTGTCGGGGGGCTGCCCGGCTCTGCTCTGACCTGCCCCCAGCACAGCCTGACGGCCAGGCCTTCAGCCACCACGGCCACCAGGCAGCTGCAGGCAGAATGTCCACAGAGGCAAGAGTGGGATCTAGACCCTGCCTTGGAGCCACGGTGGGCTCTGCAGCCCGGGGAGCCCCCTGGGGAGGCCCCGGGCTCTCACCCCTGAGACGTGGATCGGGGACCTGCCGCCTCTCCCAAAGGACCCCACCCCAACCCCACCCGAGGCTCCTCGCCACCACCTGCCCCGTTCCCCACCTCATCTTACGGAGGAGACGCCCTCACCCTGCACGACCCCAGGTCCTGGTCTCCTCTCCTGACGCAGCCTGCACCTGCCATGACACCCCCCTGCTGTGACACCCCACTCACCGTGACACCCACCTGCTGTGACACCCCCATGTTGTGACACCCCACCTACTGTGACACCCCCACCTGATGTGACACCATCTGCTGGGACACCCCATTTCTGCTCTGACATCCCCAACCCACTCCGTGACACTCCCACCCACTCTGACACCCCCACTTAGCCTGTTGGGGCCCCAATCGCTCCCTGCAAACCATGCTCAAGACCCCCCCCAGCCCCAGCTCCCGAGCCGTCCTGAGTCTCCGCCCTGCTGGACACTGCGCCCTCGTCCAGCAGCTGTGTTCCAGCTTCTCCTCGCCATCCGGTCACGCCACCCGAGCCCTGCCCCTCCCACGTCTCCTCCTGGGTTTGCTCCCCCTCCTGTACCCGCTCTCCCTCCACTCCAGGCCAGGCCAGAGCCCACCCCCGTGATCCTCACGCTCAAACACGCAGTGGCTCCCCACGGCCTCCACGATGCTAGGACCACAGCCTGCAATGGCCCCCGGCCCTGAGTCTCGGCCGCTTCGCTCTGGTCCCCGCCTCTGCTGTCCGGCGATGCCCCTCCCTCTGCAGAGCCTGCCTGTCACTGCTCCCTCTGCAGACCTGGCACAGCCAGACCGGGAGTGGTGTCTCCCTCCCTCTCCCCCATCCTCAGGGCTGACCGCTATCCTTGGAGGTCGGAGGTCAAGACTAAGCAGGAGGCCTGCGCAGTTGTGTTGGTAATGCCACGGGCAGCAGAGACCCCAGGACTGAGCTGGCCTCTCCCTCAACCACCCACCCCTGGGCCTGGAACAGACCCTGGGACAGGCCTCGCTCCTCGGCCCACACACGCTCAGGTCCAAGTGTCCCTGCGGGGGGCACGCAGATGGGACGTGCCCTGGACACACAGCCGCAGGAGACAGGACGCGGGCAACAGGGCTGCGGGCGGCGCACGCACAGCCCGTCGCTTCTGAGGGCGGTCCATTGTGGAGGATGAGGGTGCGCTGTGCTGACAAGCGTGGGGGACACATCGGGGCACCCCCAGGAGAGAGCGGCAGCTGGCCTGGGGGGTAGCTGGCTGGAGGACAATTCTAGCCACCCAGGTGGCTGGCAGACCTTGGGGGATCGGGGCCACAGGGGAAGATGAACTGCGGACACCTCCCAGGGCCAGGAGCCTGTCAGAGCCTGAAGCGGGACCACCAGGAGCCCCAGGGACCCAGGGTCCCGGGTCGCGGAGGACACTGTTCCCGCCGCCACCTTCCCCCGAGTGAGGCCTCTGGGGTCGCTGGGGGAGGCAGGCGCGTGCTGGGGATGGAGACGCCCAGAAGGCCGGCCCAGCACGGGCACAGCGCACCCCTCCCTCCTGAGTGGGAGGGCTGAGGTCCCGACACGGATCCCGGGGAGGGCACCAGGCGAGGACGCGTGACCCCGGAGGTGCCGGCAGAGATGCTGCCCGGGCCCTCCAGCTTTGCGGCCCCCACTCTGCAGGGCTGTGCACAGCCCGACGGAGCCGCCCAGCATGGCCCCCCACTCCGCAGGGAAGGGGCCTGTGCACGGGCGAGACTTCCTGCAGCAGCTCAGCGCCCCCCAACCTGAGCACCGACCCCATTTGCTCCCTTTGGGCAGCGGTTAAGGTACAGCAGGAGAGAGGCTCCCCCGCAGACCAGACGCAGCGATGGGGGACGGCAGGGTGCACGGCGGGCCCTCCCTTCTCCCAGGGGCTGTGTCTCCCTCCCGCTGCCACGGAAAGATGGGGCCTCTGGTCCACAGATGGGGGAGCTGCCCGGGGAGAGACCCGCGTGCAGAGCAGAGCCGCCTGCCAGGAGCAGGGGCACGGCTGGGTGTCCCCCGAGCTGGGTGTGGAGCCCCCATCTCCACCAGGTCTGCACTGTAAGTGGGGCCCATGGGTGGGATGGAGGCACAGGGAAGGGTCCCCAGCCACTGAGACAAGGCAGGAAGCAGGACAGGACAAGGAACAGAAGATCCCCTCGGACAGACTGATCCACACAAGAAAGCAGCGGAGGGGGTGGCAGGGGACAGTGGAGGGACAAAACCAGGAGAGGCAAGGAAGGTGCACTCCAGCCGGGCGCGGGGGTGACGGAGACAGCGCCCTGCCGCCCGCCGGGGTCCGCAGGCCGGGGCAGAATGCAGGGTGCTTGGCGGGGTGGCCCTGTGACAGTCCCACACAGAGGACAGAACCACACCACACGCCCTCGTCCATGCATTTCCTACCTGGAGGCCCCGTAGGTTTGAGCTTGCGAGCTTTCAAGTGTTTTCACACACACACAAGGGAGAAGAACAGAAACCGTAAAAGAACGGGGTGAGAAAGAGAACAGGGAAAGAATAGTTGGGGGGACGGGCAGAACCCGGAGTTAGCGCGAGGCGCAGCCGGCCTTGGCCAGGACGGCGGGGGGCGCAGCGCGGGGGCTCGGGAGGCTGCGCGTGCCCGGTGGGCGCCGGAGGGGGGCAGTGGCAGCCCCTCCCCAGGTGACAAACCGGAGGCAGGTGGCGGGTGGGGACAGCGCTGACTTCAGGGCCCTCAGGAGGAACCGGCCCAGCCGCCCTGGGGGGAGGGCGCCGTGGGCGGAAACCCCCAGGGATGGTGCCCCCCACTCCGAGGGCGTCAGCCCGGGGCAGATGCTGGGCGACCCCTCTCAGCTCAGACCTTGTTCTAAATGCGAGTGGGGCGTAGACAGACCTGGGGTGGCCGCACTCTCTCCCGGCCGCCCCCTGCCCTTGCTGCAGACCATGTGGCTTCTGCCTGCCTCCCCCCAGAGAGGGCTCCTCTTCTCCCTACCCGCCGAGGGCGCCTAGGGGTGTCTGTGTGCTCCGTCCTGCTGGGGCGCCTGGGCCCCCGGCCCGCTGCGGTCTGCAGTCTCCCTTTTCTCGTGAAGACTCGGCCCTAGCCCGCGGACGCAGGGCCGGGGTGCTCCTTGAACTTCTAAAGCTAGGGGACCATTTACCTCGGCTCTCGGGGGGCCTGTCTTCGCAGTGCCCACAGCACGGGGCACCCCAGCTAGGAAGCTAAGCGAGGGGATGGGGGTGAAAACAAAAGCCGCGGGCTATGGAACAAAGAGCAAAATCAACGCCGAAATGAACCACGCACAGGACTTGCTTTCTGAACAGAACGCACACTTTAAAGAAAAAAGAAACAAAACTCAATCCAAATAATGAACAACGAAAAATGGGGTTTGGGACGGATGGGCGTGAAGGGCCACGTGGCGGGCGGTACCTGTACACGGGCACGGTGACCGTCCGCTCATAGTACTGCCACGTGGAGTGCAGGTCCGTGCGGGACAGGTTGGTGGCATAGAACCTCCAGGCGGACTGCAGGGGGACCAGGCGCGGGTCAGGCGCCAGGGCGGGCCGCGGGAGCACGACCGCGGAGCCCCACAGCGGAGCCCCACCTGTCCCCGCCCCCACAGGCCGCAGGCCACCCTGTGGAGGGCCCCGCGGGGCGAGGCCGGCGGGGCACACAGCGAGCCTGCTCCTTTCCTCCGGGTCTGGCCTGACACCGGGCAGTTGTAACCGGGCACCGTGGCCACCTCTGCCTCCCCCTCCCGTGACGGGACATTACCCTGGGCCCGCGTGGGTCCCCGGAGCAGGGGCAGGGGACACAGGCCTCCATCCTGCCTGGCGTGGTGGCCCGCAGCCACTGGGGGAGAGGGCCCCGGCCTGCCGCTGACACGGGCCCCGCCTGGCCTGACCTCCGTTCCCAACGTTTGCTTGCAGTGAAAGTCAGCATGACTTTAACGTGAGTCAGCATTTTAGGGGGTCCGATTCAGCGCCATGGATACTCCCCCTCAGTTGTGCAACCCTCACTGCCGTCTAGTCTCACATGTCCATCCCCCCAAAACAGAGGGTCCCCACGCTCACGGGCAGTCACCCCACTCCTTCCCCCGCCCCCCAGGCCCGGGCGACCGCCTGTCTGCGGGTCCCCGCACCGTGCACAGCGCCTAACGCCGGGCCCCATGGCACACGGCCTGCCGCGCAGGCTCCCTCCCCTCGGCGCGTTCCCCGGCCCGTGCACGCCGTGTGCGTCAGCGGTCCGTGTGACGGTGGTGCCACCCTGCGTCCAGCACCCACGACGGTCACACAGCTGGCTTCCGCCTTCGCGCAGCTGCGAACATCAGCGTGAACGTCCGGGGTTGAGCCCGTGTGCACTTCTTTTGGGTGTGTCCCTAAAACTGGGATCGCTGGGTCCCACGATGACACCCAAACTTTTCTAGAGGGTCTGCACCACTTCGCATCCCCACCAGCAACATGTGACAGCAACTTCTCCACGTCCCCCTGAGCTTTCTATTTCGCTGTTGTTTACCCGCCCGGGTGAGTGCGAGGTGGTGGATTCGACCTCACTGTGGATTTGACGTGCATTCCCCTAACGCCCGATGGCATCGAGCATCCTTTCCTGCGCTTGTTGGCCCTCTGCATGTCTTCTTCGGAGAGATGTCCATCCAAGTCCAGCGCCCGCTTCTCTGTGGGGCTGCCTGTCTTACTGCTGGGCTGCAGGAGCTCTCACACATTCCGGATGCCGGACACTCATCAGATAAATAACTTGCAAACGCTCTCGCCCTTCTGTGGCCTGTCTTCTCGCTCCGCAGTGCCCCTGGACGCACAAAAGCCTTTCACTCTGACAGAGTCTTCTGTGTCTACGTTTCCCTCTCGAGGCTTGCGATTTCGGTGTCATTTCTAAGAAAGCATGGTCACGGAGATTTCCGTTTATGGCTCTTCTAAGTTCTATAATTTTAGCTCTTCTATTCAGGCACTGCGTCCATTTCGAGTGCACTTTGCGTATGGTGTGAAGCGAGGGCCAGATTTCATTCTCTTCAAAACAGATTTCCAGTGGTCACAGCACCAGTAGTGGCAGGGACAACTCTCCCCCCACTGGAGGAACGTGGCACCCTGGTCAGGAGACGCATTTCCAGGCCCGACACGGGCCGCGCCCTGCAGAGCACCCCACGTGAGCTCGGGGAGGACGTGGCGCCCGCTGTCATCGGAGAGCTGCTCCGCAGACGCCTGCAGGGCCAGCGGGTCTGTGGTGTTCGGGTCCTTGTCCCTCAGGATCTTTGCTGCTTTCTCCGTCTGCCGTGGAAAGTGGGGTACTGATATCTCCTCTTACTGTGAAAATGCCTATTTCACCCTCCCATTCTGTCCATTTTCATTGCGTGTATTTTGGGGCTCTGCGTTGGTGTGCACGTGTTTACAGTCCCTACACATTCTCTTTGGATGGACCCTTTCATCAGGATGTGACAGCC
>NW_011889020.1:784880-789152 GCF_000151845.1 Pteropus vampyrus
GTTTAGCGACTTTTCCAGACTATTCCGTACACACTGTGCTCACTCCATCGGTTCCGTTAGCTCAGTGGGCAGCTAGGGATCTGACAGACGCAGCTCAAGCAGCTACTGGCTACCTGAGTGGGGATCTCTGAGCCCCAACCTCGCATGTGCAGGCTGGGGGTGACAGCACCCCTGCCTACTGGGGCTCTGAAGGGCAACCGCGGTGGCACCTGTGACAGCCTGGCCCGGGACCCGGGGCCCACACAAGACGACAGCCAGCACCAGCAGCAGCACCTGTGCTGTGGGGCCTCAGGCACCGGACTGGTTCTCAGCACCCGAACTAGGTTTCCACGCCTGACACGGTTCTGCAGAGGGACAAGGGTGCATCCACAGACGGGGCAGCACCGCGCAGGGCTCCGCCCCTGGGCACAGTGGGACCCGGACTCCGCTGGCCGCGAGGGGGGCGCCTGGACTCACCTGGATCAGGCCCGCGGCGGGGTTCCGCCTCTTCTCGAAGTGCTTCTGCCGGTGCTGCTCCTGGACCTTCAGGGCAAAGCCAGACCCCAGAATGCCCTGCAAGTCGTCGGGGTCAGATGGTGCCCCTGGGACCCCAGCCCCCACCCCCCGCCTTTGCCTGCACACCCCTGGGCCTCTTGGGCTCCACTCCCCCACCCACACACCAGTCTCTCACCGCCCAGAGGCCAGGCTGCAGGAAAACATTGGGCTGGGACAAAGGGAACGTCAGCTTCTAGGAGTGTGGCCGTGTCCACACTGAACACCTGGGCCCCAAGAGTAACTGTCCTTCCCCAGCCTGTCCACACTGCAGCCAGGCTGGTGGGGAAGGAGCCCAAGACAGCGGCCCCTCTGCCCTGCCCGGCCGTGAGTGGACAGTGAACAGAGTTCTCGCCCTTTCTGCAGGAGATGGGGTCTTTGGTTCCCTGGATACCCACAGCACTGCTCCTGGCCACAAGGACCCTACTGGCCAATCCCACCAGACCAGGAGGAGCTGACAGCAATCAACAGACGCGGGGTCAGAAGCCACGGCTTGGGGATGCTCAGAGCACTCCAGTGAAGCATGTGGCGCTCCCAGCTCCAGGCCAGGGTGGCCCTCATGTGGGTTCCTGCTCCTGTTCCATGTCCCCCGAGTGGACGGGGGCCCAGGGCAGCCTGTGGTCCCTGCGCCCTGGGCCCGCCAGAGGCAGGGGCTCACCGCAGGAAGAGCGAAAAAGGAGACACCGATGAGGGTGAAGGTTGCCGCCAGGAGCCTCCCGTTCCAGGTCTGGGGGTATTTGTCCCCGTAGCCGATGGTCGTCAGGGTGATCTGTGGGACAGCAGGTCCAGTCACCTACCAGGCCTAGCACTGGCCACAGAGAGGCCCTTGTCCCGAGCCAGACGCTCACCCGCACGCTCAGGGCAGGCTGGACGCTGGGAGGCGGGACGAGCACGGAGGCCGCCCTCGCCCCCGCCTCCCCCGAGGGGCCCCGGTGAGGCCAGGGGCCGCAGTGGCCGTCCTTCATCCCTGCAGCAACCAGACCTAAACTCCGTGAGTCCCTTCTCTGTCCCCTACACGTGGGGGTGGCGGGAGGCATCATCTGAAGGCCATGTTCCCGGGTCACACCAGGGTGCCCAGGAGGCAGCTGTCACATTCGGCACAGAGGTCCCGCCCCAGGACCAAGGTCACGGGCAGCTCTGGGGCTGAGCCCGAAGCAGGGTGAGCTGCCAGTAGGCGTGGGAAGGGCCAGGGGCCTGAGAGGGCACAGTGCCCAGAGGAAACCGCAGGGACGGGACGGGACAAGACAGGGCCCAGATAAACGGTGCAGAGCATGGGGTGCCTTCCGGGGTGACCTGTACGCTCAGGCCAGGAGAGAGGGAGAGGCCGGGGCGGTAACAGGAGGGGAGGAAAGGGGTGAGGCAGTGCACCCCCGGAGCCAGCGGGAGGCGGGCTGCTCCTGGTGCGAGGGGGGCCTTGGGGGAGCCCCACGATGTGGGGTGAGGTGAGGAGGCGGGGCAGGTGCTGCCATGCCTGGCCCGGAGGGCAGGAAGGGGCTCGGCGGGCATGCATGGTGGCTGCAGCACACAGGTTCTTGGGGGGACGTTTAAACACGTGTAAGCACTACCTTGATTAAACATGTAAATAACGATTTTAAATCAATGTTTAAAGACGGGAAGGCCACTGGCCAGGGGGCAGGGCAGGTGCGTCACGAGCCAGGAGCCCGGGGCCCAGCCTGCGCTGTGTCGGCTCCGTGCCTGGACACCCGGGGGAGGCTCCGTGGGTGCCAGGGTACTGCCCCCTGCGCCCGGCCTCCAGCCCTCTGACCACCTGCTTCCCGCACGGTCAGATCGAAGGACACGTGTTCCCAGACTTGTGGCAATCGGGAAAATAACTAAAGATAAACTGAATCTGACGAATCTGGGTAAGAGCCACACACTCGCCCAGCAACTGGATTGGCAATATCTGCCCAGGCCACATGACCAGCATTTGCGGAGGGAGGTCTGGGGTCCCAGGAGACGGTGGACCCATGGGACCATCCACGTGTCCCCAGGCCAAGTACCCTGAGCCTCCAGGAAGAGCCCGCAAAGGAGGAGCGCTCTGGCCTCCCGCCCAGGGGTGTCCGTGGGACGCACGAGGAGCCCGGCCGAGGGTGGTCAGCTGGGGGAGCTGAGGCCGCGGGGCCCAGGCGGTCTCCGGAGGACATGCTCTGCAATCCCCGGGGGGCAGGAGGGGCCCTTCAGAGCGTGGCCCGGGAAGGTCCTTGTCAGAAGAGGCCACTTGCACCAGGTTATGAGAGAAGGAGCCCCAGAGGGGCTTGAGAGGCGGGTGGCCATGAACAAGGGGCAGCCCAGGGGGTCTGGTGTCCCCTTTTCAAACTGTCCTGACCCTCAATGTGACAGGCAGGACTACCCCTCTGCCCTGCCAGCAGAGGTCACACGCGGGCGGTCAGCAAGGAAGGGAGGACAACCAACGGCAGGCCCCGGCCTCTCCACCCGCACACAGGCCAGCAACAGGTGACCAGCAGGTGGTCCCGGAGAGACGTCTTCAGCCAGGCCCCGGGGGGCAGAGGACACAAGGGGGGATGGAGGAGGGCCCCCAAGGAAGGCCGCAGCAGGCCAGCGTCCCTCAGTGAAGGACAATGATGCCAGCAGCTGGGACTCACCAGGCCCCACCAGAGTGCGTCGGCGTAGGTGTCAAAATGATCATTCTCGCCCTTCTCCGCCAGGTACACCAGAAACGAGGCCAGGATGAGGCACAGGAAGCCGATGTACCACGCGGTGACCAGCTCCTGAAAGGCACGGAGCGTCAGAGCACCTGGCCAGTGTCCAGCCCAATCCGCCCCCCGGCCACACGGCCCAGAGCTTGAGGCAGGCAGCAGGGGTGGCTGGTTTTCCAATCCTGTCCCTGGGTGTCCCCACACCTGGCACCTCACACCTGGGAGGATGGCGGCTAAGGATGGCCCAGCATGTGCATCTTCTTGGGTTTGGGAGTGTCCCAGGTGGCCGACAGGCTATCATGCCAGAGAATCCTGGGACTTCAGACCGTACCACATGTTCCCCGAGCCTGGGGGAGACCCCACCTCCTTGGGAGCCAGCACCTCAGCACCTGAGGGGCTAGCTCCTGTCCTGTCCTGTCCTGTCCTGTCCTGGGCACAAGCCCCTGAGCCAGGGCCCAGACAGGAAGGACAGTGGGAGGTGGGGAGGTGGTCGTGGGAGCCTGGGGCAGGCCTCTTGGGCGCTCCCTGGAACAGGGAGGGGTGCGGGACAGGACGCGAGGCTGCAGCCACCTTGTGCGTTTTTGCGGCATTGAGTGCATTGAGCACACACGTCCGTGACCACAGGGGGCAGGGAGGGGGGCAAACGCCCGGCTCTGCTGGCCAGCGCCCCGCCTCGGCGCCGCCCCCGCCGCTCACCTTGCTGTGCGCGTAGACCACGGAGCCCAGGAGCTTCCAGGTGCCGCCGCGCCGGTCCATGCGGATCATCCTCAGGATCTGCAGGAAGCGCAGGCTGCGCAGCGCGGACGTGGCGAACACGTTGCCCTGGGAGCCGGCGGCCAGCACGGCGATGGAGGCGACGAGCACCATGATGTCTGCGGGACGCGGCGCTGAGGCAGCCGGCCCTGCGCCACGGCCCCGCCCCGGCTGCGGGTGGGAAGGGGCCCCAACCGCGGTTCCGGTTCCAAGGGGACAGACGGGTCACCGGCAAGGCGCCCGTGGAGCCCGCTGTCCGCCTCGCCCCGCCCGGGAACGCCTGCCTCTCAGGCCTCGATGACCACGCGCTCTGGCGCCCAGGCAGGCGCCG
>NW_011889020.1:790427-793102 GCF_000151845.1 Pteropus vampyrus
CGAGAGCCCCGCAGAGTCACACGCCACGCTCTTCCTGTCCACAGCTGTTCCCTCTCCAGCTCAGCAAAAACCTCCGTCTTCCTATTACGACCAACCTTCACAAATGGCCGCAGGCACCCTTGCCTGGCGTTGGCATGGCGGGTCCAGCGTGGACAGTGAGGCCCGTCCAAGGCTCCATGCGGAGCATCCAGCCACAGTGGGCAGGGCGGGGCCTCAGGGAGCACGGCCTCCCACGGATGACTGAGGACCTGAGCCAGGGCTCCTGTGTGTGGGAAAGTTGATCAGGGGTCCCACACCTCGCGTCCCCTTGTGTTCTCACCATCCGGACACCCCGTCACTCAGCCCCAGCGCCCCAGAAGTCAAGACCACCAGTCTCCCATTTGGGACAGGGGCCTGAGACCCTTTGGGGCCAGCACTGCATGATCCAACCTGAGCCTGGGCTGCACCAGGCGCACTCAGCACCAAGAAGCCGCGGCCAGATCGCGGGGCACCTCCGCGGCCTGTCCCACGAGCCCCAAAGTGGCCTGGCAAATGCCCAGAGACAGAGGCTCCCCGGGGCTGACCCAGCCCCCCCCGGGAGCGCGGCGGTGGCCGACGTGCTGACAGTGGCTGCTGGCACAGACAGAACGCACGCAGAGGAACTGTCACATTTCAAAGCCACAATTAATTTCCTCTGCTCATTAGCCAATTTATTCAATTAACTGAGCCCTGGAAGAGTCCAGATAACTCATAGGCCTTACATTCGTTTTCTCCCGACCCGGCTGTGGGGAGAAGGGGCACCCAAGCTCAGCGGGTGCACCAGAGGTAGAGGACGGGAGGTTCTGGGGTTCCAGGTGGGACCAGGGGTCAGGCAGTGGGACACACGGGAAGCCCCGCCCATCGCAGACGGCGCATGGGACCCAGCTCGGCTCAGCACTGGCATGCAGGGAGCCCAGGGGAGAAGAGAAGGGTGTCCCTGGCAGAGGGAAGAGCAAGTGGGGTGGCCAAAGTGGGGGAGCATGGCCTGTCCCAGGACCTGGCAGCGGGCGAGTCTGACAGACTGGAGGAGGGGGCCAGGGGATGCCGGGCACTGTCATCCCTGCGTGCAGGACTCGAACAGAGTGGGGGGCTGCGCCCACAAAGACCCGACCTCCGTGCTGCGTGAAAGCGTCCGTCCAAAGCAGAGAAGGCCCAGGCCCCAGGCGACCAGGCCCTCTCAGCCCTGCTGCCTGGCGGTGGCTCTGCCCGGCGTCCCAGAAAGTGGCGCCCGGTCCGGCCAGATGTACAGCGGGGGCCAAGCCCACAGTTCAGGGGAAGATGGTCCCATCCCTCCAGCGGCCCTGCCCCAGAAAGCACCAGCGGCAGCCCAGGCTTGTTGAGTTTGAGAACAGACGGTCACAGATGGCACAGTAGGGGGTGCAGGGGAGGCGGCAGGAAGGAGGCTCCGCACGCCCACACCTCGCACGCCCACACCTCGAGGCAGGGCGAGATGGGGAGGCTGCCTGCGGCTCCCTGACATGTCCCCAGGCACTGACGAAGAAGTCCCACAGAGAAGGGCACCCCCGCAGCACGCCTGCAGGCCCGGGGCTGGGTCCCGGGCAGGGCGCCTCCAAGCTACAGGGCCGCCCACTGCTCCAGGCAGCTCCACGGTAGAGAAAGACCTATTCCCAGGCCTCTTCCTGCCCACAGGCTCCCCGGTAACCAGCGGCCGCCCGCCCCGCACGCAGCGGCATCCCGGGCCCTGATGGAGGACTGGGAGACAGGGAACCTCATGGTCCCTGGGCACGGCATCCTGGGACAGGGACACTTCACTGGGGTCCAACCCCGGGGAGCCTGGGGGCCTCTCTCAGACACAAGGCTCCACCCTCCCGCCCGCAGCCCTGCAGGCCACCCGAGCTTCCCGTGGACGCTCGGGGTCACAAGCACAGCAGGGGCTCCCGCATGCTGCCCTGCAGGCCTTTCTCGCCCCTGGGCTCCGCTCCGGATGGACGCAGCTGGCAGCCATGGGTCCAAAGGCACCCCATAGAGAGGGTACACTGACCAATACCACTGTGCCACCCCCCGTGGTGGCTGTGCACTCAGAGCACTTGACCCCTCCGGGCCCCAGAGGGCATGGATGACTCCTGAAGACCTGGGTTTGCTTCCTCCCAAGTGAAGGCAGGGAGCAGCCCCCCCACCCCAGGCTGGGAGCTGCAAGGCTTGGCTCGGCTCAGCTAAACACCAGCACCATCCTGGGGCTCTGGGGAGTATGCTCGAGCCCCCCAGCCTGGGGACTGTCCAGGCTGCAGGGAAAGAAAGAAGGGGCGGGGGAGGCGTCTCTGATGGCAGGAGGCTTTCTGCAGCTCGAGCTAATTATGATAATGAATTCAAAGTCAGGATGCTTCCCTGGCAGCGGTTGCCAAGGAGACAAGCATCACAAGCAGCTGGTCCCCAGATTCCAGAGGCCAGGATGGGGGACAGGCAGGATGGCCAGTGTGGGAAGCGACCTCAGACAGGCGTCCACCTGGGAGATGGGGAAACAGGTCACCTGGGGAGCGAGCCCTTCCGTCTCCAGCACTCCAGACCCGAAGGAGACACCTCAGCTAGACGTCGCGGGGGAGGGGGCTTCTGGCTGCAGTCTGAGCTCTGATCAGAGGTGGGACCCCTCTTTTGAAACAGGAGGAGGCACAGCAAGGTCTTGAGTGCTAAGGAGCTGG
>NW_011889020.1:795075-796283 GCF_000151845.1 Pteropus vampyrus
CGCTGGCAGGGCCCCACCCCCGTCAGGCGAAGGACCCCTGCTGGGCCCCCCTTCTCTTGTGAAGCCTGGGTGTTCTGGGCGCATGCCGCCACGGGGTCCCGAGGTTGGAGGGCTCCCTCTCAGAAGCACCTCCTTCCATGGCTTTCCCCAGTTCCGTCTTTGTCGGCCCTGGCACTCCCAGCCCCAGCTCTCTTGGAGATCCCAGTCCTGGGGTGCATCTCCGAGGCCTGTCTGCCCTGAGCTCCCCACACACACCCCCGACACAGGACCCATGGGGTCCCACACGTGCCCTGCTCTGTCCAAGGAGCTCGCCTGGGCAGAGGGTCACCACAGCCAACTCCTGCCCCTGCTGGGCGCTCGGCCTTGTCACGGGGAAGCGTGGTGAAGGAGGGGACTGGGGAGGACCCCCCGAGGGGGCAGCACTGCTCACATCTGCTCTGAGGCTGCTTCTCCTGTCAGACTGACCCAAAAGACGCTCCAACCAGCCCACAGGCTGCCCCTCCCCCCATGCTCCCACGCTCATGGCTCTGGCACACTGGTCCCCTACAAACGTCCCTAGCTGGTGCTCTCCTGGCCTCCGCTTGCATGCCTCCAGTGATGGAGGGCTCACCCTCGGGTGTGCTTACACGGGGACCAGCCTCCAGGCCAGCGCCATAGTGGCTGTCTCCTCTCCAAGCTACAGAGTGTGAAGGGGTGTGGGGACAGGGCCACCTCATCGCCCACCCCGGGAAGCAGTGGTGTACACGTCCAGCTCCGTGGGGACAGCCCCGTGGTGCAGCGCTGGCACAGAAAACGGCACAGAGTCTGAGCCCATCTCATGAGAGACGCACAGAGCTTGAAAGCAGCGCAGGGGGGACGGGCGAGCCCGCTCGCACCTTTCAGCGCCCCCCTAGCTTCCTGCAGCGAGCTCGCCCCATCTCTGTAGCCGTCACGGGCGAGCCGAAACCGAGTGTAAGAGGCTGCTCGGGCTGTGGCACTGCCTGTCCACTGCCTGGGCCACATACCTAATTCCTTCCACACGATATTAATTCAGTTCTCAGCTGATTAGGTGCACACGTCGGAGCCAGTGCTTTCTGGGGAGCGGAGAACTGTGGGAGCACAAAGGGCTGACTGTGGAGGCCAAAGCAAGTGGCCCAGACCAGAGGCCTTTGGCCCAAGAGTCCCGGCCACCCAGCTCCTTCCCCAGTGCCAGTCAGTCATGGGCCAAG
>NW_011889020.1:797508-797864 GCF_000151845.1 Pteropus vampyrus
CCAAAGCAAGTGGCCCAGACCAGAGGCCTTTGGCCCAAGAGTCCCGGCCACCCAGCTCCTTCCCCAGTGCCAGTCAGTCATGGGCCAAGACCCTACCCGCCGTGGGCCCAGCTGGTGCCCACAGGGAGACTCGGCGTGAGCTCGTGTTCAGGACCAGGGCCAGCTCCCCGCCAACCCCAATGCCGCTGGGCCAAGCCCTCCCCTCGTGCCGGAAGAGTCCATCCCGCAGGAGCCACCAAGTCCCTCAAAGAGGCTTGTCCATGTGGGCGAACAAACATCTAGTCTTCCAGGGACCAGGCCAGGCTCCTGTGGTGGCCCGTCCACCCAGGGGCCCTGCTCAGCGCCCTGCTCACAGG
>NW_011889020.1:799584-804904 GCF_000151845.1 Pteropus vampyrus
GGCTGAGCAGTGGCCACGGCTGGCGGAGGGGCAGTGGCCGAGAGTGCCGTCAGCACACGCCAACCCCGTCCGCCCCGGCCTCCACCGCCCATCCAGGACGTGGCCTGTCATCTGCCGAGCCAGTCACGGTGACGATAATAGAGACAGCTACGAGCTTCACAGCCGTCAAACACGGCAAGCATGGCGTCAAGTCGTTCACAGAAGCATTACCCCCACGTTACAGACGAGGAAACTTGGGGCCCGGGGTCCAGGAGCATCCAAGGGGCCAGGATCCCAGCCAGGCTGGCCCAGAGCCCACGGTCCCCACTCCTCACTATCCTCCTGTACACAGCCTCTGAACCATCTGCACCGTTACAACCTCACAGGACAGTGGTGAATGCTTTAAAAGCACACCTGACAAGGTGAGAATAGGGACAGGTGTGACCTCGGTGGTGACGGCGAGCCCACAGCTGTTACTCAGGCCCGCTCCAGCAATTTCCAGCTCAGAGCTGTCCGTTTACACTGAAAACGTGGGAAATGACCGGCCCACGCGGTAACTGAGGCAGCACTGTCTTTACTGAGAAGACACGGGACGCGCCAACGCCCGTCAGAAGCTTCGTCTGTTGAAGGGGCAGCAGCCTGCAGCCCACCCGTCAGCCTGAGCCCAAGCCCCAGGCCTGGCCTCCCTTCCAACTTCAAACAGACGTCGGGGGCCCAGAGCACAGGTCCCACGGTCCCCCGTCCTGCCCTCCGCGTGGTCTCCAGCTTTGCTGTCAGTGCCCTCCGTGAATGCCCCAGGGAGCTCTCGGCCCCCCGGGGAGGGACGCCCGGTCCCCACAGCTCACAACTCCTTGCTTTGTGATGGCCACGCGTGGACGGGCAGGAGACTAACCAAGGTCTGTGCATTAACTTCCTCACCAAGACGGACGGGGCGGCACCCTTGCCCGGCCACCCCCGCACTCAGCTCCCGCTCAGAAGGGGTCGGTTTCTTCAAAATCGCCGAGGGCTCCAGCATTTCCAGCCCTGGAGCCGGCCTCCCCACGTGCTGTGCCCCCAGGTCGGAGCACGGCGCCCACTTCAAAGGCCCGGAGCCCGCGGGCCAAGCCTCGGCCACCTGAGTCTCTGCAGAGACCGGTTCCAGTCTGTGACTGGGACCGATTCTGACAGAACCGAGGTTTTCTCTGCTCTGACCTGTGCAGCCATCGGGACGAGCTCCCTCCCCACCCATCACCCGCGGACACGGGACGCCTGTGGCCACGTACTGCTCGGTGTCACTAGACAGTATTTTGTTGTCATGGGTTAACCTCGCTTTATTGGGTGACAGTAAGAAGTCCAAAACCACACCTCTGCGGGGCGCGTTCACCTTCCGGGGCACTCCCGTGAGATCCTGACTCTCAGGTTGACAGGCCTCCCTCCCAGGACCCAGCGGGTCAGCAACGTGGAGGACGCTGGGAATGCCATGCAGACTCCCCTTTCCCTCTGAGACGGACCCTGCCATGTCCCCTGGGCAGACACTCACCTCTAGGCAGTCACAGCAAGGGGCAGTGGCCACACGTGGGCCTCCACCTCCTACCCGGGCCTGCACAGTGAGAGCAGACAGGAGATAGGGGGCAAAATTGTGACCCCACTTGGGCTGTCCAAGGCCACAAAGGGGGAGGCGCGTGGACCCCTCCTCGACGCTGAGAAGCAGGAGGTGACGCCTGGCTGAGCAGCCCCCAGCCTCAGGCCCCTGAAGTGTCACGTGGACGCCTTCAAGGATGGAGAGGGCTTGGTGGCTCTGCATGAGAGAAAACAGTTCACGCAAAGCCAGCCGGGAAAGCCCCTCCTGCTGCCGACATGGTCTTCCCTGGGCCTGTGTTAAGTGATTCTGTCCCAGCAACTCCCAGTGGCTTCTGGGTGTCGGGAAGGCCGGGCAATCTGCACCCCAAATGCTCGTCTCTGAGGCCAAGACGCCCCTTCAGCTCGAGCAGAGCGACTCTGGAACTCACTCAGCCTTTCTTGGCCTCAGCGTCCCCACCAGTGACAAAGGGCAACGTAAGCCTCTCGCAGGCTCACGTGAGAAGTTCCTGAGAGCTGCACCCAGCGGGCCGAAACAAGCGGGGTTCCCGTTTCGGTTCCCCGTGAGCAGCACAGAGGCTTCCTGTGACGGAGTGACTGCCCGGCTCCCTTCGAGTGGGAGACAGGCGCTCTCAGAGGTGCCACCGCTGTGGGCGCTCCTGGCGCAGACAAGCATCCTGACTCCGTGGTTTGGGGCCTTTTCTGCACCTCGTGCTCCCTGAGACATTCCTGCAAATTCCAGACCTTGCACCTAGAAAAGCCACCTACACAGAGCTGTCCCCATCTCCAGTGCACGACCCCCCAAGCCTGGAGCCGCTGGCTGAGCTGTGAGCGGAGCAGACGGGGAGGAGCAGTCACGGGGCCCTTCCCACACAGCACGGCGCCCCCCGCAGGGCCCCCGCCGCTGCTGGCAGCACCTGAGTGTCAGAACCCAGCCTGCCCACCCAGAATCCCACCCCGGGGTGCCCACCAGACCTGGTGAGCAGTCACTCAGGGCGGGGTCTGCCCTGCCAGAGCCACACTCCGTCCAGCACAAGCCACACTCCGTCCCTCGGGCTGGGACAGGCGGTCTGAGCCGCTTCTGTCCAGGCTGCCCACGCTTCTGTGGTCTGCGTCCTCCTGACTCGGGGAAGGCGCCTGTCCCCCAGTCTTCTGGGAGACCTCACAGGCAGAGGGAGCGATGGGCATGGCTCTGTGCCCAGGGCACGTCTGCAGAGGAAGCCCCTTCCACAGGGGTGCACATGGACCAATGCCCACCAAGACCGGGGACACTTCCGCCTTCCAGAAGCCAGGCTTTGGGGACAAAAGGCAAAGGAAAGGTGGCCCCGGAGGGCGCGGTGCTGCCCCAGACCCCAGGACAGGTCTCCAGCCAGGACTGCCAGCCCCAAGCCTGTCCCCACCCTCCACTGGCTTCCCCAGGCCCAAGTCAGCACCAAGCCTTTAATTAACGAATCCATAAACCAAATGAGGCACAAGCACGAGCTAGTCCGTCACTCCGAGCTGGGCAAGGGAGTTGGGGCGGGGCACAGGGGCCGCCGCATCCTTAGGATGCTAGGACCTGAGGGGAGACCAGTGGGTGAGGGTGGTACAGGCCTCCTGAGTCCCAGGCGGGGCTGGGCTTGGGGACGGAGAATTCCACACCCAGAGGCTGGGGGATGGGCAGTGAGCACCAACAGCAGGATGGATGTGACAGCGAATGTGTCACCATTCTGAAGAGCCCCTGGGCCAGCCCTGAGAGGTCATCTCCGCCACTCCTTGGGGGCGAGGAGCAGCTGCACCCGACGTTGCCAATGGGAAAACTGAGGTCTGCAGAGATTGTGACTAGACCTACATGCCTAACTTAACAGCCACTAGAGACCCCCTGCCTTCCCTGCTCCCTCAAGTCCCCGCTGCTGTGTGGCCTTCTGAGTTCGAGCTGCACACCAGGGAGCTGGGAGCAAGGAGGCGGCAGCGGGAAGGGCAGAGCTGCCTTGACAGTGAGAGCGTACTCCTCTGAAGGCCTCCCAGGCCTCAGGGCCCCCTGTCTTGATTCAGGGTCACCGAGGAGATGACACAGACCTCACTCACGCGAGAGCAGAGCCTGACCAGGGTCCCCACACACTCTGCTTCCGACTCTGGACACACTGCAGCTTTGAGGAGGCAGGTGGCACAGAAGGGGCAACCATTTCAGACCCAGGCAGAGACAGACCACTCGGGGCCAGGGACGAGCCCATGAGGAGGGAGCCCAGGAGATGATGCCAGCTAGGGACGTTATGCCCAGAGCACAGGAATCCTCCACCCGCAGCCACGCCAGTCAGACCAGGGGGCCACTGGGCTGTGTGGGCGGGCTCTGTGCATGTGCCAGAGGTGGCCTCAAGCCAGGACCTGGCTGACCAGAGCCGGTCCCACCAGGAACCCCCTTGGCGCCCAGCCAGGAGGGGACAAGGTGCTGGTGGGAGGGTCACTGGTGAGGAGACACAGGGCTCTTCCAAGGATGAACAACGAGCCTGTGTGGGAACACTCTCAGGACTCCCAGAGTAGCCGGGCCCTGGGGCTGGGGACAGTGCCCAGGGACCCTCCCAGGGACATGGTCCCCCCGAACCCGGTCCCCACCAGCAGCCTGGCAGTTCCCTCCCAGGGTCTTTGCCCCCATCCCACGAGGGTCTGTCCAGAACACAGGCCCGGGTACCTGGGTGTACCCAAGGGGTCACACTCAGGACACACACTCTGCTCATCCCAGGTGGGTGCTGGTCTGTCGGAGAGCTTCCCAGAGTCTGCCCCCTCCCATCCCAAAATGCCTCTTTCATACAAAATGGCCGAGTCCGGCCCGGGCTGGATGGGGTGGGAGAGAGCCTGAACGTTCGTGGCTGTGCACGCAGCGGCGCCTGCACAAACAGCACACATGGATCCCCGTGTGTGCAAGGCCAGGAGCTCCCGGGCAGCGGGCCTGGGGAGACGGACAGCCCCTTCCCGGGCCAGCGCTGGCAGGCCTCAGGACAGCAGCAACCCCCCTCCTGGGTGTCCGCTGTGCCAGGGAGGGGTCCAGAGCCCCAGCTGTGTGGGGGACATCAGGCACACAGCAGCCCCTCCCACTAGCAGTTGCAAAGAGGGGTCAGGTTGCCCTGGGGGGAGGGGGAGTCCGGGTCGCGGGCAGGGCCAGGGAGGGTGCCAGCCCCGGGGGCAGGGCGGGGGTGGGGTGGGGATCATGTTAACATCCCTCCCCCACTTCAGCAACCTAGACGCTCATTCCAGACGGAATGAGGGGTTTGGGGGTATGAAGAGGGTAGGCCAGCGCTTCCCTCGTCATCCCCCCGTCCTGGGGGTGCCCAGCCCAGGCGGACCCCCGGGAGTCCAAATCCAGAGGCAGGGAGAACAGCGCTGCCTCCCCTCCCCTCCCGCCGGCCCTTTGTTCGGTGCAGCGGCCGTGGGGGGCGGGGGGGCCTCGTGCTGACGCAACGCAGCCGGGACGCCGGTGGGGAGGGGGAGGAGGACGGGCGCCCCCGCGAGGGCCCGGACCCCCGCACCCCAGAACTCCTTCCTGCCGAATCTCTCCACGCGGCCCTGCTCCGCCCTTTGCTGCAGCAGGGCACGCGGGCGCCGGGCACTCACACGTAGGCGTGGTAGATGAAGGCCCAGCCGCGCGGCCGCTCCAGCACGTTGTACAGGAAGTTCTGCAGCCTGCGGTACACGGCGTTGCGCTTCGGCGGCTTCCCGGCGCCCGCGCCGCCCGCGCGCGGCTTGCTGAGGATGCTGCCGCGCTTGGGGGCCTCGGAGCCGGCGATGAGCAGCGCGCCGTCCCGGGTGG
>NW_011889020.1:804954-805877 GCF_000151845.1 Pteropus vampyrus
CGCTCCGCCCGCCGCCTCGCCCCGCCCCCTGTTAACCCCTGCGACGCCGCGCGCGCCGTGGGAGGGATGGGGAGGGAGGAGCCACCGGAGGTGAGCCTCGGCTGAGCTACGAGCCCCTGCCGCCCGGCCACCCCTTCCCGCCCCGGCCCGTGCGCCCTGACGAGGTCGCCTCTGGGGTGGGCAGGGCCAGGCCAGCGCTCACCTGAGCGGCCCCTGCTCCCGAGACTGGACGCCGCGGAGCGGAGCTGGGGAGGTCTCGGCCCGCCCCCAGGGATCTTACTCCTGACCCCCACCCCCACCCTGTCCCTTGGGTGTGCAGGGAGGCACCTGGGGGGACCTCCTGGGAGTTTCCTGAACCAGCAGAGGGGTCCTGGAAGACGAGGCGGGAAGCGGGGCAGGGTGGTCAGGAGCCTGAGGCCCGACTCACGTGGTGGCCTGGGCTTTGTCCGCAGACCGCAGTAGGGGCCTGCACCCGGGCAGGGGGTTGGAGGGTCGGCCCGAGGCCAAGACCCAGCCCTGAGGCCAGTGGGGACACTGGTGTCACCGCCCAGGATAAAGGAGGGCAGGCTCTGCGCATAGATGGCAGGCTGTCCCCTGGAGGGGGAGTGGGTGTCTTGGGGGTGTCCCTCTAGAATCTGCTGGTAGGAAGCCAAAGGGGCTTATTCCTCAGCCCCTGATGCTGTCAGCGCCCCACCCACTGTGCCCCCACTGGCGCCTCCCTGCACGGGACGGACTTGCTGCGGGTCCCTCCCCTGACCACCTTCGGCCTCTTCCCACACTGGCGGGGCCCAGGGCTACCAAAGGCCCTGATCAGTAGGTGGCGCTGTTTTCACTGGGCGCTCGGCTCATGAAACAGCTCCACCCCTGTCCTTTGGTCTCCAAAGCGAGGGGCCACGTGGCCTGTTGTGTGTGATTTTTTTTTT
>NW_011889020.1:806802-810367 GCF_000151845.1 Pteropus vampyrus
GCGGCTTCACCGGACTTCGGAGCGGGAAGCGGCGGGAGCCGCCTCCGCGCCTGGCGCTGTCCTTTCAGCACCTCCGCTCTGATGAGTCCCCAGAACCTTCCAAGCCCTGCGCGCTGGCCTCCCCCGCTCCGGGTGGCCTCCTCCTCCTGTCCCCACGTCACTGGCTACACTGAGCCGCCCAGCAGGGACTAGTGAGCTGACAAATCTGGCGGTGGCCACCGTCGTCTCAAAGGCCAGCTCAGGGTTGTCACAAACCACGCCTGCATCCGACAAGCTCCTGTGCGCCCCCTCCCTGTGGAGCTCAGCGCGCAGGGTCTGCCCCCCCGCCTCTGGGGACGGCTCACCACTGTCGTGTTCCCCCAGAGCCTGGCACGGATAGGGCCCCCGGATGGGTGGTCGGTGGATGTCGCGGCTGCTGGTGGCGGAGGACAAGTCGAAGCACATCAGGATCGCTCCCTTGGGGGACCCGCGGTGCTGCAGAAAGCAGGCTCATCATTGCCTGGAAGCCCTCTTCTCTGCGACCCTAGGGGTTGTGACTGCTCTCACAGCCCAAACGTGGGACAGCGGGACCGGAGGAGAGTGCGGGGGACGTGAGATGGGAAGGAGGGGCTTCCACTGCCCACCGGCGTGGCCGAGGGGTGTCAGCCTCAGGCCGATCGCATGGTGGAGGCGGAAATGGACAGGCGGGGTTCTGTGGGCCGGTGACTGCGTGGACACTGAGCAGCAGTTTCCTGTCTCACCTGTACCCCCACCTCCTCCCAGCAGGAAGGAGGCAAGCCCCTGCCCCAGTCACAGGCCTTCAGAAACAGGGGGTCCTGGCAGAGGCCCAGGGAAGGCTCTGCCAGGCGGAGAAACGAGACTTCATTTGGGGAAGCAAGAAGGGACGGGTTCTCAGTCAATTAGCCTTGGTCAGAGCCTCGATGTAATTTGGACAACAGGAAGTGCCTGCCCGGACAGAAAGTCCCAGCCCCCTCCAGGAATTTTCCATTATCTGGAGGAGGAAGGACTGTGTTTATACAGCTCAGAGGGAAGCAGGAAGGCGAGAAAAATATTTAAGATATGAAAGCATCGGGTTTTTTAAACATCTTACAGTAAACTCAATGAAAATTTAATTTATACTTTATTTTTTTTAAGGATCAGAGCTCTCAACCTTCCCCAGCCCCTGGCAAACCAGTTAACTGCATGAGGGAGCTAGCCTGTGGTTCTCAGCCACCAGTGATATCCTGACACTGGGAACCCATGGTTGCCTGTGACAGCGGAGACAGGCAGGGCAGCGAAGGCGGCCTGGACACGACAGTCCATCCAGAAGGCCGGAAGCCAACCTGTAGATTCCGGGTGTCAGGCGGTCGGGGGGTCCCACATCCTCTCCCTCTGCCGGCCAGCTCCCGGGAGCAAGGGTGGCATTGGGAGCATGTGTGTTTTGTCTTTCTCAGTCCACGGGCTGTGCAGGCACTCGCGTCCCTGGCCCAGCCCACAGAAGCTGCCCATCAGTGTCCCTTGGATGAGGGGACAGTCACGTGCTCTAGACTGGGCACCGCTCGGAGCCTCTAGTTTGGAAGTGCCCCCAATGGGTGGCCTGGGCGTGTGTGGCTCCGGAGCTGCGGGCGTGGACTCTGGGAGGATGTGGCCGTCCAGCTCTGTGCCGTGGAGACGGGCTCACCGCCAGCAGAATGGTCAGCCGCCTGCCCACACACGGGCTGCTGGCATCTGGGCCCTGGCTGCCCGCCCACTGCCAGCCCAGGCTCGCTTGAGTGCCTTGCTTGCTTGGCCAGATGTCCAGCAGGCTTCAGACAGAGCTGGCCAGTCTGGGTCAGGGCCTGTGGGCTGTCAGAGTCCCCACTCCCACCCACCCCCTCAGCTGGGACAAGGTCACCACATGCTAAGCCAGGGAGTTGGGACCGGAAGGCAAACCAGGGACACACCAGCCCAGACAACTGGACCCTGGGCCAGGGCCGGGGTCTGCCGGGTGGCCCCTGACCAACCACTCTGCCAGCAGACACCAGCCCTGCCAGCAGCACCACAGAGGGCAGAGTGGTACTGGCTGCAGAGCATGGCCCGAGGGCACCACGGGCTCATCCGAGCTATGCAACCTTCAGCGGGTCACGCGACCTTGCATACATATAGATGGTCTCCTCACTGGGAGAGGGGAGACGGGCGGCTCCAGCTGACAGGGCTGCCAGGTGCTCAAGCGAGAGGACTCGGTGGAGCAGCGAGCCATCCCGGGGGCGTCCAACATGGAGCAGTGTCCAGGCAATGGCGGGAGGTGCCAGGGCCACCCCAGGCCCTGGACTGCAGACACCTCCTTCCTTAGTCCCTTACGGGCCTCCCACAGACTGCAGTTGAAGGACCAGTCTGTCCCTCCCTGGCTCAGATGCGCTGACCGCACCCTGTCCTCGGTCCTGTTCACAGAACGAGAGCCACCAAGGCCCATGGTGTTCACCCAGAGGCGGCCCCGGACCCCAAGGCACATCTCAGAGTGTCTGGAGACATTCTTGGTTGCCATGACAGGGGCAGGTGCTGCTGGCATCTAGTAGGAAGAGGCTTCTAGAGCGCACAGGACAGCTCCCCCCCAACAGAGAACTGTCTCTATCCCTGATGTCAGCAGTGCTGCGGTTAAGTCACCACTATTTAGGTTAACAGGTTTGCTCTTAAAATTTCTGGCAAGTTGGTCATTCACACCTTAGCATGAAATAGTACAAACAAACGGATTTCTCCCTCAAGCTCAGGAGAATACCTAAGCCAAGGGATGAGGATTTTCATGGGAAAGGAGGCAGGAGTCAGGGAAGGGCAAGCCCCCACCCCGGAAGGGCCTTGGGCAGGTGAGACCACACTCGCCAGTGGCGACCGGCTGGGCCAGCATCAGAGTCCCACAAATCAACTCCAAGTTTTCCATGTTGCTACTTTCCACCACAATGACCAAATGCTTTTACACCATCTTCCTGACACTCAAGAGACACATGGAGGGCAGAAAGAGAGGAGGTGGTGCCAAGGTACCTCACGTTCCAGGAGCCTCCATGCCTGCAGAGGCAGCTGCAGCCTTGGGGGGAGGGGCTGGGGGCAGGGCAGAGACTCCAGCCCTGAAGGCAGGGTGTCCATCCGGGCCCTGCCCACTGGGAGGGGCAAGAGCTCTGCTCAGAGATGGGAGATGGAAGGCCGGGCTCCCCCGCCCCTCCCCTGTGTCCTCTGACTGCCGTTGGGCTCAGCACTCGCTCCCCACCCCCGTGTCCCAGACAGTGGAGCTGGGAACCCAGGAGCCTCAGCCAGCTCCACGGGCTCGGCTTCAAACAGTGGCTGGCGGTCGGGGCACAGCATAGCCCCTTCCACGAAGCCTGAAGGCCCAAAGCCGACCTCCACCCAGCGCTGCTAGTGTCCCTGACAAGACAAAACGGCACCTGCGGGTCCGGGCCAGTCTGCCAAGCATCCTCGGGGAGGCCACCTGGACAGCCTGATCGGGACCCTCCAGGCCCACCCGCTCAGCCGGCCAGGGCGGACAGAGCCTGCCTGGCCGTGTCCCTCCTTCTGGCTGCCTCCTCCTCCCTGATCTTAGGCCCCACTCAGCCCGCAG
>NW_011889020.1:812093-813596 GCF_000151845.1 Pteropus vampyrus
TGCCAGGCAGGCACATTTCACCCTACTTGTCTCCCCGGCCGGAGGTCTGGCCAAGGCCCGCCGTCCCCATACGCCCCTCCCATCGAGCGTGGACTGCTAAAGGAATCGACTGGAGTGGGGATCTCCGCACCCCCCCAGCTGGCAGTGTGCTGGACTCACGCAGCCCCACCTAGAGGTCAGCGGAGGAATCCTGGGAGAAGAGCCTCTGTGCTGCCACCTCATGGACAGTGGGAGCTATTGCATGTTCTCACGGGCCGAGGTCCCAGACTTCTGCCTCCTCCAGTCTCGGCTCCTGCCCACCCCGTGGACCCCACCCTGAGCGGGCATCAGGGATACAGCGAGGCATCAGACTGGGGGCTTGGGCCTTCCTAGGCCTGTCTACACCACCCCATCCCAGAAGGGGTGCCCAAGGCACAGAGGTCGCCCCCAAAAGCCATGCCCTCCACCCCGAGGGCCCTGGTGGGACTGGGAATGTGCTCCTCCCTCTGTTCTCAAGCCCTCCTGGGAGTCCACGAGCCTAGAAGGACCTGTGTCCCCATCCCAAAAACACACCTGGATGGGAGGCAGCGTGGTTTGAATATCAGGTAAACAGCAAATACTTTGTCAGGGGCGAATATTGTTTGGGACAGATTTATATTAGAATTTATTCTGTTTATCTGAAATCCGAATTTGCCTGGGCGTCCCGTGTCTGTATTTGCTGACTCAGGCCACCCTCCTTGGAGGCCACTGTGTCAGTCTGAGGGTCACTAGCGCCAACCCCATGCCAGAAGTGAGTCCCGCACCGCACTCTGCCTGGCTACACGGGTCCCCCCTCTCCATGTCCTCCCCCCTTTCATGTGGCTCCAAGGGGCCCATCCCCACTTGGGGATCGGGTGGGGAGATCCCAGCAGCCCCTCCGCAGGCACCTTTGACCCACGCGTGCCCAGGGCTCCCAGCTGGCAGCCCCGCCCCACCCCCCGGCTGTACCACTCCCACACTCACCCAGCGTGGTGGGCGGGACATGCCCCCAAAGATTTAAGGACCCTGTGTGGTGTGACCTGTGTGGCAATTAAGGGTTTGGCAGAGGTGATTAAGTCAAGGCTCTTGTAACAAGATGACTTTGGTGATGCTGGTGACTTCCATGCAGTCATGTGACACAGGGACCGTGTGACCAGAGGCAGAGGTTCCAGTGATGCACTTTGGCAGCCACCAGAAGCTGCAGGAGGCCAGGAACTGTCCCTCCCCTTGATCCTCTGAGAGAGCCAGCCCTGCTGACACCTCGATTTTGTCCCAGTGGTACAGTGACAGTCCGTTCCTGCTGTGCTAAGCTGCCAGCCTGAGGTCATTCGCTGCAGCAGCCCAGGGCTCATGGCTGTGGGGACCTGTGCTTGGCCTGCTGCATGGGGTATGCTCACCCCACTCGAGCCCCTTCTGCAGCGCCAGCGCACCCCGGGTGCTTCCTGGAGCAGGGATGGCTGGACAGGAAGTGGTCCTGCCACCCCATCCTTGCTGACCAAGGCCAGG
>NW_011889020.1:814526-816976 GCF_000151845.1 Pteropus vampyrus
GGCGCTGGGCGCCCAGCTGTCCGCGCCTGTTTCCAGGCGGGGCGGTGGTGTGTGAAACACTAAAGCGATGATGTCTGGAAGGCCCTCGTCTCCTTAGGCGGCAGAAGTGACTGGCTCATAGGACTCGCCCAAGGTGTTGTGTTGGGAATTAAATGGCCCATGCACTGTCCCAAGAGCACGCCTGGTGGTGTACGCCTTCAGCTGTTTGGACTATGGCGGCTCCCCTGCCTCAGACAGCTCTCCAGTGTGTGTCTGTGGGTTATCCTACGGGTACCTGTCACCTACGGGCCACCACCCCAGGCCTGCCCAGCGGGGCCACCTGTGCTGTGTGACATGAGGCCGTGGGTCTCCCACTGAGCTCTGGGCGCGGCAGAAAGGCCGAGCTCCCCCCACAGCAGTGGTCCCCTGATCCCCGACCTCCCGCACCCCCTCAGCCCCGCTCACCGAGGGGCGGGTACTGGGAGAAGCTCTCCACACACATGGGCTTCCCCGGGACCATCTCCACAATGGCCGCATCACCCGACTTCAGGGACTTGGGATTATCTTCCAGCTTCTTGCCAGACCGCCGGTCGATCTTCTCCTTCAGCTCGGCGAACTTGCAGGCGATGTGGGCCGTGTGGCAGTCAATGACCGGCGAGTAGCCAGCGCTGATCTGCCCGGGGTGGTTCAGAATGATGACCTGTGGGGCAGGGATGCACAAGGCCATCAGCACACCCAGGGCGGGCACCGCGGGAGGGCGCCAAAGCTGGGGGAGGCTCAGGCCACCTCCCGGGTGCCTGAGGCTGGGACGGCTGACCATGGAGGAAGGTCTGGCTGTGGGGGACCCACCCCTCCAGACCTGGACCCTGCAGTCCTCACCAAGCAGTTGGCAAACCACAAGAGATAGATGACTGACTGGTGCACTGTTTGAAGGAACCAGTGGGCCACATGTACTGTCCACTCTGGCCAGAACTGAGGCAGGGGGATGACAAAATTGGATCTCAATTCTTATATTTGAATTCTGTCTTCATAAAGCCAATTTTTAAAATGATGGTGATCAAAGAGGCTGCACTGCAGGGAGTAAAAGCATCAGAGAAGCGTCCCCGGCGATAAAATAAAAGCCTTTTCAGGGCCAAAGTGGGACCTCCGAGACCTCAGGAGGGCCTGGAGCAGCAGGCCTGGGCCTACTCCACGTCTGCTCTTCCCGTGTGCCCTCAGCCCTAACAGCTCTCCCAGCCTCAGTGGCCTCGTCTGTGAAGCGGGGCTCCAAGTCCTCCTCGGTGCCAGGCTAAGGGGGTGTGGGAGCGGGCCCCTGTGGCCCCTCGGGACCGCCCACCTGGGAGGTGAACTGGGCCGCCTCCTGAGGCGGGTCGGACTTGCTGTCCCCGCACACGTTGCCCCGGCGGATGTCCTTGACGGACACGTTCTTCACGTTGAAGCCGACGTTGTCGCCGGGCAGGGCCTCGCTCAGAGCCTCGTGGTGCATCTCCACCGACTTCACCTCCGTGGTGATGTTCACGGGCGCGAAGGTCACTACCATGCCCGGCCGGAGGATGCCCGTCTCCACTCGGCCCACGGGCACCGTGCCAATGCCTGGGCGGAGGGAAGGGGCTCTGAGGCAGGGGCGAGGGGCAACCCCGGTCCTCGCCAGCAGGAGTGAGGCATGGCTGCGTGGAGGGAGGAAGGGAACGGGGAGACTCCAGGAGAGGCAGACACTGAGAGTTTTGCACAGAATTGGGCCCCCCCCAATCTCATCAGGAAAGAAAGGGACCGAACAGGAGAGGGTCTCCAAGAGGGGGAGATGAGCAAGAAGAGGGTCGTGGCTCCCTGCCCTGCCCCCAGCGACCAGCTGTCCCTGAAGGAGGCACTGTGGGCCCCTCCCCTCTATGAGGCCCCTGCTGGTGAGGCAGCAGCATCGGAGAGGGCCAAGGACCCTCTGGGATCGCCTGGCCCAGCTCCGATGCTGCTGGTCCCTGAAGGGCAGGGCTGCCCTGCACTTCTCGTGGGCCCGCTGACATTCATGTGGTTGCTCAATGGGTGTCAGGTCTGTCCCAGGGCATGGGGGGCTCCACGCCCGTCTCCCTGGCTGTGACAGGGGCTCGTGTGGCATTACAGTATGACGGAGACTGAGGCTGGTGGCTGTTCTCTGAGCTGGGTGAGCACGACACCTCGCCCTGCACACAGGCCCCTGACATCTCCAGCCACAGCACACCCGTGGGGCTCACACTTCTTACGGGTTCTACATCATCTCGTGAACAGCACTTATTCCTAGGGTGGATCGTGTCTCCCAAAAGACCAGGAGGGATAGGGATATGTGAGTCATCCTCATGCCACCAGCTCCTGGCATAGGGCTGAGCACTTACCTGGAGGGAGGAAGACCTGGCAAACACTGGACAGACCAACAGATGGGTGGCGTGGGTGGGTGAACAGGTGGATGGATAGATGGATGGATGGATGGTGCATGATGGATG
>NW_011889020.1:817976-819346 GCF_000151845.1 Pteropus vampyrus
TGGCCGGGCGGGCCGGGCGCCTGCCCCACTCACCTCCGATCTTGTACACGTCCTGCAGCGGCAGGCGCAGCGGCTTGTCTGTGGGGCGCGTGGGGGGCAGGATGGTGTCCAGAGCCTCCAGCAGAGACACGCCGCTGGCGTTGCCCTCCTTACGCTCCACTTTCCAGCCCTTGAACCACGGCATCTGCGCAGGAGAAAGGAGGCGCCCACAGTAGAGACGGCCTGCGCCCGCCCTGCCCTGCCTCTCCGGGAATCCCGGGGCAGGCGCCTGACCTGAGGAGCCTGGGGGCCGGGGAGCAGTCCCGCCCCTGCCAGTGCCTCAGGCCCGCTGCTCCCCCAGGTCCCTTCAGTGCCACTGAGATACTGAACGGCTGCCCCCGCTTCAGTGCACTCCCAGCAGAGACGCTGCCACAGGGGGACGAAAGGAAGCAGAGCCCCCACCTCGGCCTGGACTGCTCAGCCCAGGCTCGGATGGACGATGGTCTGCGCTGTGGACCGGCCTCCAGCATGGAGCCCAGCTCAGCCCCTCCTCCCTGCAGCCCTCTGGGCCCTGGCCCAGGTCCCAGAGCCAGGCGAGCAGCACAGCAAGAGGCTGAGTCTGGCTTCGGCCCCGGAGACCATCGTGCCGGCCGTCAGGCGTGGCACACACACCGCTGCCCAAGGCTTCTGACAGCAGACCCACCGGCCACAGATGCGGAGAGGGGGAGGGGCCGGCTGCACTGCGTCCCAGGTCCATGCCCAGGGACCGTGTCCTCCAGATGGCCCAGGTCCACAGCGGTGCAGGAAGTGTGGGGGTGGGTGTCCGGGCGGCACCCCCAGGAGGGCGGAGGGTGCATTCAGCTCACCCATTACTGAGTGAGATCCACAAGGGAACGTGCAATCCACAACACGCAAACACGCAACCCAGCCGGATGGGGCCTTCCAGCTGCACCCCCTGACCAGGGGGCTCCGGGGCTGTCTCCCCTAGCTTTTCTGAGGCTCCCCTCCACCCCCGCTCCCTCAGTGTGGGCAGCTGCAGCACTGGTCAGAGTGTGTGGCCACCTTTCTGGTGCAGGATGTTCTCTGGCTTAACAGTGCCTAGGCACTTGGTCTCACGGTCCACAAATTCAAAACAACCAGCCTCCACTCGTCACCTCCCGCCAAGTCAGAGTTCCTGGGATGCTGGCTGCCCCGCTGACCAGCAAGAGCCAGCCCTCACCCTTCCCAGAGTCCAACCAGGTTCAGGCCCCTCGATGTGCCCAGGGAAATGAAAACTAACGCTGCCTCACAGGGCCCCAGCAAGCAGAGCACATGGGCCCGGCCCCAGTGGCCGCTGTCCCTGAAGTACTGACGTGGGGGGAGTGTCTTTGGCCACAGAAGGAGCCGTAGAG
>NW_011889020.1:820346-826457 GCF_000151845.1 Pteropus vampyrus
GGTGGCCCGGGGCGTCGATGATGGTGATGTAGTACCTGCTGGTCTCGAACTTCCAGAGGGAGATGTCGATGGTGATGCCGCGCTCCCGCTCTGCCTTCAGCTTGTCCAGCACCCAGGCGTACTTGAAGGAGCCCTTGCCCATCTGCAAGAACGGGGCGCACCTCAGCATGGGACCCGGGACCCGGGACCCAGACAGCCTGGCCGGCGGGTCCCCCAGGCCAAGGGGGAGTAGAGAAGCCAGGGCGAGAGAAGAGACGGTCTAGCCCCCCTTGTTCCCCGCTGGGACCCTGGGACTCTGGACCCATCGCTGGAACGAGAGAGCTGGACACAAGGACCTCTGAGGGGCAGCTCAACCTCACGCCGCCCTGCCACGCCATCCCGACTCCCCAAGCCTCTCCTCCCGGCACCTGAGTAGGCGCAACTCAAGCATCCGCCAGTAGGTGGCGCAAAGGCCTGGGATCTGCTCTCGAGAGAAGCCGCCAGCTGGTTTAAACCCACCCTTCCCCTGGCTGAGGGTTCCCCTTTATCTGAAGCTGGGGACGCCCCCCGCCCCGCCCCGAGACCCCTGCCTCACCCAGAGGCCGACAACACCACTGGGTTTCAGGCTGTCAAACCCAAAAACCCCTCTATGATCTTTCTTAAGAGAAGAGAAAAGAAAGAAATCAGATGAGGGGGGACTGGCTTTCCAGCTCTTTCTGCAGCCGCCAGGTGCTCCGAGCCGCCCCGTCCTGGTCCTCACCCACCTGAGCAGGGAGGCGAGGCACACCTGTGCCCAGTGGCCAGAGAGCCCCTCACGGCCTGGGTAGGGCAGCAGCTGCGATCACGGCCCCGCTGGGCAGAGCTCCCGGCCAGGGATGTGCATGGACAGGCTCTGCCCTCCTGGGAGGGTGCCAGGCCAGGAGGGCCGCCCAGGCGGGGCCCGGCAGACACAGGCCAGAGGCCCCACAAACACCCTCGGCCTCCCCCAACGCCGGACCCGCAGGGAAGGGGTCATAGAGCAGGGAGAGATGGAGCTCGGGGCACCCCCACCCTCCCCGAACAGGGTTCACCTGGCCAGGAACTGTCTCCTCCCCAGCTCTGACCCCAGCCACCCTGCCGTACAGGTGAGAGCCCTCACAGCTCCCCCAGATGGGGCCCTCTCCCAGAGCTCAGGGGTGCAAACCCAACTCCATGGCCACTTCCCGCCCACCGGTCTCGGCCACTTGAGAGGGCCAGCTTTAAGGGGGGGTCGGCCCAGGGAGCCCCTCTCATCCTTACTAGGCCGCCAAGACCCCCACCAAAGGGCACCACCCCGGACAAGCAGCCCTTCCCAGCCCAGCACAAGAAAATGGAGCTGACGGGCTGGGTGCCCATCAGTCAGCTATTAATAGCCACCCTGAGTCCTGGCCCAGCCCCGAGACAAGTGTAGACAGTGCTACCTCCAGCCCCAGAGCTTAACCCTGGGGACAGAGGAAGCCAACCCCAGGGGCCATACAAGGCAGGCCCCAGAGCGCTCCATACCAGGGTGGCAGAGAGTCCCAGAGGCTTCTGTGGACCCGTGCAGAGCGGAAATGCAGCCTCCAGGCCACCCTCTCACCCTGGGTCAAAGCCAGGTGGCCGTCCCACCTGTCTCCAGCAAGCACACCCTCAGAGAGAGGCCGCCCCTGCCCCCACTCCACTCCCACCTGGCCCCTCTGAGATGCACATCCCCCACAGCCTAACCACGCGCCCCGGGGAGGGGGAAGGGAGCCCAGCCCCGGCGTGGGAGCACCCTCGCAGTGGAGGCGGAAGTGGCCCCGCGCTCACCTCGGCCGCCTCCTTCTCAAACTTCTCGATGGTCCTCTTGTCGATGCCCCCGCACTTGTAGATGAGGTGGCCGGTGGTGGTGGACTTGCCCGAGTCCACGTGGCCGATGACCACGATGTTGATGTGGGTCTTCTCCTTGCCCATGCTGCCCGGGGTGCGGGGGGTGGGCTGCACACCCTAGGGTGCTCTGGCTCGGGGCGGGGTTGCTGAGCAGTGATTCTGTGGGTTGGGGCCGGGGCACAGGGGATGGAGAGCCTCAGGGAGCAGCTACACAAAGACACAGCCCCACACGGGTCAACGGCACGTCTCTGCCCACAAGCCTGGGCCAAGGCCGGGCCAAGACCCCCCAGGAAGAGCTCCCAGCCTGTGCCCAGCCCAGCTGAGCCGGGTGACAAGCCCAAACAGTCCAACTGTTGCAAATAACTGGGTGTCATGCCCGCAGAGCCCCCATGAAAGAGTTTAACCCTCGAGAAGCACCGGGCAAGGCGAACCCCATGACCAGTCAGGAGCCCGGTGATGAGTCACCCTGCTCAGCCCTCCAGTGGCCTGGCCTGGTGGTTGCTCCCTCACCCAGAGCCCCTGGCCCAGCCTGGCCACGGCACCCTGCCCCGTCCCACCCCCACCTGCAGAGCGGAGAGCTGGTCAGTGTGCCCCACAGCCCTCCCTGGGCACGGACCGCGTCATCTTCTTCTTATCCCTGCCTGCAAGGGACAGGCAAAGCCAGGGCTCTGACAGGCCCGTGAGGTGCCCAGATCAGGGGCCCAGAATAGCTTGGGCCCTGCCCAGTCAGGGCGGGGGGCGGACAGGAGGGCAGGGAGGTGGACGTCCCCACTGTCCAGGGGAGGGGGAGTCTGATCCCCAAAGGCAAGCTCACTCCGGACCAGAGGCAGATGCCTTCAGCCTGGTGGGGACAGGGGACACCCCACCCCCTCCCCTCTGGTCAGACTCCAGGGTCACAGCCCCTGCCCCATCCTGGAGGTCAGTGGAGAATTCGAGGCAGCTCCGGGCAGGGGTGGGGGAGGGGAGGGACAAGCAGTGGGGAGGGAAAGCGGGCGCAGATGGCACCCACTAGGGCGAAGACACCAGGAGGGCACCACTGGGCCGAAGGGAGGGGGTAACGGAGGAGGGCCCGCAGGTCTCCCCGACTCCCCCTCCCCCACTCTGCCGCCGAGCAGCCCCGGTAGCCTGACCCCCACCAGCACAGACCACCCTGCCCCCAACCCGTAGGGCCCCGACGACCCTGCCCCAAATCCGCAAGGCACCCCCGGCGTCCCAAGGTCACAGCAGCAGGGCAAACGCCACTGAGGGTTCCCCTTTATCTGAAGCTGGGGACGCCCCCGCCCCGCCCCAAGACCCCTGCCTCACCCAGAGGCCGACACCACCACTGGGTTTCAGGCTGTCAAACCCCAAAACCCCTCTATGATCTTTCTTAAGAGAAGAGAAAAGAAAGAAATCAGATGAGGGGGGACTGGCTTTCCAGCTCTTTCTGCAGCCGCCAGGTGCTCCGAGCCGCCCCGTCCTGGTCCTCACCCACCTGAGCAGGGAGGCGAGGCACACCTGTGCCCAGTGGCCAGAGAGCCCCTCACGGCCTGGGTAGGGCAGCAGCTGCGATCACGGCCCCGCTGGGCAGAGCTCCCGGCCAGGGATGTGCACGGACAGGCTCTGCCCTCCTGGGAGGGTGCCAGGCCAGGAGGGCCGCCCAGGCAGGGCCCGGCAGACACAGGCCAGAGGCCCCGCAAACACCCTCGGCCTCCCCCAACGCCGGACCCGCAGGGAAGGGGTCATAGAGCAGGGAGAGATGGAGCTCGGGGCACCCCCACCCTCCCCGAACAGGGTTCACCTGGCCAGGAACTGTCTCCTCCCCAGCTCTGACCCCAGCCACCCTGCCGTACAGGTGAGAGCCCTCACAGCTCCCCCAGATGGGGCCCTCTCCCAGAGCTCAGGGGTGCAAACCCAACTCCATGGCCACTTCCCGCCCACCGGTCTCGGCCACTTGAGAGGGCCAGCTTTAAGGGGGGGTCGGCCCAGGGAGCCCCTCTCATCCTTACTAGGCCGCCAAGACCCCCACCAAAGGGCACCACCCCGGACAAGCAGCCCTTCCCAGCCCAGCACAAGAAAATGGAGCTGACGGGCTGGGTGCCCATCAGTCAGCTATTAATAGCCACCCTGAGTCCTGGCCCAGCCCCGAGACAAGTGTAGACAGTGCTACCTCCAGCCCCAGAGCTTAACCCTGGGGACAGAGGAAGCCAACCCCAGGGGCCATACAAGGCAGGCCCCAGAGCGCTCCATACCAGGGTGGCAGAGAGTCCCAGAGGCTTCTGTGGACCCGTGCAGAGCGGAAATGCAGCCTCCAGGCCACCCTCTCACCCTGGGTCAAAGCCAGGTGGCCGTCCCACCTGTCTCCAGCAAGCACACCCTCAGAGAGAGGCCGCCCCTGCCCCCACTCCACTCCCACCTGGCCCCTCTGAGATGCACATCCCCCACAGCCTAACCACGCGCCCCGGGGAGGGGGAAGGGAGCCCAGCCCCGGCGTGGGAGCACCCTCGCAGTGGAGGCGGAAGTGGCCCCGCGCTCACCTCGGCCGCCTCCTTCTCAAACTTCTCGATGGTCCTCTTGTCGATGCCCCCGCACTTGTAGATGAGGTGGCCGGTGGTGGTGGACTTGCCCGAGTCCACGTGGCCGATGACCACGATGTTGATGTGGGTCTTCTCCTTGCCCATGCTGCCCGGGGTGCGGGGGGTGGGCTGCACACCCTAGGGTGCTCTGGCTCGGGGCGGGGTTGCTGAGCAGTGATTCTGTGGGTTGGGGCCGGGGCACAGGGGATGGAGAGCCTCAGGGAGCAGCTACACAAAGACACAGCCCCACACGGGTCAACGGCACGTCTCTGCCCACAAGCCTGGGCCAAGGCCGGGCCAAGACCCCCCAGGAAGAGCTCCCAGCCTGTGCCCAGCCCAGCTGAGCCGGGTGACAAGCCCAAACAGTCCAACTGTTGCAAATAACTGGGTGTCATGCCCGCAGAGCCCCCATGAAAGAGTTTAACCCTCGAGAAGCACCGGGCAAGGCGAACCCCATGACCAGTCAGGAGCCCGGTGATGAGTCACCCTGCTCAGCCCTCCAGTGGCCTGGCCTGGTGGTTGCTCCCTCACCCAGAGCCCCTGGCCCAGCCTGGCCACGGCACCCTGCCCCGTCCCACCCCCACCTGCAGAGCGGAGAGCTGGTCAGTGTGCCCCACAGCCCTCCCTGGGCACGGACCGCGTCATCTTCTTCTTATCCCTGCCTGCAAGGGACAGGCAAAGCCAGGGCTCTGACAGGCCCGTGAGGTGCCCAGATCAGGGGCCCAGAATAGCTTGGGCCCTGCCCAGTCAGGGCGGGGGGCGGACAGGAGGGCAGGGAGGTGGACGTCCCCACTGTCCAGGGGAGGGGGAGTCTGATCCCCAAAGGCAAGCTCACTCCGGACCAGAGGCAGATGCCTTCAGCCTGGTGGGGACAGGGGACACCCCACCCCCTCCCCTCTGGTCAGACTCCAGGGTCACAGCCCCTGCCCCATCCTGGAGGTCAGTGGAGAATTCGAGGCAGCTCCGGGCAGGGGTGGGGGAGGGGAGGGACAAGCAGTGGGGAGGGAAAGCGGGCGCAGATGGCACCCACTAGGGCGAAGACACCAGGAGGGCACCACTGGGCCGAAGGGAGGGGGTAACGGAGGAGGGCCCGCAGGTCTCCCCGACTCCCCCTCCCCCACTCTGCCGCCGAGCAGCCCCGGTAGCCTGACCCCCACCAGCACAGACCACCCTGCCCCCAACCCGTAGGGCCCCGACGACCCTGCCCCAAATCCGCAAGGCACCCCCGGCGTCCCAAGGTCACAGCAGCAGGGCAAACGCCACCGCCCAGGAGACCGGTCCCTGCAGCCGCCGGTCCCTGCAGCCGCCGCTGCGTAAACAACCGCCACCGCGCAGCCCCCACCCCACCCCGCGCCCGTGGGGACCGACCCTCTGGTGCCGGGTCCGGGCGCACGGGGTGGGCGGCCCAACCCCGCGGCGAGCAGCCGCCTTCACTAGGCGCGAGGCCCCGCCGCCGTCTGCCCCCAGGACCGGTCCCGGGGGAGGGGCCCCTCTGCGGGAATCTGGGGGCAGGCGGGGGGGACCCGGAGACGGAGCGTCCTTACCCAGAGCCGAGGTCTCAGCCAGAGGGGCTGGCGGCGCCGGTGCCGGCGGTTTTATCTCTGCGGGAGGGGTCCGCCTATTGACGGAGCGGGCGCAGTGCACGGCGCCCCTGCAGTACGGCAATGCGGTACCGGCGGGCGGGGCGGGGAGGCGAGGACGCGAGGCGAGG
>NW_011889020.1:827715-829503 GCF_000151845.1 Pteropus vampyrus
CAAGGCAGTCGTTGGGGCCAAGCAAGTCTCCAAGGCTCATGGGAGGGGTGTCTCGGGAGGGTCGGGCCCACCATCCGGGCTGTGGAGGGGGCCCCTGGGTGACCCAGCACTTTCCAGTGCCACTGACACCACCAGGCAGGAGCCAGGAATTAAAAATAAACGCCTGGTGAGGAAGCGGGGCGCCCCGCCCAGCTGGTCTCTATATTTAATGCGTCCCCTCCTGCCTGAAGGTTACACAGGTTTGGGAGACGCTGGGACGGGCCGAGGTTGGGATGGGCCAGGCCAAGGGGGCAGGAGGCCAGGGTGCCTGGGGACGCCCACCCCAACTTCCCCCAAGAGACTGCCAGTGCCCAGGCCCCTGGCTGGCCTCAGATAGTGTGTGGCAGACACCCCCACACAGAGGCCTGAGCCCCGCCCCTCCACTGCTGGCTGACCCGCAGCTCGCAGCTGGCAGAAGCCAAACTGCCCTGGGCCCCGGCGCCAGGGCTGACCTGTGCTAAAGGCAGTGCCGCCCCGGACAGTGGCTGCCGCCGGGGGAATGCAGCGTCCTCCCGACGGGCCAGCACGCTGGCTCTGGAGCGGGATCTCAGGTGGCTTGTCCAGAGGGCCCGTGTCCCCAGGATGTGCCCGTCCTCCCAGCCGGCCCGCCCTGCAGGGCCCGGGAGCACGTGCTCAGGCCACACGGGAGGTGAGACTAAGTGAGGTGCGTGCTAACAGCGCCCAGCAGCTGCCCAGCGCCAAAGTCAGGCGAGCGGCCGCGACCACCCGCAATGCGCAGTGCTCCCAGCCACCAAGGACGCCGAGTGACTGCGGAACGGTACCGATGACCACCAAGTGCTGAACCGCACTAACGGCCTGCTAACTACCGGACAACCACCAAGTACCAAGCGCTACTAAATGCTGCATGACCCACCCAACAGCCACAGCCGCCAAGCCCCGCCGGTTCACCCGGTGCCAGGTGGCGCTGCCCCAGGACCCGTGGACTGAGAGCCGCCTGGGCAGAGGCGAAGCACAGGGCCTGCGTCACAGGGCAAGGAGGGCAGAGCTCGCAGTCCGCTCTGGAGGCCCGAGCCGGGCCAGAATCACCTCCCAGCGCCCCCGGGGGCACCTGTGCTGCCTGCCCTCCCCCCAGGTCAGGCGTGCCCCTCCCCCCTTCTCACATCTGAGCCACTAGTCACGGTGGCCCCATAGCAGCCAAGACTGGGGGCACATCCAAGGAGGGGGCTTTAGCCAACCGGCTGCTGTGGCCCATAGCTCACCGTTTGGTGAGTGGGGCAGGAAGAGGGATACGGCTCCCTCCCTCAGCCCCCACACCCAGCCAAGGAGTAGTCGGGGAGACACGGGCAGCCCCCTCTCTGGCTGGTTGGGGTTTGGAGCCCGAAGAAAGAAGATCCAGCTAAAATTAACCGTTCTCAAGCTGTCAGCCCTGGAAATAAACCTGCCTCCCATTGGCTGCCGGTGATGTCACTGCTGTTAAGAATAACCTGGGAATGCATAACTAACCACCTGTGCATGTGCCTTCCTGTGGGGGCCAGGCCAGCAGGTGGGGCTGGCAACCCATTCGACTGTCACTGGGGCCCAGGACAGGACAGGGCAGGGTCAGGGCTGAGTGTGCTCTTCGACCTTGGGCGTCTCAGAATGACCTCGACCCCAGGCCTCGGGCCAAGGACTGCCCTCTGACCCCAGGGCGCATCCTGTCATTCCGCCCAAAGGGCAGCAGCACCCTTGGGGACAAGCGCTGTGTCCCCAGCTCTCTGGGCCCAGCACCCAGAGCACCCAGCTGCCCAC
>NW_011889020.1:830533-835010 GCF_000151845.1 Pteropus vampyrus
CCTGCCTCGAGAGCGGGAGACCTCACCAGGCAGGCGTCCCAGGGGCGAGCACATGCAGAAGGCCGCAGGGGCGTGTCCTCCTGTGGCTGGCGGAGACCCAGGGCGGCCCCGCTCCTGCCCCCGCACACGGCCAGACTGAAGGGCTGGGCCCTGGCCCCTGGCGGGAGAAATGAGGGGGCCCGAGGGAGACCTTGCCCTTGGACACTGAGCCGCACTCTTCAGTTAGGTTTAGGTCAGGGGGATTTTCCTCCGGTAAGGTGCGGGTCCGGCGACTCTCTCGGTTCTTACCTCTCAAAAGTGTTTCAGGTGTCACGGTTCATCCCTCTTCCTGTAACAACTTTAGGATTTGCTCGTCTACATCTTCGAAACGCTCGCTGGGATGTGCGCGGGAACTGCGCTCCGTCGAGGCACGAATTTGGAGGGAGCTGGTGTCTTTTCCACGCTGGGTCCTTCCATTCGCTCAGGGCCCCTCTGGCTTCTTCCACTAGCATTTCCTTTTTGGCATCCGAATCCCGCATGTGCGGTGTTGGGTTTATGCGTGAGCGTTTCGTGGGCAGAGGGCTGCTGCTGGAAACGGCACACATATTTTTTAAATTTCCGCTCCTATCTGTAAGCCGCCGGCACGTGCGCCCAGGCTGGTTCCACCTGTGGACTCTGGATCTCGATCGTGTCACTGATTCATGTGTCCTCTTCGTGGCTTCCTCGGTGCCCGACCGTCCTGGGGCCTGTGACCAGGGACTGTTCCATTTCTTTTTCTTGCCTGATCGCAGTGGCGAGGACTCGCAGTCGATGTTGGACAGAGCAGGGGGGCCGGATGTCCTGGGAGAGGACCGGGCTTTTGTCCACCACGGGCAGCGTGGGCCGTGAGTTCTCGTCAATGCTCTTTGTTCGTTTCTCTCCCTCCCTTGACGAGTTTTTGCCACGAATGGTGTCGAGGCCTGTCGCAGCTCCTTCTCCGTCACTTGGTGGGAGTGCTCGTGTTGCTTGTGGTGTGTCCCCACAGCAGCTGCTTGAAGGCCTGTCAGAGCGTGCCAGCAACTCTGTCACCCCGGTGTCAATGGCAGGTGGGTGTCGGTCCCACACCGACGGAGACGTCCCTGGCGTTCTTATGCCGAGTGACCTGCATTTCATCCTGAAGCTTAGCATTTTTGACAAGTGAACACTTTTCGCTTTGCTGCGTGCCTTGGGCTGCATTCCAGAGCACCTGAGTGGTGGCTGCCAACAGCTTTTCCAGGTTTATACTTGTGTTTCGGGGAGAGAGTTTGTTGACCTCAGTCCTGGGATATCTTTTATTATATAATCCACCCTTTCCCCAAATACGTTTACTGAATGCCTACTACGTGGCTGGCTCTTTTTAGCCATTGGGGACAAAATAGATACAATGTCTGTTCCCATAGATTTTGCTTAACCAACAAGTAAGCAGATTCGGTTATTTCCGGCCGTGAAAGGTTATAAATAACGGCCGCATCTAACTGGCACGGGGCACCTTCCCAGTGTGAGGTCCCGGCCTGAGCACTGGCGCGAAGCCCTGTGGACCCGTGTGCCCGGTGTGCAGGTGGGGGGACCGGGACAGCGGTCGTGCCTCCCGCAGCCCCAGGACAGCCGCTGGCCACACAAAGTGCCTCCCTCAGAGGCACTAACTCTTAGCCACTAGTGTGTTCCTGTCTCTGCAAATGGTGATGTCACCTACAGGGACATCATCTCACGCTTGAGAGCCCAGCAGTGGCTGCCACCAGGGAAGACCCCGAAGGTCTGGGCGGCCTGCTGTGTTCCCGGTGGGCGACCCCGACCTCTAGGAGCAGACCGAGGAGCCCTCTCGCCTCGCCCCCAAATACCTGCAGGGCACCGTGACAGCGACCACTCCCAGCTCTGTGTGCCTGTGGTGAGTGACCACTCGCAGGCGCCAGCATCTCGCCTGCCCCATCCGGTCTTCCCAGGACACCTGTTACGACGGGACCCCATCGTCACGGGAGGGGCCGGAGGCTCGGAATGGCAGGCGATGCTGTACATTGGGACTCGTACCCCTGTCCAGAGGCTCCAGGGCCCATCCTTCTCCTCCTACCACGTGGTGGCCTGTGGCCATCAGCCGTGTTGGTCCAGCTACGCCATCTCCCCTCCAGTGGGGATTTCCAGCTGGCGACTGTGTCCAGGCCGCAACCTGGGTGTGACCAGTTCAGCACGGCGCACGCATCTCTAGCCACTGGGAGGCTTTCCTGTCACCATTTCCCAAGTGGCTGGAGGCTCAGGCACAGCTTCCTGACTCAGAGCCCAGCCCTGCCCAGCCTGAGCCCCCACAGCCCTCCAAGCTTGCTGGCCAGCACATCCCTGGAGCCAGTGGGAGGGAGGGGCTGACCTTTCCTGAGCCTGGGCCCCTGTCCTGGACACTGGCTCCTGCCCTCGGTAAAGACTGAGCTGCCGGCTCGGTGAGGTCCTGCAGCAGGTGGACGCTGATCCCACCCTAGGCCTCCTAGCATTAGAACCCGGGTCCCCACATGTGGGGGCCACACCCGGGGCCCAGCCTGCAGACAACCACACTGACCCCCCACTCAGTGCCAAGGGGAACACCACACGAGTGTGCAGTCTGTCCTGGGGCCACCCCATTCGGCCCACCCACAGGCTGGGGACGAGCCAGGTGGGGACTGAGACCCCTACTGTAAGCAGGACGTCCATGGGCCCTGCAGGCCCCCGGCGCTCGTCTGGGGAGGGCCTGGCAGAGCCCCCACCATCCTGGATGAGTAAACGCGGCTCTCCCGTTTCCCTTCCAGATTTTCCGGTGCCGAAGTTGGCGAGGGGCCTGGGAGGTGGGAGGTTCACCCACAGTGCTCCTTCAGGACAGGCCTCGGCCACAGCCCCGCGGAGCCCCTGGCGGCTGCACTGAGTCTCAGGGAGGCAGGGAGGGCCCTGCCAGGTCGAGGCCGAGTGTCCTGCCTGCCCAGGCTCCCAGACCTGGCCTGCCACAGAGCGGCCCCAGGGTACGGCTGGCCTCAGCCCCGGCGTGAGTACGCCTCACGGGCTCTGCCCAGCACCCACGCCCTGCACATGTCTTGCACACAGCGAGGGTGGGCGTCGAATGGCCCAACGGGCTGAGGAAGGGCCGGCTGGCTGGAGCTGGGGCCAGCAAGAGGGGGCCAAGTCCAACTGAATTGAACAGAAGCGCACTGACCAGGCATGACCTCAGCTTTGGTCCGCTGCCAGGCTCAGGGGTCGGTGAGTGGGAGGGGAGGTGGGGAATGCCCTTTAAGAATTAAATTTGATTTGCACTAAAGTCACATCTAGTTTATGATCCAGAATTAGCCTGCGGAACCCAGCCAGGACGTGGCTGCGGGTCTCAACCTGGAATGAGAGAAGGCAGTTGGCTGTGAAGCGGGGTTTGGGGCTGTCACGCACCTCGCCTGCTTAGTCATGTGTCTCGCTCACATGGACAGTTGACCCCCCTGAGTGAGGCACAGTTATCTTGGAAGCCCATGGAAGATCCAGCTGGACAGGTAGCCAGGAGCACCCCTGGGACTGTCCTCCTCCCAGCGGACGAGCAGCAGCCCAGTCCATGGGGCACCCCAGGAAGAGGAGGGGGACACGGAGAAGGATGAGAGTTTTCTGGGACAGGTAACTGCACTTTCTCCCAGGGTCCCCCAGGCCCAATGCTGCCCAGGCCAGGTCACAGTCAGGTCAGGAGCCTCCATCCCCACCCAGCCCCGTAAAGGGCCCCATCCAGGGACGGCCAGGACTTTCGCTCCCGGGGCCTTGGTTTCCTGTGTGCTGGGCGAGAGGTTGAACCGAGGCCCGGGAATCCTGGACGGGTCTTTGAGGGGGTTGAAGGTGTGAGTGCCCGGCAGAGGGGTGTGGGATCTTCCCAGCGGCTCCCCCGCTGAAGGCCCCACAGACCTCTGGAGACCCTCCCAACCACCAGGGAAGAGAATGACCAACCAGCCAGTGCCCAGCACGCCAGAGCCACTGAAGAAAGCCCCAAAGAGCAGCTCTTGACCCCATCCCCTCAAATAAAACCCTCTGCCTCTGCCCCACTTTCCACTCCGCCACCCCAGCTTTGCAAGCAGCTGGCCGCAGGCTGGAGCTGGAGAACCGGAATGTGGGTTCCAAAGCCACTACAGCTGCAGGGGCGACAGGGTGGGATCCCTAGCTTCGCACCGGCCATCGAGTCCCTGAAGGACTGAGCTGACCAGGTGCTGGGCTGGAGGGCTCAAGGCACATAGCATCTTCTGGATGCCACCGAGTGCCCACAGCGGGGGGTGGGGGGTGCTGTGGGGGGCCCGCCTCTGGTTGGAGGGCTGGGCACAGACAAGTAGATGCCTCCATCTGTCCTGAGTGCGAGAGAGAGTCATGCGTGGAGGCCAGAGAAGCGCGCTGCGGAGGCTGGGCCCGCGGGGCTCTGGCCAGGGCTGTAACGGCGAGCGCAAGGGCCGCGGTCCAGAGCCCCTGACGCCTCCACGGGGCTGGACAGGTCTGGACGGAGTGGACAAGC
>NW_011889020.1:835755-881300 GCF_000151845.1 Pteropus vampyrus
CAGAGGCCCTGGGCACCTCCCTTTCCGCCTGTGGGCTCGCTCGTGGCCACCCACGACTACTACCGGCGTAAGCAAGCCCCTCGCCCACCGCCCGACGGCCCTGACCACGGCTCCCCGCCCAGCCGTGGCGTCAGCTCCAGCCCCTCGAGAACCGCGGAGTGGGGAGTGGGCTCGGCCGGAGCTGACCTGCCTCTCCTCTCCAGGCCGCCTGGGTTCCACTTCCAGTAACAGCTCCTGTGGGAGTGCCGAGTGCCCCGGGGAAGCCATCCCCCACCACCCCGGTGAGTGCCGGCCCACCTCCCCTCTGCCCCAGGAGTGGGCGGCAGCACCATGACCCCGCTTGGCTTCTCTCAGGTCTCCCCAAGGCTGACCCCGGTCACTGGTGGGCGAGCTTCTTTTTCGGGAAGTCCACGCTCCCCTTCATGGCCACAGTGTTGGAGTCCCCAGAGCAGTGAGTCCACCTCCCTGGGGGCCGGTGGGAAGTGGGGGCAGGTGGGGACAGCCTCTGACCGCACTCTCTCTCCCCAGCTCACCATCTCCCCAGGCCTCCAGCAGCATGATCACCTGCGACCTGGCTCAGGAAGCCACAAGGAAGCAGCCTGGTGGCCAGCCCAGCACAGCCAGCACCGGGCCCCCATCCTGAGTGGCCACCACCAGCCACCAGACTTCCAGAGGCGCTGGGCTCTTCTGAGTCCCTTGCCCCGCCCCGCCCCACCCCATAGACTAGGCAGGCTGCAGCCAGCAGAAGCGGTTGGCTTCTTTAATATCGAAGCAGCAAGGACCCTGGGAGGGCCGCTCTTTCCTGTCCTAGCCACACGCGAGCCTCCCTGACACCCTGACCGTGTGCCTTGCACCAAGCGCAAAATAAACAAGCGGCCAGCAGCCCCGATGGTGCCTGTCAGCTGTGTCCTGAGGCGTGTAGAAGGCACCGAACCCCTCCACTCAACCGCCTTACTTCCCAGTGGGGGTGGGGAGCTGGCCCTGTCCCCAGGCCTTCCTGGAGCTCCTTGCTGGGGGCTACCTCTGAGGCCTGACCCAGATCCCCCCTCCCCAAGCTGCTCGAAGGAGCTGGACAGGCTCTTGAGGTCAGGGCCTCCAGGGGACTCAGCTTCTGGCCCCGTGGCCACTGGGAGGCTGCACCTCTGGCTGTGAGCTTGGGAGCCTTTGGCTGGAGGGACCCAGTACCTTCTGTAAGAGCCAAAGAGGCCCCCAACATCTAGGGAGGGAGGGGAGGGGAAGGGACAAGACCGGCTGTTGCCCCCGGTGCCTTCCCATAAGGTGTCACCTCCTCTAGCCCCTGTGGGGTACACTCTGGGCTGGACCTGTGCATGGTCTCAGGCACCCAAAACTAAGACAGGAGTGAGTGGGGCGCTGCATAGCTGCCTTCCCACCACAGCCCAGCTTGGGGCAAAGTCCAGCTCGGAGCTGGGGAGAGTGGTTGTGTCATCTTGCTTCCTCGTGTCCACGTGCCCCAGGGGCCAAGAGGCTGACCCATGTCTGTTGAGTGCCCCAGGAGAGGGCAGCCTGCCGTGAGGTGGGGGACTTGGAGAGGAGCGGCTTCCACTGGCCACTGGGTGGGGTTCAGGTGGCCCCTAAGGGAGTCTTCCTTTCCTGTCCCCCTCAACCTGTGCTATAGATGTTCGCATGAATTTATTCTAAGGTACTTGTGAGGTTTGTGGCCCCAAGTGGCAGCCTGTGTTCTGCCAACCCTCTGTCCAGGCGGATGGATGGGGCAGCCCCGTCCCCTGCCTTGTGGTCCCAGGGCTGGTAGGCTGGGCCCTTGTTTCCACCTGCTCAGATGGATCTGGGATGGGGAGGTGTCCCTAAGGATAGCCTGGGCCACAGCCTGTCTTTCTGGCCAGTGTTCAGGCAGAGTCCCCAGATCCTCCTGGTGGCCATGGCAGAAGACAGCTGCCTGGCACAGGGTAACAGGCAGCAGTGCCCCATCCCGTCTATAGGTTGCTGGGGGACCTAGGGGCAGCAGGGGCCAGGTGGCGAAGGGAGCGCACAGCCAGAGCTGAGGGTCCCATCGTGCACTGCCCGCGGAGGCCTGCCCCTGGGCCTGCCTGAGCCAGTGGGCTTCGGTCAGTGCCAGGGATGGTCCACTCTTGGAGGCTTCCAGAGTTGGCGTCGGCTGTGGAGGCCCAGCACTTGCCAGGAGCTGGTATCTTGGAAGGGGCGGCCTCAGCCCCCAGACCGCAGAGGGCTACTTCCCTGTCCAGTGTCCAGCCTGCTCAGAAGAGCTGTGGGCGCCTTGTGGCCAGCCCCGAGGCAGCAGCAGGGAGGCCGGTGCTCAGAGCGGGCTCTCGTACCTCGTGGAGCTGGAGAGCCTCTCCCGCAGAGCCTGGAAGCTCGGCCTCTGCTCAGGGTCCTTGTGCCAACACCAGAGCATCAGCCGATGTGCCGTGGGCGGGCACCCCTGCGGGCAGGGCATGCGGTAGCCCGCGTCCACCCGCAGGAAGGCCTCGTGGTTGGACATACCTGTGGGGAGCAGGACAGGAGGCTGCCGGGTCTGGGGGGCCAGTGCCCACCTACCCTGTTCCTCCCCACCCTCTGAAAGTCACACCCCACTTCGGGCCGCCCTTCCCAGGAAAGCTTCGGTCGCGCGCGCCCGTCTCTAATGCCCGCCCCTGGACAGCGCGGGCCCCCAGAATGGTGTCCAGGTGACGGCCCCTCCCACCTTGCCTGCAGTCCGGGACCCTAGGGGCCCGGTACCTGGATAGGGCGTTTGACCCCTGCTGAAAATCTCATGCAGGAGCACGCCGAAGGACCAGACGTCGGATTTGATGGAGTACTGCCCCCGGGAGAGCGCCTCGGGGGCGGTCCACTTGTAGGGGACGTTGCGGTCACGGGAAAGGTAGACGTCCTCCTGCAATCAGACATGCGCTGTGGGGGCCACCCGCCCCCTCCTCAGCACGGACAGGCGGACCAGTTGCGGTGGGCAGGTGTGCAGCACCCCAGCACGGAGCCTGTGAGCACTGTCATATGCAGGCCGCACGTCACCACTAGGGGGAGGCGGCAGGTCCCGCCCTGTGAGTGTGAAGGGACGGCGGGTGGCCCAAGCTGGGAAGTCAGGACGGAGGAGCCCGCGTGGTGGAGCCCGCAGTCTGTTCAGACTCAGGAGTTCACAGAGATGCCACAGGAAGGCTGATGGGCCGGCCGCCAGCGGACAAACTTGAAAAAGCCCAAGAGTCACGCTCAGCCTTCCCGGCTGACCCGCCCCACTGCTGGCCACCGAGCGGATTAGAGAAACGTCTCTTTCCAGAAGCCTCCGGCTTACAATGAGGAGAGAGCTACACCATCAGACTATCATGCGGGCGAGCGAAGGGACCTGGACGCTGGCCATCGCGGTAACGTCAACAGGTCCCCCCACCTGCTGGCAGGCCCCGCCTCAGGGGTGGGCAAAGTGGAATTCAGAGCTAAGGCTTCAGGAAAAGAGCAAGTTTCTCAAAAAGTGCGTTTGGGGAAGACAGCAGGCAGTCTAGCAGTTGTGAGGCGTGGGTCTGCCAAGGAACAAACACATTCATGGCATTTGAAAGAATCTGGAAACATCTCTGAGGGCCTGTGATGACTGAGGAGTCACCGTCAGGTCTTGAAGGTGTGGCTGTGGTATTCTGGAGCCCTTACGGATATGGGGTGTACATGCCACGGATATGGGGTGTACATGCCACGGGCTGGGGTCTGAGTAACGGGGAGGGAGGGGCCGCGGCAGGGGCTGGGAGGCCCGCTGCAGACTGTCCGCATGTGTCTTTCACGTTCTGAGCGGACGGGAAGTAGTGGGGAGATGTTTGCCCTGAGCTCACAAACCACGCCCAGCCTCCTCCCTGGCCGACCGCCAGAAGGGGGCAGTGACAGCGAATGGGCGCATGAGGGCTGGGCCCCTGCTCCTCCCTGGACACCAGGCCACCCACTCGGCAGAGGCCCTGGGCACCTCCCTTTCCGCCTGTGGTTCCCCACTGCCCCTCCAGCTCTGAAACAGCCCTCGGCTCCCTGCCCCTGCTCAGGGAGACCCCAGGAATCCGCAGCTCTGAGCACAGGGGAGGACGCGCCCTGCCTTCCGGGGGACCCACCTTGATGAGCCTGGCCAGCCCAAAGTCTCCCACTTTGCAGATGTTGCCCTCCCCGACCAGGATGTTCCTGGCGGCCAGGTCCCGGTGGATGTAATTCTGCGATTCCAGGTAGCACATGCCCTCGGCCACCTGCGACGCGATGTCCACCAGCTCGGAGACCGGCAGGGCTTTCTCAGCAGAGTCTGTGCAGGCAAAGGGAGGCCAGGGTCAGCGCAGCCCGCTGAGGCCATGTCTCCTCTGTCACATGCTCTACTGGCTCCTGGGCTCGGGAGGGGCTGGGGCAAAGGGCAGGTGGCCCAATTTAAACTGGGAGAGTGAGCCCGCCGTGACCCTTCTGGAAGGTCGTTCTGAGTCAACCCAAATGCAGCGCCCTCCCGGGAACCCACACTAAAGAAATGTGAACTCAGACGTAAGCGCCAAGGCGTCCATCACAGCATCGCTTACACGAAAAACCCTGAAAAGGTTCGGCGGACCCCTGGCTACGTGACACAGCACACCTGCACGGGAGTGTGCAGACTCAATGCTCACTCCCCAGGAACAGTCAGTGACGTGGGACACTGCTCGCAGCGATCCAGCTTTCGTCAGCAGTTTCATATTCTGAGTTTTCCAAACATTGATACATAAAAATAAATTCCCAGATACACACATCACGTAGCAGATGCCACTTATCCTGCAAAGCACATCCTCGCCTTCCACCGGCCCTGAAACGGGCTGCATCTGTGCCCTCGGCAGCAGCGACTGCCTGGTTTGGGTGTTACATCATGGGGCTCGTTACAGATGGCGCCTTTGAGTCAACAAGCCACGTGGGAGTGTGTGTGCGCACGCGTGTGCCTGCACGGGTGCAGTGTGCGTGGGCGTGTCAGTGTGTGTGCACGTTCAGTGACTGGAGGAGGGACGGCCCTTCTAGGAAAAGAGAAAAGCGGAGAGGGCCAGGCCTGCGTGCTGGGAAGCTGGCTGGGAGCAGCCCCACCGGTGCCACGGAAAAGCAGCCTGTCACCTGTGGGCGCAGGAATCGGGAGTGGCTCATCCTGTGTGTACTTACTGGATTCCCTCACATTCCCGCAGTGGACAGATGCTTTTAAACAGAAAGACCTGACAAAGGCTTCAAGAGCCCCCCAGCCACCCCGTGTATGGTGTGGGGGTGACCCCGTGTATGGTGCAGGTCTCTCCCATTCCCTCCAGCGAGCCCGTGGCCCCTTGGTCTGCTGCAAGGAGCTGCAGGAGCTGCCCCCGCTCACCGCGCAGCAGCTCCAGCAGGCTCCCCTTGTCCATGACCTCTGTGATGATGTACACGGGGTCCCCCACGGATGCCACAGCGTACAGCGCCAGGATGTGCTTGTGCCGAAGCTTCTTCATGGCCTGGATCTCCGCCTGGAAGGTGTGCTGGTGCAGGAGGTCATCTGCAGGTGAGGGTGGCCTCAGCGGGTGCAGCCCTGCGGCCGCCTCCCCACCCACCCACACTCAGTGAGTGTGGGCGCCCTGCCGGGATGCCCCGGCTCCCAGGGCAGACATGACTTAGTCCCAGGACACCCCAGCACCCTACCCACTGTCTCCACCCTCTGCTCTCACAGCACCCCAGACACCATCAGTACCCACATTTGGCCAACACCTGCCCAAGCCAGATACAGAGCTGGGACAACCCCCAGTACGTTCCCAGGGCCAGGGCCCGTGGTGCTTCCCAGGGAGATTGTAGATGGACCTTTCCCGATTTCTAGTGATCTAGTGATTTTAGTGGTATTCCATGCACTAAGAATTTAAGGTTCCCTCACAATAAATGCATTTAGGTAAAAACATTTGAAATCGAAAGGGAAATGTCACCTCCATACTGCTATAGGTGCCACATGTGGCACAATTTAGGGCAGCATGTGGCACGCGGGTCATAAGGGCCTTGGTCTGGCTCGGCCCCACCCCCAGTGAGTGAGGCCGCTTACCTCGGGCGATGACCTTAATGGCCACTCGGACCTGGCCCTTCCAGAACCCTTCGAAGACCTCCCCAAAGTAGCCGGACCCCAGCTTCCTGCAGAGCGTGAACTCCTCCCGAGGCCTCTCCCAGTCAGCACAGTGGGGCAGGGGCTCCGGCTCGTGCTGGAGAGACAGGGCAGGGCGGTGGGGGCTCCTCGCACAGAACACCCCCCAGGAGTTCCCAACGCGCCCGGCAGGGGGAGCCCCTGACCAATCTCGGGTCAGCTGAGGAATCCCAGGATGCAGAGCGTGACCACACTCCAGGCTCCCCCAGGGGCTGGCCCCTGCTATGTCCTGCAAACATGTGTCACCCTTACCGCCTGCTCTGGGCCAGTTATAATGGCCCAAGTGCCACTCAGAAAACCCGTCCAGCTGCTGGCCAGGGCACATGCCCTTGTCACCTGGCTCCCACAGGCCCAGAGAGACTCAGGACATGGCGGAGCAACGTGACCTCTGCTGGCCACGGAGCGGGAGTGACGTGGCAAAGAAGGGCACGTCCCCGCCCCAGCCTCCGGCCCGTGCCCAGCTCCACGGGACCAGCCAGTGTCCCTTGGGGTCCACTCCAGCCGGTCAGCCTGTCAGGACGGCCGCCCACCCTGTGTGACCCCAGGAGTCCGTGTCGTCATGGGCCGTAGTGGGGCAGGGCTGGGGCGGGCAGGCGGGGGGCGGCCCTACTTTCCAGCAGGGCAGGGTCAGCCGCAGGCCGTGGGACAGGCTCCGGGTCCGGTGATGGTCCACGAGCTCGGGCAGGCTGGGGAAGGACACGGCGTCGCTGAGGTGCAGCCGGCCCGCCCGCCGCCAGATCTTGTAGTGCCTCACGGCCTGCCTGTCCCGCACTGGAGCAGGGGGGACACGTGTGAACAGGCGTGTGCGCCCCTGGGACCACCCCCTCAGAGGGGAGCCAGAAGAAGGCGAGGGGTACGACGGGGAGAGACGGGGTGCGCCCAGCAGGGCAAGGAGAAACCCAGGCCCAGGACCCCAGCAGAGAGCCGCCCGGCCGGGCTGGGCCCGCAGCCCTCTCAGGGGTCCCTAGGGACGGAAGAGACGGCCTGGACACTGAGGCCAGCGGGACAGGCCAGGCCAGAGGGGCCAGGCCCCCCGCATGCCAGAGGGAGGGTTAGGGGCCGGGGGAACGGTGGGGGCTGCCATACCCGAGAGCACGTAGTCGGCGCCCGGCTTCTCGCTGGCCCTGATCAGGAAGGTCCCGGGCTCCGTGCCCGCGGCCTGCAGCCGGTGCGAGGCCTCCGAGCGGGAGATGCGGCCGAAGAACCACCTGGGGGTCCAGAGCCCACGCTGACCCTACGCCGACCCCACGGCACCCCTCCACCTCCTCATGCTGCCAGCCCCGACCCACAGCTGCTCTCCGATACTGCCCATGACCCAGGCCCCTCTTCGCCCATCATAGACCCCGAATGTCCCAGGTGGCTGGTTCCGGGCACCAAGAAAGGCCCTAGTGACCCATAAGAGGTCCCCCCATCCTGTCAGTGGGGTCGGAGCCACCCTGTGCCAGAGACGTGTTGTTCGTCCCATGGGGCCACATTGTCCTGTGATTCTGTGACCACCTCCTGTGACCCGGGCCACAGACACACTGCTCCAGCACCATGAGACCTGGGATTGGGTGTCAAGCAGCAGGCCGCGCACACATGTGCTTCATTCAACACATACGTCTGCACACACGTATACACACTCACACACTCGCGCATCCCACACCAGCAGCCAGCCCCTGGGCTCGGGGCAGCAGCGTGGGGCCTGCGAGCGCCCCAGCTGACCTCTGCTGCCAGCCGCTCTGCCCCTGGTACCCCGAGTCCATCAGGCACTGTGGGTCCATGCCCACTCCAGACCGACCCCGCACACCTCAGACCCTTGTCACTCGCCCATCCACCCTGCCTCCTTCCCGCTTCTCAAAATTGCTGGTTCTCAGGGCCTCCCCCCACCCCGCCCCCCACGTCATGCCCGTCGTGGGACCCATGCCTTTGAAGCTGTCCTATTTCCCACTGAGCTTGCTTCCTGCTCAGCTCCCGTCAGTGGGCGGGAACAGCACCCAGCGGGCGCTCAGTCAAGGCGGGTGAATGGTGAGGGACACGGGATGCGCAGGTGGGCTGCAGAGGAGCGCCCCCTGCTGGGCCCCCGCACCGCAGCTCAGAGGAGCCACCCCAGGCCGCTGCGGACGTGCCCACAGCAGGCTGCCCGTGCTGGTTCAGGCATCCTTGGGCAGTGCCCAGGGGCTGCCGCCACCTCCTGAAGCCACCTTGCCGGTGACGGGGCAGCCGCGAGGGTGCAGGGAGCAGAGCCGGAAGCCCACGCCCCAGACGGGCATGTTGCAATGGCCTCCTCCTCCTAACTAGGTCATGCATCTGGTTTCGGTTATTTGAAAGGTGAGTGAAGCCTGCTCCCCGAAAGGCTGCGTCTCCGCCCCGAACTCCCACGAAGACCCTGTCAGCCTCGCGGAAGCCCACTGCGGCCTTTTCTGTCCTGTTTGGGTCCTGGAGCCATGAAGTAACCACAGGGGAGGGCCACACACCTCGGTGCCCCAGCCCCCAGACATCACCTGGCAAAGCCCCGTCAGCACTCCCGGGACCGGTGGGGGGTCCAGCCCTGACGAGGGCACAGGTCCAGTGAGCCACGAGTCTCGCCAGCCAGCACCCCCGCCCTCCCCGGGCTCGCCCGCAGTGCGATGCTGCCCCTCTGCGACCCCCACCCCAGCTCCTGAGGGGCAGCAGCGGGGGGTGGGGACCTTGGAGAGGGCGCAGGGACACTCACGGCTCAGACTCCACCGTCTCCTTCTCAGCCAGGTAGTTGCGGGGCACATAGCCCTCGGCCAGGGCCCTGCCCGCTGCGTCCAGCCGCGTGGCCCACCACCACTCATCCTCCCTCCTGGCCACGTGGAAGGTGTCCCCCGCCCGGAAGCTCAGCTCCTCGGCCGTGCGGGCCTCGAAGTCCCAGAGCCCCACGTACCTGGGGCTCAGGTGAGCCTGGTCCCGGGACACCATGGCCACTGTGGCAGCAGGACCAGGCCACCTGACCTTGCCGCCTGTCACTGGGCCGGCTGCGAGCACGGAGGTGGGCGGGGCCAAGCCGACCGGCCACCCCACCCAGCTGAGGAGCTGGCGCACTTCCCCGGGCCAGGCGCCTCCTCAGCACCCTGGGCTCCGCCCGAGGGCCGAGCAGCCCCCGCCTATCCTCCCACCTGCCAGGGCCGGCCAGTGTGAGCAGCGCTCCTGCCCACCTGCCAAGTGACCACGTGGCCGGACCTGAGCCAGGGCGAGAGAGAGCAGAGTGACCAGTCAGACAGGGTCCTCCTGGGGTCCGAGCCTTGGACTGGGAGGGACCAAGGCTGAAGGACCAGTCACTCCCTTCCCAAACCTCCAGGGCCACTGGAGAGACAGGAGGGGCCTGGGGTAAGGGTTGCAGACTAGGGTCAGCCTGGGGCCTGAGTTACTTCCCCATCGGCGGGGGGGGCGGGCCGGGGGCTCCACCAAGACAGGGGGACTGTGAAAGCAGATGGCCGCTGAACCCCACGGGCTGGAACGCCCCCTTCCGTTGGAGACAGTGGTGGCACAGCCACTCCATCTGTAGAGGAGGGACAGGCACGTGTGCTGCTCACAAAGTCACAGCCCAGCACCATTCCCGCTGAGGTATGGAGGGGCAGCAGACGGGAGGGGAGGCTGATGGGGGCTGCTAAGCACCTGTGGGCCCCGGGCGCTCCAAGCCCCCTCCCCCCGCTGCTCACCAATTCCCTCTGGCCCCTCAGCCCAGGGCCTGGCCCGTGAGCCTGTGTCCAGGGGACCTCACGTGTCACTGGGTGCAGGAGTACCTGGGGCTCTACCTGGGCCACACCAGGAAGCAAGGTTTCGAGACTGAGCGCCCCGCCCCCCCCACCCCGAGGCTCTGGAGCACAAACCTGTCCAGCATGTGGCTGGTGAGACTCCAGGGATGACCCCACGCACACCTGCCTCCCTGGCCAGGTGCCATGCCCAGCCCAGCACATTCCTGCCCGGCACTGGCCGCCAGCCCAGCCTCCCTTCGCTCAGCTCACCTCAGCTCCCAGCAAGGAGGAGGGCCCCCAGCCTGGAGGAGCTCAGCTCAAGCCCTCGCCCTCGGGCCCACATGCCAGGGCTGGGCCCCACCTCTCCCAGGACAGGACGAGAGTCAAGGGCTGCTGCTTGGGGTCCCATGCAGCTCAGGCCAAACACTCCCGCCCCCACCCTCCATCCGGGGTGGGCAGTCCCAGCCTGGCTGCTGAGGCTCCAAGGGGCTCCTGCCCTCCATGCTCGGCTCTACCCTACAGCCAGCCTGATCAGGGCCCTCAAGTGGCCAGCTCCTCCTCCTCCCTCTGTGCTGCCCCCACCCTTCCTGCCGAATGCTCATCCCCCGCCCCCACCACGCCAGCCCTGCACAGCTGTGTCCTCCTGTGGCCCCAGGGGGTCAGAGGGCACCCTGCAGTCAAGGGTCCCAGCTCCGTCCTGCACAGGCAGGGCCTGTGGTCAGTGGTGAGGCTGGCCCTAAACTGTGCAGCGGCCGTTCCCTCCAGGATCACTGAGCCGAGGGCAGCCGGGCATGCCTTTGCCCCTTCTGTCCCCACAAGCCTTTGGGGCACAGCTGTCAGCAAAGGGCTCCCGGCAGGGTGGGGGTCGGGCATCCCGAAGGCAGACCCTGCCACTGTGCCCCGTCCCCTCTGTACCTATCTACAGCTGGGCAGGCGAGCAACAAACAACGGTCACGGGCGCCCAGCTGTATTCGGTGGCTCTGGCTGTGTCTGGAACCAGGTTGGGTGGGGGGTGGGCTCACTGGGAACGCTGCCCTCTGCTCCAGACGGCTGTCACCCAGTTGTCTGCATCCCACGGCGCTCACCCTGCACCCTGCCCGACTGCACAGGGCCGGCGCCAGACCCCCACCCCCGAAGCAGACATGCTGGCTTCGTCTCACCTTGTCCCACCCCCAGAGAACCGACCACAGGGGCACCCATCCCCCAAAAGAGCCACCCACCGCCGGCCCGTCCTCCCGGCACCCCGACCCAGCCCCAGCCGCGGCAGACCGGCAGGCGGATGGCCCGTCAGCTGCAGCTCTGGTTTGGGGATCAAGGCCCTTGGGCGACACATCCCTATGCGTGCCTGAGTCCGTCACACGCGTTTATTGAGTGCCACTGCTCGCGTGCACAGTCCTTGGCGTGCCCCTGGGAGCCCCGCCCCTGGCCCTTAAACAGGGCCGAGGGACTTCAGAAAAAACTGGGAAGCCATGCCTCTTGCTCTTGACCTTGGAGAGAGTCCAGGGGGCCAAGGGCAGCAGGCAGGTGCCAGCAGGAGGGGCCTCGGCCTGGGCTCAGGACTCTTCTGTCCACAGTCTCCCTGAGGCCACCCCGAACACCGGCTCTAGCTGGCCTTCTCTGCCGAGTCCTGGCCACCCAGGCGGACGGCGACCCCTCCTCTCCCCGGGTGGGTGTCGGCACGTGTGTCTGCACGTGTCTGCCTCGTGTGCGCACACGTGTGCGTGTCCGCCTTGAGGCCCACGGCCAGGGTCTCTGTGGCCGGTGGCACTTCCGGACAACCCGGCACCCCTGTCCACGTTGACAACAAACACCGTCCTGGGGGCCCCCGGGGAGGAGAGGCCCAGCCGCAGCCCAGTGCCCGGGGTCACGTGAGGGCAGGGGGGAGGCGCCCACGGATGGCGCCCAGCTTCTCCTGCAGTGCCGTGAAGGCCGGCCGCTCCTCCGGGCTGGCCTGCCAGCACGCCAGCATGAGCGCATACGCCTCGGCCGGGCAGGCGGCGGGGCGCGGCAGGCGGTAGCCCCTCGCGATCCACTGCAGAGTCTCCTGGTTGCTCATTCCTGGGGAGGGGGCGAGAGGGGCCAGGCATCCGTGGAGACCTCCCTCCGCCCTCACCCAGCCCTGCCCCTGCTGAGCCAGCAGCCCTGGGGCCTGGTCTCCCCGCCCCCCGCCACCCCGGGAAGCCTGGCAGCCCACCTTCATAGGGACACTGGCCGTAAGTGAACACTTCGTAGAGCAGCACTCCGAAGGACCAGACGTCCGACTTCTGGGAGTAGACACGGTAGTTGGCCGCCTCGGGCGCCGTCCACTTGACGGGGATCTTGGAGCCGCTGCTCGGGGAGTAGACATCATCCTGGTGAGGGGACACCATGCTGGGGTGGGCGGAGTAGCGCCTGCCCCTCCCAGCCACTCGGTGCCCTGCCCCAGGCAGGGGCCTGAGCCCACACTGACCTTGAGCAGCCGGGCCAGGCCGAAGTCAGCCACCTTGCAGGCCAGGGCATCGCCCACGAGCACGTTCCTCGCGGCCAGGTCCCGGTGCACGATTCGCCGCTCCTCCAGGTAGCTCATGCCCTCGGCCACCTGGCAGGCGAAGTCCAGCAGGACAGGCGGGCTCAGGGCCCGGCCCTCGGGGCCTGCAGAGAGGGCCGGCAGTCAGGGGGCTGGCGTCTTCCCGGTGACATCCCTCTGTGCCTCCGGTTCCCCATCTGTGAGACGGGGTGAGGACAGCACCACCCGCCAAAGCTGCAGCGGGCACTGCAGCCCCAGGGACTGCTCAAGGCAAGCTACTCCTTGGGGCCTGGGAGCACAGAATGGCCAGCTGGGGTGGGGGACACGGAGGGCTGAGCTGGGTCCATGCAGACCTCGTTCAGGCTGGTGACCCAGACGGGCCTGCCCCCACCTGCCCTCCACCCGGTCTGGAACCCCACACTGACTGTCCCTCCATAAGGCCAGGCCTGGCCCAGACCAGGGACCCTGAGCCCACTGTTGGCCAGAGTCGCCCACAGCCCCGGGGCCTCTGGAAATCCAGCTTCAGTGACAAAGGCCTGGCTGAGAGGCGGGCAGGTGTCTGTCCCCCAGGCCGGGAGGGCGCGGCCGCACACAGGCCGCTGCGAGGGGCCGCACTCACTGCCCAGGAAGGCCTGCAGGCTGCCCTTGCTCATGAGCTCGGTGACGACGTACACCGGCTCGCCCACGGAGCACACGGCATGCAGCCGGATGAGCCGCTTGTGACGCAGGCTCTTGAGCGTCTGGATCTCCTTGGCGAGGTCGGCCAGCTTCATGTTGGCTGCGGGAGGGCGAGGCGAGGCTCAGGGCCCGCCCCCCCCACCTGCGGCTGCCCCTCCCCCCGGGCTGGGGCCTCACCCACCTGATTTGATGACCTTCACTGCCACAGGGACCGAGCCCAGCCACAGGCCTTCCCACACCTCCCCAAAGTAGCCTTCGCCCAGCTTCCTGTGCAGGGCAAACTCGGAGCGCGGCCGTTCCCACTCGTCCTGCTCGGGGGGCTTCTGTGGGGGTGGGGGCACTCAGCACCAAGGCCCGTGTCCCCGGCCCAGTGGGCAGTTTCCCCAGAGGACCAGGCGTCTGTACCTGGGCCCCAGCACACACCCAGCTCTGGACCCGGCTGGGGTGGGGGGGCCAGGTGCCGAGCTCCTTGGGCCTGGCCCCAGACCTAAGTGGCACCTCTGCTGGCGATGGCCCTCCATCCACAAACACTCATTACTGCCCGGCTGGGCTGTCATTAGGGACCAGAGGAACCGGCTCGCCGCCCGGCCCCAGCAGGACAGCTGGTCTGGGCAGAGCTGGGGCTCCAGGCCAGGCGCAGACGGTTGAGTCAGCGTCCCCTCCCACACCCTCCACCCGGGGCCCTCCGCAGATGCCTCCCCAAGCTCACCCCTGCCCTCCGGCTGCTGCCCTGCCAGGAGTCCCCCCCCAGCAGCCCCCGAGGCGGAGATGTGACACCTGGGGGAGCAGACGCAGCAGGCAGATGTGGGGCTCTCGGCCTCATCAGACCCCCACGGCGGAGGGGCAGCCAGGCAGGCAGGGGGGGCAGCCCACCTGGGCCACGCAGGGCTGCAGCAGCGGGTTCTGGATCAGCTTCCAGTTGGCCTGGTAGTAGGTGAGCAGCTCCTCCAGGCTGGGGAAGAGACGGCCCTTCTGCAGGTAGAGGCCGCCGTCGGCCGCCGTGCAGATGCGGTAGTGGCGGACTCTGGCCTGGGCCCGAACTGGGAGGGGACAGAGATGGAGGCCGAGCACCGGACCCTCCCAGGCCCCACACCCCCCAGGGGACCACCACACCCCTTCTCCGGGCCTGGCTCAGATCTGGCCTTGAGACAGTGGCCGGAGCTGCATATGGAAAGAGGGAGTGTGGGCAGCTGCGGGCCACAGTGGGCAGCTGCAGAGTAGGCACCCATGGACGCTTGGTGACTGACGGACGCTGCGAGGAAGTCCGTGAAGGAGGAGGACTGTGAAGGGGCGAAGGGGCGAGGGACGGATGGAGGAGTGAACAGGTGAATACATGAGTGGAAACGAGTGAATCAATGAGTGGATGAGGAAATGAGTGAGTCAGCAGGTGAGCAGAGTAAGTGAATAAATGAGCGAACGAGCGAGCGAGCGAGCGAAGGGCTGAGCAGACACGAGGCAAGCAGCAGCGGGGGCTCAGGCCCGATGTGGGGCCAGGCATGGGCGAGGGGCCGGCACTGCCTGGGGAGCAACCACCCCAAGGTCAGCAATGTTCCAGGCGGGTTGGGCTGGGCCGGGCGCCTCCGTGGGCACAGGGGCACGAGGGCCACCCTCGTACCTGACAGCGAGTAGTCCCCCTGGCTGCTCTCACTGGGCCGGATGAGGAAGGCCCCTGGGGCATTGGCCGGGGACAGGAGCAGCCGCCGGGCCTCGGTTCGGCTGATGCCACTGAAGTACCAGCTGCAAAGGGTGGGCATGGTAGTCACCAGGCAGGCCCAGCCTTGAGTGACTCCTGGCCCCACACAGATCAGACCCCCCTGTGCCCGCTCCGTGCGGGCGGCAGGGCTGAGCCCCGACCGTCCGCCATCTCCCAGGGAGAAGGTGCACAGGCTGCCCCATGCTGGGGTCCTGGCCGGGGGTCTGTGCCTGTCCCAGCCCCCCGTGCCCAGCCTCCAGAGTGATCGGGACTGAAACAGGAGGGCTGATCGGGCCAGCATAGAGCTCACATAGCCACCTGCAGTGACCTGTGTTAGGTGAGACCAGCCACTCACCTCAGCCACAGATTTTCCATTACTCTTGCCATAAAGTGACCGCCAACCCTGGGTACGGGCTGAACCTGTCAAACTCAAGACTGCCAAGTCCCTGTGAGGGGTGGGGGTCCACTGGGGACCAGGGGCCCTGATGATGCTAGGTATGTGGGCTGGGCTACAGGTGCGGCCTGGAGGACCATGGGTGCCACCTGGCTGGGCACGGCCCATGTGCCTTGGGAGGTGGACACGTGGGGATAGGAGAAGCCAGCCTCAGTCCTGCAGCAGCTGGGACTGCCCGAGAGGAGGTGGCCTGAGCCAGGCTGGGCAGGAGGTCAGGAGAGGACAGAGAGAGCTGGGGCAGTGAGTGTCCATGACCGAGGAACCTGGCCAGCACCCTGGCCCTCTGCGCATGTGGAAATGTTCCCTTTCCTCGTCTGCAGAAGGCGGGACCCTCACACCTGAGCATGGGCTGGGTCAGGGGCCCGCCTGGGGCTCTCCTGTCTGCACCCCAGCTGGGCCAGCAGTCCACCTGAGTCAGGCCAGGTGTGACTCCTGGCCTCACCCCATCTCCTGGGTCTGCTCCCCAAGGCCCAGGTCGGGGAACCTCACACCTGAGTCAACTTCCAGGGACCCAGTGGCAGGAGGTCTGTCCCTGAGAGGGAGCCACAGACCCTCAGGGACGACCCCGTGAGCGTGGCCCCTCACCCACCCTGAGGGAGAGCACAGGGTCTGGCTCTTAGACCACCAGGGGGCCCAAAGCATGACTCAAAGTGAGTCAACCCAAGGTTGGGGTGTCCTGAAAAGAGGGGGCTGGGTGGGCAAAGCCGTGCCGTCTTAGGCTGGCGGGTGCTGCTGGAGCCTGGGGCGAGGGCAGGGCCGGGCAGGAGGGGGGCAGGGACAGACCTGGGAGCTGTGGGAGGGGCCTGGGAACCAACACCAGAGCTGGGGGTGGGTGGCCGGGCTGGAGGGGATAAAGCTGGAGACAGGAAGAGGTGGGGCACTGTGGGTGGCAGGCAGAGGCCCCAGGGACATTAGAAGGTAAAATCAGCAGGTGGGGCTGGCGGCGAAGGGTCCAGGACATGTGGACGTTACACGGGTCCTCAGACGACACCCGCTGGGGTGGTAGGCTCAGGGAAAGCAGATAGACAGACATTCTGGGGACACACTGATTGCAGAGCAGGAGGTACGGCCCTGAGGCTGCCAGGCTCTACACTGAGGGTCCCCTGCAGCCGGGCCCCGCCTTCTAGGACCTGCCACCAGAGAGCCTCTCGGGTGTGAAGGTGCTCTGGCGGCCCCTCCCAGGACAGCAGCGTAGGGATGCCCTCGGGGTCCCCCACTGGGGCATGGGGCAGTGGGCGAGGTAAGGCTGAGCGCCGAGGCCCCGCATGGAGGTTGAGCGGCTGGCGACTGGGGCTAGTGCCCCTGTGAATGCGGTCAGCCTTCCATCTTCACCTGGCGGACGGTCATCGGCCCCTCCCCGCCCCCAGCCTCCTGCGGAGAACTGTTTGTCCCCCACACCTGGAGTGCTGTTGCCTCGCCCCATCAGAACGGTTGCTTGGTCCCCTCAGAAAGCACCTTCCCCTGACATCTGCAAATCCCTCAGAGCCCGGGGACTCTGAGCAGTCCCAGGAGGCTGGACACAGCTTGAATGAAGCTAAGACCTAGTGCTGGTCTGCAGCGGACATGTGCAGGGCTTGAGATCAGGGACCCACATCAGGTCGGGGTCTGGGCAGCAGAGAAGGGCAGCCTGACTGGGCCGTGGGGCCGGCCTTTGCCGGCCCTGTTCACCAACCAGCTTCGGGACCGTTCTCACCCAGCACGCCCCCTCTGTGCACGCTGGGGCTGGAAGGAGGCCTCTTTGTCCCTGAGGGCCCCCCTCGCTGATCCCCCATCCATCTAGATGTCAGAGATGGCGATGGCCATGACAGCCAGACTGGCCCACTGCATTCAGGGGAAACAAGGGTAGGGGTAACGTCCAGAGTTTGGGGAGATGCTTGAGGCCCATGGGCTATGTCCACTGCCATATGGCAGGATCCTGCGAGGAGCTGGCATACAACTATACCAGGAGGCTGCCCTGTCCTACGGACCTGGAGCTTGAGCTGAGAGGTCACCTCCTCTGAGGAGCCCTCCTGGAGAGCTCCCATCCTCTGCCTTCCCCTGGCGATCACAGACTGGCATATAAACAGCCAGGCGTCGGTTTTAACCACTTCCCGCCCGTGGACTGCCCCAGTCCGGGGGCCTCAGGCAGTCCTGGAGGAGTGGGCGGGCTTCCCCACCTGTGTCTACTCCCCAGACAAGCCTCTCTGGGAGGGTCGTCTGTGCCCCGTACCGGGCCCAGTGCTGGCGGAGGGGATAAGGGGCAGGCGAGCACCCCTCTCTGGCCCAGCTCATCACCCCTGCACCCTGTCACCATCTCACCCCTCCAGTAGGAGGGACATGCGATGGCCTCTCTGCACACCCGTGTCCTCCCTGGGAGCTGCAGGAAGACAAGGCCGTGCCCGTCTCATTCAGAACTGCGCCCCAGGCCCTAGGCCCCGCCCTCCAAGCAGAGACCCCTCAGCCAACGCCGTGGACTCGGAGGCTGTGAGTGTTCAGGTCCGGGCTGAGTTCCCATGTGACAGCAGCATACATACATGCTGTCCAGCCAACTGGCCGCTGGACCTGTCCAGGCACAGTCACTGCTGTGAGCGCCACACCGTGCCCCCTGGACGGCGGGGCCTGAGGGAGCCGGCTGCAAGCTCCATCCTGTGCTTGCCCCTGACACCCAGAGCAGGTGGTACTCACGGTTGGTCTGAGAGAGTCTCGGGGGTGGCCCTGGCCACACAGGCTGTGGGCACGAGCCCCATGCTGGGCGGGCCAGAGAGCCTTCGAGCAAAGATATAGTCGCCGTCTTCCCTGAGGGCGTAGAGCCTGTCCCCGCAGCTGACGCTCAGCTCGTCCACACACCGCGCCGAGAAGTCGCAGAGAGCCCTGATGAGCTGCCCCTGCGCCCGCGGGCTGCCCAGCTCGGGGGCGGGAGGCTCCGCGGCCCGGGACTCGCAGGCAGGGGGCTCCAGCCCAGCGTCCCTGTCGGGGCCAGGGAAGCGGTGGATGCCACCATCTGGAGCGCCCGCCGGCCAGATCTTGTCCCAGAAGGAAGACAGGAAGGCCAGCCGCTTCCTGAGGAAGGGCTCCATGACCCCCGCGGTACCCCGAGCCCAGTCACCACGCGGCGCCCAGGGCCCTGCAGGGGAGGGGACTTCCGATGAAGGAACTGGAAGGGCCGGTGGGACGGCGAGTGTCGGAGCCTCGCCGCGTGCGTCCCCGCTGGCGAGGAGTGTGGGAGACAGGTCACTCCACAGGGTCCTCGGAGCAGGCGCGCACAGCCCCCTGACCACCTCCAGGCTGGTGTTCAGACTCGGCTGGGACACAGGGTGGTCCTCCAGCCCCAGGCCACACGGCGACCGCTCCTCTCCACCTCTTAGGTAGGTGTCTTGGGGGCAGGACTTGTCCCCAGCTGCTCAAAGCCAACTGCGACTGGGGCAGGAGCGCCCCTGGAGTGGCCTGGGGGCGCGGCCTGGGGGCGGGTCCGGGGTGGGTTCTTGGGAGCGTCGAGTAGGCGGGGCCTGGGGGGCCGGGGTGGGGTCTTGGGCGAGCTGAGAGGGGCAGCCTGGGGCAGGTCCAGGGTGGGGTCTTGGGCGCGTCGAGCAGGCGGGACTTGGGGGTCGGGGTAGGGTCTTGGGCGGGCTGAGAGGGCGCGGCCTGGGGGCGGGTCCGGGGCGGGGTCTTGGGCGCGTCGAGTAGGCGGGGCCTGGGGGGTCGGGGTAGGGTCTTGGGCGGGCTGAGAGGGCGGGGCCTGGGGCGGGTTCGGGGTAGAGTCTTGGGTGGGCCGGGGTGGGGTCTTGGGCAGCCCCTTCCTCCCCCACCCCTGCCCCTGCCTGGGTCCCCGTAGGAGGAGCTGGCTACCCTCTGATCCCCGGCTCAGGGGCATGAACTGGGATGATGGGAAGGGCGGGTAAGGCCAGCTCGGGGCATGCTTCCCCTTGCTTCTCTCCCTGGACAGACCCAGGCCCCTGCGCACTGAGGCAAACTGCCCACTACCCAGCTTGGTCTGTGCTCTGGGCAGAGGGCCGGGCAGGGCGGGGTTCTGGGGTGGGTCCGTGGCAGGACCCTGCCCCAGGCAGCCTGCTCTTGCTCCCCACAGAAGCCTCTCCCAGCCAAGCCCCTCAGCATCCAGCGACATCACAGATGACAGCAGACCCCTCTCTGTAACACCCCCCGGGGGCTCCCTGTACACACACCCAAGGGAGCACCTTGTACAATTACAAAGATGCGGCAGCTATGCGGTGGGCTGGGGGAGTCAGGGGTCCCAAGGGCAGCCCATTGTGGAGGAAGGGCATTGAGAAGAGCACATTTACTTCCGCAGAAGTAGGGGCTCTGGAAAGCCGTGCAGCTCCCGCCCACCACCTGAGTCTGGGTTTTTGCAGATGGGCTCCCCTAAATCCTCGGGGTACACGACTTCTAGGAAGCCAGGCCTCTGACCCATGCAGCTGCAGGGAGGCGTCCTCAGGCCGTGATGGAGCCCTCTAGTGGTGACCAAGCTCCTGGCCAGCACTCAGGACACAGGACAAGTTCTTTCCAGAGATGCCCCGGAGCCACAAAGCCAAACGGTCCCGCCTGTGGGCTCCAACACACCCTCTGGTGGTCAGGGAAGGCAGGGAGTGTCCTCTTCCGCCCGCCGGCCCCCGCCGGCCCCCGCCGGCCGGCCTCCTCCATGGGCCTCACCAGACACAGCGTTGTTGGGGGGAGACCCCCCTGGGGCAGGTCTGGATGCAGCCGGATGAGGGGGTTCGAATCCCGCTCTCAGACCCTAGCCATCTGGCAAGATGCTAACCGCTCTGTGCCTCGGTTTCCCCACCTGTGGGAGCACCAAGTTCATGATGGCATAGTGAGGACTCAGGCCAGGTCTGCTGGGGTGGGGAGGGGTCTTCCCAGGCAATCGGGATGGGCCCGGCAGCCCAGCATCACCATGTCATGGCCTCGTGTGCGTGGCGGGCACACAGTGGGTGGGGGAGGTGACTCCCCTCTCCCTGGGGGCTGTGACTTCATCATGCCAGGCTCACTGTCCTCAGGGCCCAGGGTTGCTCAGCCTGCCAAGGGCAGCACAGTCTGGTGGCTGCAGACAATCAGGTGAGACAGAAAACAGAGGCCTGTGCCTTGGAACGGGGCTCACGGCCGACGGAGATGCTGGACAGAGATGCTGGTCCCTGAGGCCCCCCTCGGCAGGGCTCCCTTCACTCGATGCTCCCCAAGGGCCCCGGTCACAGAGAGGGAGGAGCCTGGTGGCTGCAGGGCAGAGGATGGAGGTGTGGAGGCTGGCGGAGGGTCCGCAAGCGGTGTGCTTGTCTCAGAGTTAAACATTTAATTAAAATTAGCTGAGGAACAAGAAATAGCAAAAAAGAAGATGGCAGAGGTCCGGGACATGCCTCGTCCAGGAAGAGGGGGGCTGCCGTGCCCCCCACCCAGTCCGCGGGTGGGATGCGGGGCTGGGGCTCTCCCTCCCTCAGCCCCAGGCTGGCTGAGAGGTCCCGGAGGTCCTGTGCCCTGCTGGAGGCTGCAGGTGGGGCTTCGGAGGCTGAGAGCACCTCTCAGAGGGCTCCCTGGAGCTGTGGGACCCCACTCGCCCAGGCCTGGATCTGGAGCTGGGGGGCCGGCTACTGGCAGAAGGGGTGCCCCTCTCCCTGCCGTCATCCACTAGGCGTCAAGTGGCACCTACCTGCCGTCACGAGGTCACTGCCTCCGGCCAGCTCGACCGTGGGGTTCCCTGAGCAGCGAGACCCCACCCGGAAGCCAGGCGCGGCAGAACGACTCCGGGGCGACCCCCGCCCACGCAGAGGGGCGGCAGCCTCCGTTTACTCCCCTCACAGAGCCCTGCTTAGCTTTGGGACCACCTGCGGTGGCTCCCAGGTCGGGGCGCCCCTGGGTCCCGAGGGAAGAGAGCGAAGCCCATGAACAGTTTCGTCCGAGCTGAGACCCAGCCGAGACAGCGGTTCCTTCCGGCGTCAGGGTCCCGGGACCGCAGAGCGTGCCACCGCCTTCTTCCCGCAGCCCCTCAAGTCCCGGTCCCGACGGGCCGGGGTCTTCCCCCGACGCCCTGAGCGTCGACCCCCCTGCCCCCACCCCCAGACCGGGTGGGGCGTCATAAAAGCCCGCGCTCCCCATGGCAACCCGCTGGACGCCCCGGCACGAGGCTGGGCGCCCCGCTCTGCGGCACAGGCAGCCGCAAAGCTCCGCCCGGAGGCAGGGCAAGTGGGCCGGGCCTGGGGGCGGGGCGTGTCCGAGCGGTGGGGGGCGGCGGCGCGCGGCCAGGGCTCCCGGAGGTGGCCCGGGCGTTGGGAAGGCGAGTCGCTAGGCCGCCCCTTCCCGGAGTTCACGCCGGCCCCTCTGGGCTTTTCCAGCCGACGCGGCTGGAAACAGGAAACATTCCTGGCCCGCGGTCAGATCCAGAACCAAGAGCTTCCTCCAGCGGCCAGAGCAGGACTTGGGCCTGAGGGTCCTCGCCTCAGCCCTGCCCCTCAACCTCGGGCACAAGCCCTGCCGTGCCCAGGGCCTGGTCTGGCTCCTCGGGCCCAGGAAGGTCGGGGCTGGCCTTCAGGGAGGGAGACAGACCCGCCCTAATCTCACTCTGCCACTTAGAGGTGCCTTCTTGGGCAAGTCACTGGAGCTACTGGCTGTCTCTGTAGTTAACCCCCGCCCGGGACCTGGGACAGCAGCTCGACATGCCGGCTCCTTCTCCAAGGACCCCAGCTTGCAGGGCCAGTCCTTGCGGACTTGTGGCCTGCCCCAGTGGGGCCTGGGACCGCAGCTGCATCCAGCTGTGCGGTGCACTGGCTGCCTCCCACTGACACCTGGAGCTGGGAACCTGGGCGGGGCGGGGGGGGAGGCAGCGTGGCACAAGAGGGCCCGGCTCCGGGTCAGTGGTGCCCAAGCCTGGACTGAGGGCAAGCGGCAAAGCATCGTAGCCTCGGGCACCCAGCCTCTGAGGCGTTAGCATCACAGGCTTTCCTGTGGACGGTCAGCCCACCGGGGCTCAGTAACCACGACTATCCCTCAGAGCTGAGGCCTGGGCCACCCTGCCTCCCACACTGGACAGTCTTTGGGCGAGCGGGGCTCTCTGCTCTGTGCCTGTTGTGAGGCGTGGAGGGTCACTGGGCAGTGGAGTCCCCAAGTGGGGTGCGGTGCTGCCCGCAGAAGCCCTGAGGAGCGCATTACCCCATGTCGGATGGGGAGCCAGGCCTTTGTCAGAAGCTGGGGTTTCTGCCCACGTCAGTCTGGCCCCAGAGTCCAGGGTCCCTGCCCTGCCCCGCGTCCTCACAACTGTCCGTCAGTAGTGCTTGCCCCGGATGTCCCTCTCACCCAGAGCTACAGACTGCCCGCTCGGCCCTCCAGGCCTCTCCCCACCGGCTCCTCCCCGTGGGCAACGGGCCTGAAGTTGCCCCGAGCGAGCCCAGGGCGGGCGGCAGGGGCCAGCCAACTCTGCCAGCTCACGCCCACTCCCCACCCTCCCCTCTCAGACAATGAACTTCCAGGTGACAGGCCTGGGCCTGGACAGGATGAAGCTGGACAGTCCCCAGTCCTTCCTGGACCAGGAGGAGGCGGAGGAGGCTGAGGACCGGCAACTGCTGGAGCCCGAGGCCTGGACGACCTACACGGAGCGCCGCCACGCGCTGCGTGAGTTCCTGAGCTCCGGCCTGAGCCCCCAGCTGCTCAGGCGCCACCACGCCCGCATGGAGCTGCTCAGAAAGTGCTCCTACCACATCGAGATCCTCCCCAAGCACCTGGCACTGGGCGACCAGAACCCGCTGGTGCTGCCCCACACCGTCTTCCAGCTCATCGACCCCTGGAAGTTCCAGCGCATGAAGAAGGTGGGCACTGCCCAGACCAAGATCCAGCTCCTGCTGCTGGCCGACCTGCTGGAGCAGCTAGACCGGGGCCGCGCGGAGCTGGATGCCCTGCTCGAGTCTCCCGACCCACGGCCCTTCCTGGCGGGCTGGGCGCGCGTGGAGCAGCGGCTGGCGGACCTGTCCGCCGTCATGGACAGCTTCCTGGCCATGATGGTGCCAGGGCGCCTGCACATCAAGCACCGCCTGGTGTCTGACATCGGCGCCACCAAGATCCCGCACATCCGGCTCATGCTCAGCACGAAGACACCCGTCATGTTCGACCGCAAGGAGTCGGTGGCTCACCAGGACTGGGTCGCCCTGCGCTGGTTTGTCACCATCCAGCAGGCGGCGGCCGAGCAGTTCGAGCTGCGGTTCAAGCTGCTGGACCCTCGGACACAGCAGGAGTGCCTGCAGCGAGCCATCATCCCCGTGGCCGCCTGCACATTCGACGTCCACAACCTGCTGCCCAACCGCGTCTACAAGTTCACCATCAAGAGGGCGGAGAGCTACACGCTGGTGTATGAGCCCTGGCAGGACAGCCTCACCCTGCAGACCCGGCCTGGGCCCCCCGATGGGCCCGCCCCCGGGCGGCTGGGCAAGCCGGGCCGCCCCTGACCACAGCTTCCCAGAGACGATTTTCTAATATTTATCCATTAATAAAGAGGAGTATACACACACACACACACACACTTAGACAACCTCCTTATGTCCGCAGGCGGCGGCGGCCACACCAGAGCTTTTCCCGAGTCGGCCCAGCCCAACCATGAGCCCCAGGCCCCCCTCAGCCTCTGCTTCCTTTTCCGGGGGACGGGGCCCGAGCTGGACCTCCCAGGGCAGCTGACCCCTGGAGTGGGCCTGGGGCCAGGAACTCGGGCTTTGTGCTGAGTCCTGCCGGTCCAGCCCAGAGAGGGGCAGGCTGCAGGGTCACCGAGGGAGGCCCGTGTGAGCATGCCGCATGGCGGACACCTCGCCCGCCCGCCCAGAAAGGCAGCTGCCCAGAGGCTGGAGCGGCAGCGCTATGGCGGTCCTCAGCAGCTCAGGCCTCCGCCCCCAGCCCACCTGCCTCACTCAGCCCCTCAGTCCCCGAGGCTCAGTGGCTGCCCCAGCGGCTCCACCTCTGCACGCAGCTGCCCTCCCCCAGTCCAGCCCAGCTTCCCGCTTCCACGCTGCTGCCTGCGGGAAGCCCTCCCTGACTCCAGGCTGGAGAAGTCCTAACTCCCTGCCTCAGCTCCTTTTCATGAGATACGGTCAAGTTTGCAGGTGCTTTTACCCAGGTGGGGCACACCGGCTCATGCCCGGCCTCAGTGAGCCTGTGGGACACAAAGGCCCTGGGGACCCCCTTTCCCTACGATGTGTCTCTGAGCTCCAGACCCATCTGATAGAAACCGCCATGCCTTCCTCTGCTCAGCTAGCACTACAGGTGCTGGGGGCTCAGCCCTAAACAAGCAGAATGCTGAACAGCCCAGGTCAGCCCCCAGGGGAGTAATTTCAGACCTGGAGAGCACAGGACCTGCTGGCAGTCTTGGGGACTTTGGACTTAGACTTTGGGGCCAACTCTGCCTAGGGTCAGAGGTCAGTGTGCTGGGCACGCCTGAAGCACCTGGATACTGCTCACTGGCTGTGGCCCATCCTGGCCAAGCGGCCTCCCTACCAGCCTCCTTTGTCTTGGCAGTTGGCCCCCAGCCCGCTGGCTGTGTCTGCAGATGGGCAGTGGGGACGTGGGCCCCCCTTCATGGGCTCCCCATCAGCATCTGCTACCACGGGGCTCCGCAGCCTCAATAGCCACTTTGCAACTCAAAGCAAGAGGGAGGCCACCCCTTTGCTCTCCCCAGCCAGACGTCAAGACACTCAAGGTTGAGAAAGCATTCAGAGTGATCTTTATAATAAAATCAATGTTCAATCATATAACAGCCCAAGAAAAGATACAAAATTGGAATGTAGAAATTGGTAGCAAGCATCAGAATCAGACAAACACAGACACATCCCCGTGCCCAGGGGCCTTGCAGCCAGGCCACAAGTGGGGCAAGCCCTTCCTGGTGTAAACAACTTGTCTGCAGTGTCCCCGGCCCTGGGGACAGTGGAATTGCACTAAAACTCGGGGCCAGAGCTGCCTCTGGGTGGGCTGGGGGCAGATGTGGAGGTGAGAGCTTTCCGGAGAAGGCAGGACACACGCGCCCTGAGGGGACACGCTCGTGGGTCCACGTGAGGTGGCGGAGGTGGCCGAGAAAGGCCCTGGCTTCTAGGAAAGCGTCTTTGCCCTGAGTTTGGGCTGAAGACCCTGTTCCAGTAAAAAAAAGACACTAGGTTTTGGTTTATTTAAAAATAGAAAATAAAGCTGAGCTCCATGGCTGGACCCACGGCCGGGTCGGGATCCAGAAGCCAAGGGACATTCTCCCTGACCCCGAACCTTCCCTGCAGCACCAGAAGGTGTCACGTTGGTCCAGAAGCCTCTACTCTCACCCCTGAGATGCCCCTTGTCACCAAATGTGGCAGTAAAGGCAGGTCGGCAGGGAGGGTGGGGACCCACCGACCCTTCCAGTCCGCCCAAGTTCATGCACACACAGCAGGGCATGACCACAGCCGGTCTGCAAAGCCCCTGCCCAGGCAGGTAGGCAAGGGTGGCTGGGCGGTAGCCGGCAGTGACCACTGAAGGCACATGGGATTCTGCTGAGTGGGGCCTGCGGAGGCAGCCAGCAGAGACTCCCTCAGCATCCTGGTAGTGGACAGGGGGCGGGCGCTTCAGGAAGACACGGCCGGCTTCCTCCGGACCCGCACCTGGCTGGCAGGCACGAGGCTCTTCTGGTCCTCACAGAAGTCCAGGAGTCGACGCCAGAGAGGACAGCAGCGCAGGAGGAGGTGGTCGCCTGTGAGAGGCAGGACTTAGTGGTGGCCCCGGCGGGCCCGTCACCCGCCCCCCCCAGCCGGGGAGCAGCCCTCACCGACGAGGCAGAGCCCCTCCTGGGCCCTGGTGATGGCCACGTTCACTTGGTTGGGGTCCACGACGAAACCCAGAAACCTCTTCAGCCAGTTCTTGGTCGGCCGCTGGTCCAGGTCGCTCTCAGGGCACGAGCGGACAGTGCTCACCAGCACGTAGCGCCACTCACTCCCTGGGGGCGGGGCGGGGTGAGGCTCCAGGCGAGGCCCCCCCAACCCCAGCCGCCTGCCCCGCCCCAGCCCCGCCTGGAGCCTCACCCTGGCTCTTGGTGATGGAGCGCACGGTCACGCCGGTGACACCCTCCCGTGCCAGGCCACTCTTGATCTGTGCAGCCTGCGCGTTGTAGGGCGTGAGCACAGCAATGTCCTTGGGCTCCACTGTCTTGCCCAGGGTCAGCTGCTTGGCGATGCGGACCTGAGGGACCAAACGGCTACTGGCGGAGCTGCCCTGGAGCCTCCCCCCACCTCCCGCCGGGCGCAGGAGCCTCCCCTGCTCCCTCAGCTCCTCTGCCTCCTCCTCCAGGAAGCCCTCGCTGACCAAGGGGCACCAACCAGGAGGGTCTCCCCGACACCCACCACCTCTGCCACCTCCTCCAGGTTGGCCTTGGAGTTCTCGTTCCCCTCCTCTGTGGACACCAGCAGGCTCTGCTCGTGGCCCTGCACGTAGCCAAAGATGACAGAGCAGCTCTCTTTCTCGGCGTGGCCCAGGACACTGGGCGGCCGCCTCAAGCCCTGCCAAGTCTTCAGGTTATTCTCGTAGAACTCCATGGAAGGGAAGGCACAGATGCCCTCGTGCTGCAAGGGAGAACGTGAATCAGGGACAGGTCACCTGTCTGCCACCCTGGGGCTAAGAGCTCCCACCTGCCCCCCACCCCCATGGCCCCAGGAGGAGACTGGGGTAGATGCAGGAGGTAAGGGCAGGGCCATAACACCTCCGGCCAGAGAGGGGGGGCTGGGCCGGGCCGGGCTCACCATGCGGTACTGCGTGTCCAGCATGTAGGCCTCCTTGGAGTACCTCTCAAACAAGGACCGATCCAGCCCCAGGCTCTGCAGCTGCTCATTCTTGACCACAGGCCGCAGCTGCTTGTGGTCCCCAAGAAGAACCACCTGGCGGAACAGACAGGAACGGTGCTGACACCCCAGGTGTACCCGCCCTGTGGCCGTCACTGCCCTCCCGTGAGCCTGTCCCCCCGTGTGCTGCCTGCACCCCAGCGGGAGGCCATGGCCAGTGACACGGTCCCCGCTCACCTTCTCAACCTGAGAGAAGGCCACCAGGGGGATGAGGGTCTCGGGCTCCGTGGCCATGCCTGCCTCGTCCACGAGGATCTGCCGGACGTTCAGGTTCTTGAGGCTGGCTGAGGCCGCACACGAGCACGTGCACAGGATGACCCCATGCCGGTCCAGCTCGAACTTCCGTGCCTTCCCCAGGACCTTCCTGTACCTGCATGCAGATGCCATCTGGTCACCCGGGGGCCCACATGCCAGGGGACGGCTCCGTGGCTCTAGTCACTCACTGGTTGAGATCCTCCTTGGAGAAGACCTCCCCTTTCTGCAGCCGGGCGTCGAAGGCCTTGAGGTCGGGCGCGTGGGGGTTGGAAGCCTGCCGGATCCGGTGGTGCAGCGTGATGCCCCTAGGGGAACACCTTCGTGAGGCCCCGCGTTGTCCTCTGCCCAAGGCAGGGCCATTGGGGCAGCTCAGGCCACTTGCCTCCACCCGAACACACAGCCAGCCAGCCGGCCGAGAGGCGCACCTGAGCTCCTGGTTGGGCCGCCCCTCTCGCGGGGTCTTCTTGGGCAGGCCCCTGCTGCCCACGCCCGGCACTGGGAACTCGGTGGCCTCGGCCTGTTCACTGTACACGCGAAGGGGCTTCAGCTCTGCTCTCCTGCTCAGGAGCAGTCCTGGGGGCAGTCGGGGCATCAGGGAGCGGCCCCTGGGCCCAGAGCTCCCAAGCAGAGCGCCCCACGGCCGACCTAGTGCACCTGCCACGACGTCCACTGACTTGTTGGAGGGGCCGCAGTACAAGACGCAGGGGCCGCCAAGCGGGGTGCCGCGGGCCTGCCGCTGCTCCTCGTTGAGTTTGTGAAGCCAGAACACGATGTGGAAGCCTGCTACTGTCTTCCCCGTGCCTGCGGGCAGAGACGAGGGTGAACGGAGCCCCCACCAGCCCGCCCCGGCGCCCGCAGCCCCGACGTGGGCCCCACCTGGCGGGCCCTGGATGACGGCGAACTGCTTCTTCAGAGCCTCCCTGACGGCCTTGGTCTGGCTGGGGTTCAGCTTATGGCGGCCTCCGGGGATATCAAAGGACTGTCGCTCCAGGATCCTGGGGGGCATTCCTGAGAGAGGGACCGGGCCTCCCTGAGCTCGGGTGCAGAGTGGGGGCCAGGCAGCAGGAGAGGGTGCGGAGGAGCTGGAAGGCCCTTCACCTACCTCTGTGGAGAGGCTGCTGGCTGGGCAGGTGGCGGGGCGGGTGGCCGGGTGGGTGGCCGGGCGGGTGGCGGGGCGGGTGGCCGGGCGGGTGGCCGGGCGGGTGGCGGGGCAGGTGGCGGGGCAGTGGGATGGGCAAGCCCAGGGCGATGCTGATGACCAGCTGGGACGCATCCTTCAGTCCACGCACCGCTTCTTCCTTGCGGCTGGAGACAGGAGGAGGGGAAGATGGACGCTGGAATGTTGACAGGCCGCCCCCAGGGAGGGGCCGCTGCCCCGGGAACCACCCCTCCCGGAGGAGGGCGCCTAAGCCCCCGCCCCACCCGCCGGCCCCGTGGAAGCCGCTCACATGTCGGGCAGCAGTTTGGGCAGCACCTCGACGGTGAATTGGGCGCCAGGCCTCAGAACCTCCTTCGGAACCTTGTCTGTGGCCATGTGCTGGATGAAGAAGCGCACGTGCCTGGGGGCCTCTTGCCGGTCGGCCTGGCCCTCCTTTGAATTTGGGTCCTCGTCCACCGTCAGCCCGTGGGCCACCCAGGTGTACGTGACAGGGTCGATGCTCAGGCCGGGGCCCAGGCTGCTGGAGCACAGCTCCCCTGCGTCGGGCCTGGCCGGCAGCCCCTCGAGCCGGATGCAGAGGTAGCAGTGGCCGAAGCTGATGTCGATGCAGTGCTTGCTGAGGAAGGCGGCCTCCAGGCGGAAGGCGCCCTGCAGCCGCCCCTGCGCCGCCCGCTCCGTGCCCCAGGCGATGCGCACGTGCTGCAGCGTGACGGCGTCATTCTCGGCCACCACGCCGGTGGCCGACTCCAAGGAGCAGAACGGCTGCCACACGCGGGCATAGTCGTCCACGCTGCGACACCGGTCCTGCCACGCCTGGGGCGCGTGGCCCGAGAAGCATTCGCCCGGCCGCTCCACGTGCTCCAGGCAGAGGCTGAGGCCGGGCGCCACGGCCCACAGCTGCACGGCCGGTGCCAGGATGCCCCGCTGCAGGGTGGTGCTGAGCTGCACCTGCAGCACGTCCCCGCTGCCCAGCTCCCGGGCCACCTCCAGGAAGTGGCCGCAGCGACTGCGCAGCACCCGCCCCAGCTCCCGCTGCGGGGCCCCGGCCGCGCCCTGCTCCCGCACGAGGGCAGCCGCCTCCGGCCACCGCTGCTCCTCCACCAGCTGCAGCAGCTGCTGCCACAAGGCGGCGTCCACGGGCCGGGTGTGCGGGTCCTGCAGGGCGCCGGGCAGCGGGCGGCACAGCTCCTCCATCTGCACCGAGTAGATACGGCGTCGCCACACGAGCTGCAGGCCCGGCCGGCCCTTCAGGGCGTGGGGGTGCTCGGCCAGCTGCAGGGAGCGGTAGTGGACGGGGCAGGGGTCGGGCAGGGTGTCGCGGTTGGCCGGGAAGAGCAGCTTGAAGCAGCGGGCGCCCGCCTCCACGTCCACCACGAAGCCCAGCTTATCACGTGGCTGGGCCCTGAGCCGTGTAGCGAGGTGCAGGCTGCAGGCCCGGCGCTGGTAGCTCTGGGCACGCGTGTGCTGGCGGCTGAAGTCTTGGCACATCCCATCAATGTCCCTGGCGGGGTAGGCGTAGCCCCCGTGGCCCAGCGCCAGCAGAATCAGCCGCTGCAGCACCACGTCCAGGTACCTGCGGATGGGCGAAGTGGCCCAGGTGTACCTGTCCACCTGCAGCGAGTAGTGGCTGGCCAGTTGTTCCTCACCCTGGCTGGAGCGGCCGAAGACAGAGCGGCCCAGGGCCTTGCGGAAGTCCAGGCTGGCGGGAGCCAGAGAGGGATGCATGTCGTCCGTGGTGACGAGGTCCACCAGCCAGTTGACATCCTGGGCCTGGGCTGCCAGCTGGACGTGCCTCCAGAGGGAGGCCAGCAGGTGGAGCGGGGGCTGCCGCGTGTCATGGGGGCTGCAGCCAGGCAGGTGGTGGCGCAGGTGCAGGGACAGGGGCACCAGGTCCCTGTGCTTCTCGCGCAGGGCCTCGAGCTGGCGGCTGCTGGGCGCCGGCTGCCACCGCAGCGGCGTGATGGTCCGGGTGCACTCGCCGCCCACCAGGAACTCTGCCGCCAGGCTGTTGAACTGGATCATGTACTCCTTCACCATGGCGTGGGCCCCGCGGAAGCCCAGCACGCTGTCCTCGTCCGGCTGTTCGTAGTGGCAGGCGGCCTGCAGGCGGCGCCGGCGCAGCACGTGGGCGTAGTGGCAGGCGGCGGCGAGGCAGGCCTCCACCGAGTCCAGGCGGGCCGGCGGCTCCAGGCCGGCCCCCGGCTGCTCCCTGATCACCCGTTCCGCCTCCTCGTAGGTCAGCTGGCGGTCAGAGCGAATCACAGACAGTGCGAAGCGCAAGCTCTTGAGCCGGTCGCTGCCCTTCTCGAAGGTGACAAAGAGAGAGACAGCGAAGCGGTCCTGGCCGGGCAGCAGGCTGAACGCGCCCTGGCAGAGCTCGGCCGGCAGCAAGGGCGTCGGCTCTCGGTCGGGGGCATAGAACGCCGTGCCCCGATTGCGGGCGTCCACGTCCAGGGCCCCGTCCCTGGGCACGAAGCTGGCCACATCGGTGATGTGCACGGCCACTTCATAGCTGGGGCCCAGGTCCCGGACGCTGAGGGCGTCGTCGAGGTTGCAGGCGCCCTGCGGGTCCACGGTGAAGGTTGGGAAGTCGCGGCAGTCCTCCCGGCCGCCGGGGGCCCGGCCCAGCTCGGCGCGGTACCTCTGCAGCACCTTGGAGACCGAGGCTGGGTCCGGCGAGGGACTCTCCAGGCCGTACTCCAGGTCCAGGACGCGGAGGCCCTGCTCCCAGGTGGTGGCCTCGGGCAGCACCTCCAGAACGATGCCCAGCGGGTAGTAGAAGCGCTCCCGCCATAGGACGACACGCACCCAGAAGAGCCGGCGGCGCCAGGCCTGAGGCGGGAGCCGCTCGTAGCGCACGCGCTGCACGCGGCCCTGCAGGAGCCGGTGGATGGGCACCTGCTGGGGGTCCTTCAGCTCGGCCACGAAGATCTTGGTCACGGAGCCGTCGATGGGCGTCAGGATGCGCGAGTCCCACTCGTCCATGCGGCACACGAACGCCAGCTCACGGCGCCGCCGCTTCAGCACGCCCAGCACGCGGCCCTGCGGCCGCCCCGAGGGGCCGCGGTCACGGCCGAGGACCTGCACCAGCACCTCGTCCCCGCTGAAGGCCATCCCGCAGTGCAGGCGGCCCCGGACCTGGATGGGGCCGGGGCCGCCGTCGCCCAGGGGCACGGCCGTCGCCCGCTCGAAGGTCTCCTGCACGAAGGCGCAGCGGTGGTACAGCCCGGGCTCTGCACGCAGCAGCTGCCGCAGCGCGGCCCGCGGCAGGTCCACGTAGTGCCGGGCCTGGCGCGGGGACGTGGGCCTGGCGACAGTGTCCAGCAGCCCGTCCTCCCGCACGGTCACCATCACGTTCTGGCTCTCGTCCAGGAGCTCTTGCAGGATGGCGTCGTCGGCGTTCAGCTCCCCGTCCGACGGCCAGAAGTCAGACTCGGAGTCCTCGAGGTCATCGGCGTCCTCGCCCTCCGTGGCCACCGAGTGCCCGAGGGTTACGTCCTGCCTCACCGCGTCCCCTGCCGACGGCAGGTCCCCGACGGCTGGGCGCTCCTCGGCCTCTGCCATCTGCGTGGCGGTGTCCTCAGCCGCCAAGGTCCTGGGCAGGACTGCGCTCCCCTTGGTCCAGGCCACGGCGCCCGGCTCCAGCTTCGCCGCGTCCGGGTGCTCTGTGGCTGGGGCTTCCGCTGCCCCCTCTTCTGGGACAGTGTCCGCAGCCACTGCTGCCGAAGACCCCTCCACTGCCAGGGCCGTGGGCTGCTGGCATCGGGCCCAGCGCTGCCTCTGGAACACGCCCTGCTCTATCTGCTCCAGGGACAGGCTCTTGGGGCAGACGCTGTGCCGATCCACACACTCCCGGATGAAGCTCTTCCAGAGCTTGCTGCAGGCCCCGAAGGAGCAGAGGGCCACGGCGTCGCCCACGGCCACCACCTGGGACTGGGCGCGGGTCATGACGGTGTTGAGCACGCGGGCGTCTGTGAAGAACTGTACGGCGGGTGGGCCCGGGCTCCGCAGGCTCTCGTGGCTGTGCACCGTGCTCAGCAGCACCACCCGGAACTCCCGCCCTGCGAGGGGTCAGCGTCAGGCCGGGCGGGCGGGCGGCCCCGCTCTGCCCCCACTCCCGATCACCCACCTGGCAGGATCTCAAAGCTGCCCACAGACACCTGGCCCAGGTTCCTCTTCCTCAGCTCCTGCCTCAGCACGCCCACCTGGAAACACAGGGCCAGACAGCCCGCCTGGTGGGCTCTCTGTGCACAGGGGGCGCCCCCGGCAGTGACGCCCTCCACCTCGAGTCAAGCTCATGGTTCACGCCTCCGCCCTGGGCGACGACTCCCTCGGCCACTCTGACAGAGGAGGCCTGCCTGAGGGCACACTATCCCCTAGTCCACAAGGGAGGCCCCGCCTGGAGGATACCGTGGAGCAGCCGTGCTGGCAGCTGGGCTCACCTGGGCCCCGTGGGACACGACGCAGATGTGCCTCTGCTCCTGGCTGCCCCAGCAGCGCGGCCAGGTGTCATAGACCTCCTGCACCTGCTCGACGACCTGCATGACCTCGGCCGTGTTGAGCCACGACGTCATCGACATGTCGCGCTCGGGGCTGCCCGCCACGTGGCAGAACATGAGTGGGTAGCGCTGGGGGTGGCGCGGGACCTTGCCGCTGGCGTGGATGGGGTTGCCCTTGGCCACGTAGAAGTGACGGGAGACGAAGGTGATGATGGCCTCGGTGGAGCGGTAGTTCTCGTGGAAGATGACACGGCTATGCCGGGCCACCTCGTCCTCCTGCTGCTGGTAGTGTCGGAAGAGGCGGTGCAGCAGCGTGTGCTCGGCCGCCTGGGCCACGCTGAAGAGCCTGGGCGTCACCTGCATGTGGTCGCCAGCCAGGACCACGCGGGTGCCGGGCTGGGCGTAGCGCAGCGGCGTCAGCGCCTCGCACTCCAGCATCTGGGCGGCCTCGTCGATGAGTATGTGTGAGAAGAAGCCGGCGGGCACCTTGAGCTCGCGGGCCTGCGAGGTGGTGGCCACCACGATGCGGTGCCCCTCCAGCTCGGCGCGCGTGGGCGGCCGGAAGGCCCGGCGGTCCTCGCTCAGGCAGCAGTACTGCAGCGTGGCCGCATCAGTCTGGCTGGGCGGGCGGTCCGCGTACATCACCCGGAGCGGGGCGGCCTCGGGGTGGCCGCTGCTCACGTAGCTGTGGAAGTGCTCCTGGATGTAGATGTCAGCTGCGCTGTGGGGACAAGCGCACGCGGGGCCTCGGCGGCTGTCTGCGGAAACGCCCGCCGTGCACCCCGCCTGGCCTCGGGCCGGGAACCCAAGGGGGCAGTTGGACCCGTGCCCGGCCCCACGAGCTGAAATCTGCTTTTCTCTTAAAAGCCACATCCGAGCTTCACCCCAGGAAGTGCGGGCCACAGGAAGGGCCAAGCCACAGCCCGCCCACGACCCTCCTCATCCAGGGTCTCTGGGGCTGCTGCCACAGCCCCTCACCAAACAGCAGACCCCAACCCCCAGGGCACCCTGCACTGGGCCTGAAGTCTGCACGGCCCCGTCCCCGTCAGCCCCGGACTGAGCGTCCTGCAGATCTCGGTGACCGGCCTGCCGTGGGGACGCACTGCTGGCCAGTGTGCCCAGGGCGGCCAGAGGCCGTGAGCCCAGCGCCCACTCCGCCAGTGGCAGCCCCGGCATGTCTGTTCTAGAACTAGCCTCCCAGGCCCCCAGGGAGCCTGGGGACCAGCCAGACGCCCCGCCCCGGGCCCCCTGCCCTTGGAGTGCAGCAGCCGGGGCGGGGGCTCACCTGTTGGTGTGTGTGCAGATGAGCACCCTGGTGTGAGGCTGCCGGATGACCTCCAGGGAGGCCATGGCCAGAGTGTAGGTCTTGCCCGTACCGAAGGGGCCGTAGATGAGCAGCGGGGCGACAGGCTGCGGGCCCCCGGGGCTGCTGCCCGCAATGAACTCCACGGCCAGCTTCTGCTTGCGGTTGCCGTGCAGTGCTGGCCGGCTGGGCCGAGGGCGGGGCACGGTGCAAGCGGACAGGTCGGGCACCACCAGCCGCTCCTCGGGCAGGGCGTCCACGGCCTGGTGCCAGAGGCGGAAGGTCAGCGGGTCGATCTGGAACTGCACCTCCAACACGGGGCTGGTGTCCGGCTGCAGCTGCAGGGCCGTGCAGCAGTGGCCGGGGAGCAGCAGCCACAGCGCCTGCTCCGAGCGGGCCCGGGTCTCCAGACGCGCCTCGAACACCGTGTGGTCAGGCGCGGGCACGGGCGCCACGAGGGCCGTGCTGACCGCTCGGCCCAGCAGAAAGCCCTGGTCCGTGTCTGGTGTCAAGGAGTAGGGGACGGGGACCTCGGCATACAGGGCCCCTGGCGGGGGAAACAGTATGCCCAGGGCTGGCGTCTGCAGTGCTGTCTTCAGGGACACGGGGCCCCGCAGGTTCAGCCTGGTGGGGAAGACGCAGCTTGCTGAGCGGGCGGAGCCCTGCGGCCCGCGCCCCCGCCCCGCCCACTCGCCCGGGCCGCTCACCTGGCCACCAGCTGCTGCTGTGCGGCCTCCTCCTCGTAGAGAAACTGGTGCATCCTCTGCCGGTAGTTGGCGCAGGAGAGGGGACCGGGGTCCGGGCCGCCGCGGCGGAACCCCAGGGCCAGCGCCGGCACCTTGTACTTGGCCATCAGGGCCTCCTGCTCCGCCGTGCGCGCCACGTCAGGCACCACACGGCGGTTGCCGGTGTGCCAGCGCTCCAGCGGCTCGAGGTGGCTGGGCGTCCCCATGAGCGCCGGGCGGTGTGCCAGGCCCACCTGCAGCCCCAGCTTCTGCAGCAGCACCGGCCGGCGGCCAAAGTCGAAGACCACCCACTGCTCGAAGGTGCCGAAGGAGGAGCTCTGCACGCGCACACCCACCCGGGACGTGGCCGGGCAGCCGGGCTCCCGGAAGCGCTCCCCCTGTGCGTACAGCTGGCCCGGCGGGAGGTGGGGGGCCACCAGGGAGAAGTCTGCACCCGGCTCCTGTTTGAGCAGGGCCACGTGCTGCAGGGGCTCCTGGGGAGAAACGACAGTGTGAGAGCCCTACCCTCAGGGTCCAGGCCAGCCCAGGCCCCGCCCCACCCGCTTCGAGCCACAGCTGTGACACCAGCGGGTGCTCAGCCTCTCTGAACCTCAGTGTCCCCCTCTGCGAGATGGGGTTACAGACGCTGCCATGGATGCTGAGCAGCGAGACAGGTCAGCGTGGGCGGATGGGACGCATGGCGGGAACCAGCCCAGACCCTCGCTCTTTGCCAGACCCTCTGCAAGATAAGCCCACAGGGCCAGGCACAGACTCATCTCGTACACACGCACACACACACACACACACACGCACACACAGGGAAGGCTGCCCGGGGCGGCGGCCCCAGACCCCGGCCGACTCAGGGCTATGCTGACCCTTTACCTCAGAGTGGATGACGAATGTCCAGCTGTGCTGAGTTTTCTTCTCCTCGGCCTGGTACTCCAGGGGCTGGTTGCAGGTAACAGACACACCATCGACAGTCTCCGCCAGCTGCTCGAGGAGGCCAGGCCATGACCAGGGCGGCCCGGCCCCGCCCCTCCGCTGCCCGGCCCCGCCCCTCCGCCGCCCGGCCCCGCCCCCTCGCGAGGCCCCACTCACCACCAGGACCTCGCTGCTGCTGCGCTGGTACTCCGCCAGCAGCCGCACGTTGTAGGGCACCAGCCCCTCACGCCAGGCCGCCTGCTCCCGCAGCTCCGCTGTGTGCACCCGCCGCGTCCACTCCTGCAGCTCCTGCTCTGAATGCGCTTTCGTGCAGAGAGCCCCGTACTCGCACAGGTCAGGCCTGGGGGAAGGGAGGTCAGCAGGCTGCAGGGGGCAAGATCCCCTCAGCCCAAAGCAGGCCTGTGTGCGGGCACAGGAGCAGATTCCAGGCCGGGGCGGGGACCTCCTCCACTCTGTCTATTACCGTGCCCACAAGACAAGGCTGACGTGAGTGGCTTTAGTAGACGGCCCTTATCCCCTGGAGCCAATGAGGTGCCGGCTGGCCACGAGGAGGGGACAGGGGAACCCTGGTTGTGGCTGAAGGTGGGTTCATCCCCTTCCTCACATCCCACCCCACTGTTCTTACCTGGGGCAGAGCTCAAAGGTGGAGAGGCCAGTGGGCGGGCTTCGGTGCTCCCAGGACACAGCGTGGTCCAAGGCCACCATCTGCGCATGCTCCAGGGATGAGCAATGGTTCTCGAAGGCCTCCTGGGAGCGGCAGGTGACCAGGCAGGCGCGGCAGTACAGCTGGACTGCAGGGGGCTGGCTGTGGCAGGCTGTGGGCCCATCTCCCCTGGGGGCAGGGGGCGTGAGCAGGTCCCCTCGTTTGAGCCCACCCAGCTGCTCCGCCTCCCACACGGCCATCTCCACGGCGCTGTGGGCGTACTGGCAGCGGGAGGCCCCATGCCGACAGGGCCGCCCGCGCCCCACGAACATGCAGTAGGCCAGCGGCTGGCCGTTCCGGGGCTGCGGCCGCACCTCTACCACCTGCTGCTTGCGGCGGCCCTCAGAGCTCATGTGGGCCAGGAGCGAGGGGCAGGCCCCATGCTTGGGGCAGCGTCCCTGCGGGTCCACAGGGCAGAGGCGTGGGGGGCAGTGCCGGAAGCAGTGGGAGCAGAGCAGCTGGAAGCAGCCGCCGAACTCCTCACGGATGGCGGCCGCGGGGCTGTGCGGCTCGCCCCGGGCCCCGCCCCCCTGCACCGCCGCCTTCAGCCACAGGCGAGGGAGGCTGTGCTCGCGCTCGAAGGTCCAGACCAGCGCCTCCTCGGGGCTGCGGGCGAAGGTGCACTGGTTGCGGTGTCGCCGGCAGCCCAGCCCCGGGCTGTAGTAGCGGCAGACCTCGTAGCGTGCAGGCCGCGGGAAGCTGGGCCGGCGGTCCACCTTGCGCCAGAGCCTGCCCTTGGCAGCACGCTTGAGGCGGGCCAGCAGCACCTCCTGCGGGCAGCTGTGTTCCACGCTGCGCAGCAGGTAGGTGCTCTCGTTGAGGCGCTGGGTGCAGCGGGCGCAGCCCAGACACAGGTCCACCTGGGTGCACAGCCTGGCCAGAGATGGCTCCTTGGCGGCCGTGGGGCTCGTGGGCGGTGGGCCAGGCCTTGGGGACACCATCTTGTCCGGTGCTGGCCTGACTCTGCGGGTTGGCATCTGAGGCTCGCGGGCTCTGCTGGTCCTCTGGGGCTGAGCACCGCTGAAGAGAAGTCTGGGACGGGAAGAGGGAGGGAGGCCCCGAGGTCAGGAGCACCGACCCCAGGCCGAGTCACTCTGCCTCCGCCTCGGCAAGGGGCGAGGGTGCAGAGCAGGGGGAGGGTCCTGCCGCCGGACGGGACAGAGGGTTGCCAGAGCCCAGGAAGCTGGGCCCCACTGACCTTGACCCAGCCCAGAACCCTCCCCTTCTGAAGGGTCTCAGGGGCCCTGCTGAAAAGGAGCCAGCCAGCTGCAAGGTTGCCCAGCAACAGGAGCCCTGGAGGCCCTCGTACTCCCCGACTCCCCCAGTACCCCCTGTTCTGTGAAGGGACAGTTGGCTCCTAGGAACGGCGCACCCCACGCCTGTCTGGAGGGGACTGGTTTCCTCCTGCCGGGTAGGGGCGGCGGGAGCGGGGGTCAGGAGGAGAGCACAGCTGGCGAGAGGAGGCGCAAGCCTGTTTCGGAGCCCCCTGGGGACATGGGGGTGCCCCTGGGGGTTTCCCGGCCCAGCTAGGATGAGAAAGGGGAACTAACTTCTGCGAACACCCGGGTTTCCTCTGAAGAGAACTTAAAGGGACACTTGGAGGGAAACAGTGATGTTTTCAAAGGAAATGGGGGGAGGTCAGCCCTGAGGGAGAGCTGCCTCACTCCAGAGCGCAAGCTGCGGCCCCTCCAGAGGGGGCTGGGAAGACCCCCTTCCCCAATATTCAGAAATAGGGGCGGCTGCAGGCGGTGAGGACAGAACTAAAGGGCTCAGAACTTGGGGTCCAGGGGGCGCCCCCTTTGCAGGTGCTGCCAGGGTCGCCAAGATGACGATGCGCTGCTACCTGGGCAGGGGTGGGGGAAGGCGACGCTGAGTCAGCACCCCAGGCAGCGGGCGAGGCGGCCCCACGCCATGGGGGTCCCTGGGCACCAGCCCCCTACTCCGCTAGCACCGCCTGCAGCTGGGCGCCGCAACCCCCCCTCTCCCGGGAGCCCGCCCAGGTCCCAAGGAGGCCCTGGCCGCAGGGTGCGGGGGCTGGGAGCTGCCACCGTGGCCGAGACCCCCCGCGAGCCCCGAGTGCTTACCCCCCATTCGCATTCGGCCGCGCCCGCTGCGATCACTTTCGATTCTGCCCCCCGGGTGACTCAAACCTCTGACGACGGAGCGCGGAAATTACCTCACTGCCCCCGCCCCGGCGCCGCCCCAAACCACAGCGGGCCCGCCCGCCCTGCTCCAGCAGCGCCGCGGGATTCGAACCCGGTGCCCGGGCGCCCGCCCGCTGGAGTGCGCAGCCCTCGGCGCTTTGGCCAGAAACCAGAGCAAGGCGGGGAGGTGCGCCCCGCGTGGTCCGGGGTGGGCGGGGCGCCCCTTTCCTCCGTGGCGTGTTGACAGACTCTAGGCTGCTCTGCGACCCGAAGGGCGGACGATGTGACTATCCACAGCAGACCGGGGGTCCCCGCAGCAGGGGGCACGATCAGGAGGGGGAAGGGCTGGGAGCTGGGGGCTGACCGCAGGCACCGCATCCCGAAAGGCATCAGCCAGCCTGGGTCGGAGAGCACCTGCCGTCTGGCCTGGGCAGGACCCTACCTGGGGGCTTCTTCCTACCTGGCAGGCTCCGATGCGGTGGCCAGTCCCCTTAGACCCCCGGTGGACATCGGGGCTGGGCCAGGGCCTGGGAAGAGTGAGGGAACCTCCCAGTTCCAGGCGGAACCAGCAGGAGAGATTCTGATTCTCCCCACTGTCCTGTGCAGGAGCCGCCCTGAGCCCCACTCAAGGACACCGAGGCGCCCTCGTCACCGAAGGCTCAGCGGCTCACTGGCAGCGAAGCGTCCAGCGCCCACCATCACACTCCACCCTGGCGAGCCCACTTTCTAGGTTCACACCCTTGAACAGGAGAACAGCCGACCTGTGGAACCAACGGGTGTGGTGGGAAGGACAGAGTGTGGTGACCGAGGCTGGGTCACAAGGACACTGAGCCGCCTCCTTGCTCTCCTGGGCCGCTGCTCTGTGGGAAGCCAGCCACCATGCTGTGAGGACGCGCAAGCAGCCCCGTGGACAGGCCCACGCCAGGAGGAACTGAGGCCCCTGCCCCAAACCAGCACCGGCTGCCGGGCGTGTGCGCGAGTCATCTGCCACTGAACCCTCCCTCAGACAACTGTAACCTCATGGGACACCCCGAGCCTGAGCCACCGGCCAAGCCACTCCCAACTGTGAGATAATAAGTGGGTGAGATAATAAATGTTTATTATTGTTTTAAGCCACCAAGTTTGGGGGTGATTTCTCACAGAGCAATAGGTAGCTGATACACCAAGCGCGTCGCTCAGACAGCAGAGTTCATCTGCACCAGCCCAAGGCCAACATCCTGTTGAGAAGGACAGTAACGGAAGCTCCCCGTCTAAGTCAGGAAGTGGGCCAAGCACCACTAAGGACCACGCCAGGAGCCTTGGCACAAACACTGAATTAGAGATGACAGCAGGGGAAAGCACTTCGTAAACACCAGCAACAACGGACCCAGGAATGAGCCAGCAGGAAGTACCAGGAAAGGGAAACGTCCCTGACGGGCACGACAGAGCTCAGTGGAAAGTGGAAAGAAATGTGACGTTCTCGGAAAAGGAGCCACGACATGACCTAAAGATGTCAGTGCTCCCTGCATTTATTTTAGGAAGGCATTTTTTTCATACAAATAGAAAAAACTGCCCTAAAATTTATTTCGAACCACAAAAGACCCCAGATAGCCAAAACGATACCGAGAAAGAACAAAGCAGAAGGCAGCACATGTCCTGATTTCAAGCTTTAGTACAAAGCGACAGTCATCCAAACAGTGTGGTACCGGCATAAGAACGGGCACACAGGCCAGTGGAACGGGACAGACATAAACCCACACTTACACGGTCAACTAATTTTGGACACGGATGCCACGAACGCATAATAGGGAAAGGACGAGCTCCTCAATAAATGGTGCTCGGAAAACTGGGTAAGCAAATGCGAAAGAATGAAGCTGGACCTCTATCCCACACCACTTACAAAACTAACTCAGATGGACCAATGCCTGTCAGACCCGAAGCCATAAAAGTCCTGGAAGAAAACAGAGAGAATGACCCTTGACATCAGTCTTGGCAATGAGTTCTTGGATCAGACACCAAAAGCACAGGCAAACAAAAACTAAGATAAACAAATGGGACTACATTAAACTAAAAGGCTTCTGCACAGCGAAAGAAACCAACGGTAAACTGAAAAGACAACCTACAGAATACAGAAAACACTCACAAGTCATACGCAATAAGGGATTGATAGCCAAAATTTGTAAAGGACTCATACAACTCGATAGCAAAAAAAAAAAAAAAAAAAAAAAAAATCCAATTTTAAAATGGGCAGAGGACCTAAATAGACATCTCTCCAAAGAAGAGACATAGATGGACAACAGACATAGAAATGAAACAGAGAAATGACAATCCAAACCACAGTGAGATGTCACTTCACACTTGTCAGAATAGCTATTATCAAAAAGACAGAAATAACAAGTGTTGGCGAGGATGTGGAGAAAAAGGAAGCCTCGTGGAAATGAAAACAGTGCGGCCACTCTGGAAAACGGTGTGGAGGTTCCTCAAAAAAGTACAAAACAAGCTGCCTTACGCCCCAGCCCTCCCCGTTCTGCGCATCCGGCAGAAAGAAATGGAACCATGGTCTCCAGGGGCATCTGCCCTTCCACGGCACAGCGGCATTAGTCACAATAGCCAAGACATGGAAACCCCTGCGTGTCCTCAAAGATGCGTGGATAAAGGTGTTACACACACACACACACACACACACACCCCGAATGTCACTAAGCCATGAGAAAGAAGGAAATCCTGCCTGCGCCAACATGGATGGACAGTCGGGTAGAAAAAGACAACTCCTGTACAATAGTGCTGACATATGGAATCTAAAAACGCCATACTCTTAAAAACAGAGAGGACAAAGCGCCCCCCATGGGGATAGGGACTGGGATGCATTATTTGAGGCACGAACGTGCAGCCAGCAGAAGCGGACGTCCTGGCCTCTAATGCCCAGCATAGTGGTCACGGTCAATGATACCGTGTTACGGACATCAGAGTCCACAAGAGACTAGACCTTAACAGTTCCCACTGCAAAGAAATGTTCCTTACGTGAGTGACAGAGGTGTTCCCTAACACTACAGTGTCGATCACATTGCAATCACAAATGTAGCAAATCAACCTGTTGTGCCCCTTAAACTTATACAATGTTACATGTCAGTCACATCTCAGTTTACAAAGAAAAAGAGTAAGGGAGGGTTCTAGTCCTGTCAAATATTAGAACACATTGTAAAGCGAAGAAAAGGGCGGGGTCCTGGAGCCGAGATGGACGCGCAGGTCAAGGCAGCAGAATGGAAAGTCCACAAATAGGCTGAAATGCACGCGGGTGTTTCACGCATGACGACGGACGGCATTGCAGATCACCGGGAAGAGACGGTGTATTCAAAAACTCCTGTTAGGACGGTTTCATTCTAATGATTCGGTTAGAACAACTGGTTAGCATCTTGAAACAAAAATGGCGGGGCGGGGGTGGTCTCTACTCAACACCTCGCACCAAATAAAATGGCAGACGGATCAAAGATTTAAACAGAAAACAAACCACCCCGAGAGGTGCCGGCAGCAAGCGGGGCGGGGGGGCGTGCATGTGCATTTACTGGCACACTCACGAGCTCACGCGGGGAGGTCTTTCCCACGTGAAGGCCAGCCCCAGCAGCCCCCGCTCAGGCCGGACTTCACATTCGTGGTTTGAAGTCTGTCCTGATGGAATGTTTACACCACGGAATCGACAAACAACATGAATCGTGTTTTCGCTCCTCGGGGAGCCTGTTCTTAGACATCTGCAAACACCCCAGCAGCACCCCACTGACGAATTCACCCGCACACAAATAAAGCGATTATATGTGGAGGGAAAAAAAAGGCGTCAAAGGCCACGCACATGCACACGTGAGGCCGCACACCGGGGCCACAGGCCGGACGACAGCATAGCATTTTTCGCCTCCGATCAGGTAAGGCCAGGGTCAGACGCGGCACTGGGGGCGAGGGGGACATTGTCCAGAAGTGCAAGGGCACAGGCCCCGCCACCACTGATCCCACAGAGCTCAGCCCGGCGCCTGTGGCCGCTTACCAGCCCCGGGCCCCACACCATGGGCCCCTCTGAGGCATCTCGAACGTCATGCAATGAACGTTTTTCACGTTAACTCGTTAGAGAAAACTCAAGGTGCACAACAACATACCTTGATTTGAAAAAGAAAAAGGAGAAAAACAAAGAATGTAAAGCACCGAACCAGCCACAGAGATCTGAAGTGGGCCCCGGGCCTGGGCAGGGGGAGCGCGGCCTTTTCCCGCTCCCTTTTGTCATGTGATTTGTATCGAGTGTCCTCCGTGTTCAAGCAGAGATGGACAGTGTGAATGGCACCAAGTCACATATGAAGCGCGGTGCGTTTGCACAGCGCCCCCTCCCTGGTCACTCAGGCCAGAGTGCTCGTCCCTTCACCTTCTGGCCTCACGGATCGTCCAGATGCTGCCGACGCCAATATCGTCACCTCCGGCTCGGACTGTCCCCTAAACTCCAGGCATGCACGGTCCTCAGCCTCCTTGGCACCTTGTCCTGGCCATGAGGCAGGCGCTCGGTCCTCTGGTGGCATCCTGGCTCCATTACATGACAACCCGTCCTCCCAGCGCCCAGGCACCCTGGACGACTCCTCACCCAACACGCGACCGTCTGCACGTGCCGTCTGATGAAGTGCAAGTCGACCCAGAACCCAGACGCCCGTCAGAGCCGAGAACCTCGCAGCCCCCCCGGCGCCCTGCACCGCCCCTTCCGGGCAGGGGCACAGCTTGGGAATGACCAGTGCACGGAACCGGCACGGCCGCGACGGAAGCGGAGCCTTCGCGAGGTCGCGAAGCATCTCCCCAGGAGCCGCCGGAAGACAGTGACCTTGCGGCGGAGAACGGGCCGGGCTCGCCTCCAGACAGGACAGGCGGACAGGCTGAGCCAGGTGCGGGCGCAGAGGGCACGGCCCCCTCCTGTGGTTCCAGCCCCAAATGCGAAAGCAGCAGAGTCTACCCGAGGGCTCCGCCCCTCAGAACGTCTGGGCCCCGAGGACGGAGAAAGGAGGGAGGCGGAACAGGGAATCGGCTCGAGAAGACGGCTCGATGGCTTCTGATAGTTACGTGAACATCCACGTACGACCCAGCAGTTCCATTCCCACGGGGCAGGTGCAGACAGAGCCTCCTGCTTAATGAGGCCTTGGGCAGGGGCGTCAGCAGTGCCGGCTCCCAGCGGCCGAATGCTGGCAACCACGGCGACGTCCCCGGCTGGGCCACCAGTGCAACTGTAAAACAGGACACGGCTCAGGGAACACCACGAGCCCGGGACACACGACAGCACGAGACTCAGAGACGTCGGGCTGAGCGAAAACACCCAGACCCGAAAGGGGACGTCGTGTGCGGCTCCGTGCACGTGCGTTTCACGACGAGTTCACCCCGCCCTCACAGGCCCAGTGCAGTCTGAGCCAGGAACCTGCAGGTCCCGCCTGAGGCCGGGGCAAGACTGCCCCGTGCGAACCCCGCCGAGGCAGAAAGGCGCCCAGCCTCAGCCACTGCCAAAGAGGGAGCTGAGCGATGAGCCGCCTCCCTAGGTCCGGCCCCTTAGGCCTCCAAGCGGTCAGCGGGACCCAGCCAGTGCCACATGTGGCTTGGATGGAGAGAAGCTGATCAAGACACAGTGTGTCCCAATTGGTGCGTTTCTGTAACAAATGACCCCAAAACTCAGTGGCATAAAACAATCGTTTATTATTCTCATGAGTTCTGTAGGTCACTTAGAGAGGGACCAGTGGGTTCAGCTCTTCTCTGCTCCATGATGTCCAGGGCCTCAGGCAAAAGACGCAGATTATGAGGCTGGGATCATCTGAGGTGCTTTGCTCCATGTCTGGCACCTGGGCTGGGGGCTGGCACCGGGGGCTAATGGAGCATCTGTCTCTGTCTCTAAAACATGGCAGCTCTGGCTTTAGAACGGGCATGTTGAGAGGGACAGAGGCAGAGAGACGGGCAGGGACACAGACAGGGACAAGGTCAACAAGAAGAGCAGGTGGAAACGATGGCCTTTTCCCAGTCTGGCCTCAGAAGCCACACAGCAGGATGTCTGCCACATCCTAGTCATTAAAAGTGAGTCACGAAGGCCAGCTCACATGGAGGGGAGGGGATTGGACGCATACTTTTGTGGGAGGAGCGTCAGAGTCCGTGGACATGTTTTACAGCCACCACGCAGAAGAGAGCCGAGAGTCACCCACAAGGCAGGAAAGGAGGGAGAGAAGAAAAGCCCCCGAGGAGACGCCCCACGAACACCGCCTGCTGTCGGACGCCTTGGTAAGAGACGTGGCTTACCAAGAATCGCCATCACGACGCTGAGAAACACAGACTGGATTTCTAGAAACCGAAAACAACGCAGCTATTTGCTGCTTACCTGAGGTGCACCAAACACAAAGACACTGCATGGTCGCAAAGGAAAGAGAGAGCTGTGCCAGGCGCCTGCCAGCGCTAAGCAGGTAAGTGCTGACCTGGTGGCAGTAATGCCTGACACACCACAGAACGAGGGGACTAAGAACGGGCGTCATCAATGAAAGAAGGAGCCACGAAAATAGCACTTCTCACATTCTTTCGACTGGGATCTGCAGCCGAAGTTCCCCAGAGTCCTACCTTCACCACGTGGGACGCTCTCTGGGCTCTGTCTCACTCTGTTCCATTGTGTTCCGCCCCTCCGTGTTTAAGAAAACGCGACCTTCTAAATCAGTTCCAAACCCACCATGATGTGTTACCACCTGTTTGAAAAACACTAACCAAGAAGCCATAGCAACGTGAACACGTACACGCCTGATAACCTGACCCTAAACACACACAGCACCCAGCCTCATCTGCAGACTCAGCGCGGCCCCGATGAGAGCCCCAGCTCGCTGCCCCGTGCGCACGGGCAGACTGATGCCGAAGCTCACA
>NW_011889020.1:882310-893146 GCF_000151845.1 Pteropus vampyrus
TCGCGCTCCTTGGCGTTCGCCTGAGGAGGTGACCACCCGTGTCCACACACAGACCTGCACGCGAGGTCTGCAGCAGCTCACTCAGAGGCGCCAACACCTGGAAGCCCCGAGACGCCCCTCGGCAGGTGGACACATGCTCTGTGCCCGTCCAGACGGCGGGATGTCGCCCAGCACTAGGAAGAAAGGAGCTGTCGTGTCACGAAGAGACACGGAGGGACCGTAAGCGCACGTCACTAGGGGAGAGAAGCCGATCTGAAAAGGCCACACACGGTGTGATTCCAGCTACGTGACACTGGGAAAGGCAAGACATGGGGACAGTAAAAGGATCGCTGGTCCCAGGGCTGGTGGGGGAGGACGGATGGACAGTGGGCACAGGGGACTTTGGGGGCAGCGAACACACTCGGTGTGACACCATGACGGTGGGTACGTGTCGTCACACATCTGTGCAGACCCATGGACTGTATGATACTGAGAAGGACCGTGACCTGACCTGGGGACTCTGGGTGACAATGACGTGTCAGTGCAGATTCACTGACGGAAACAAATGCACCATCTGGTGGGGAGGGTGATGGCGGGGCGTCTGAGCGGGTGGAGCTTTGAGGGCGCAGCGACGTCTCTGTACTTTCCTTTCAATTTTGCTGGGAGCCTAAAGCACTCTAAAAAGAAAGGGAGATTGTCACTCACCTCCCTCGGAAACCACAGGGCCCACTGACCAAAAATAAAGAAAGATACAGAAACGCCCAACAACACAATTCACGAGCTCGCTCAGACAGGCGGATGCAGACATGGGCTCGGCCAAGAGAACATACCTGTTCTCAGGTGCGCATGGCCACCTACCAGACCGGTGCGCCTCCGCGGCAGAGGTGACAGCACAGTCCGGGGGTCCGAGTGGAGGCGGCAAGGGCTGCAGGACGGCCTTCGGAAGGGACTGCCAGTTCAAGCCTCAGATCAGATCGCTGAGGCGTATGGAGACTACTTAGCAAGCGGCCTTGGCGGTCTGATGGCACTGGGCCTGGGGGGGACGCCCAGCTGAGACAGGAGGACAAGGCAGGCATGGCTGCAGGGCAGGGCTGGGGGCCACGGTGGGGAGGCCCAGGCCCAGCACCCTGCTTCCCCGCGAGCACCCACTGCATACCGACCGCGCGCCCTAACCCTCAGGTTCCTAGGTCTGCTACGCCCAACGTGCGGCGGGGCAGATGCCCAGAGCACACGCAGCAAGTGCTGGGGGCGCATCCGCCGACAGCCGCAGCCAGCCCCAGGGGGGCGCGGCCCTCTGTCCCCCGCGGGCTGTGCCAAGGGCACCCACGTCTTCCCACCCTCGTCAGCGGTTCTGGTGACCAGAGCAGCAGTGTCCGCGCGCATTCTGCAAATCTCGAGCACAGGAGTCCAGTCGGGAGGGGCCGCCGACCTGAGGCTGGAGTAAGCGGTGCGCCCGCCACTGGGCAGTTCTCAGACACCCTCTCCGGCCACATCCGCAACCCCGCCCCCGGGCTCAGCTCTGGACCTTTCTGTTTGGCTGTCCAGCCAGAGGCTGCCAGAACCAGGGCACAGCTGGTGCCCCCCACGCCGAGCCCGCAGTGTGGGTCGTGGCTTGGGAGGAGGAAATGTGTCCTGCCCCCACTGGTCCGCGTGCTGAAGGCAAGGGGCCCCCTCTGCAGCAAGTGAGGCGCCCGCCCACGCGCCCCACCCCCTGCATGGTCCACCCCTCCTGCAGGGTGTCCGCGGGCTTCTCAGAGTTTGGGGGCGCCGCTGCCCAAACTCAAGACCCCCCTCAGGCACGTTCCCTTGCACCTCTGACTACGGCAACCACCCTGCTCTGGCCTCGGGCCCACCCCTCCCTGCTGCCCGCTCTCCACGCATGGTCTCTCTTGGCCACCCAAGAGCTGACCCTGCCCACGGCACCCCCATGCCCTCTGCCCTGGGGAGGGCTGTGCCCCTCATCGATGCCCCACGACAACACACTCAGGCAGGAGCCTTGTGCCTTGGTCAGAGGAGGTGACATTCAACCGTGCCCACCGAGTGGATGTCCCCAGAGCAGGCACCAGCATCAGCCACTCCACAGCTGAAGATGCCACCAGGGCTGCAGGGCCCTCCTACCCGGCCCCGCCAAGAACACAGGCGAGGAGGCAGCCAGGCGTGGCTGGGGCTTTCCTCCTGAGCCACGAGGAGCCTCCACAGCATCTTTAGTGGGTGGTGTGGCAGTGTGGCGGGCGAGACACCTACGAACCCACAGGCGAACCCACAGCCTCTGCGGTCATCAGCCCCGAGGGTCAAGACGCTGTCAGTGCCCTATGTTGTCCGGCTTCCAGCTCAGGGCCGGAGAAAGGCAGATGTGCTCACTCCCAAAGCCAGCTGGACGCCCCTTCCCGAGAGCCACGTGGGCCTGGGCCTGCCCTCGGCCCCGCCGCTTCCCCCGCCCCCACGGCAAGCCCCCGCTTGGCTTGTCAGGGTTGGAAGGGGGTGACCCTGGAGGTGGAGGACAGTGCAGGGGGCCTGGGCAGGGAGACCTGCAGGTCTGGGTACCAACTGGGGGTGGGGACACAGCACAGAGAGGGCGGGCCACCCCCGGCCAGACTTCCAGGGAGTTGGCCCACTTGCCGGTGCTGCCACCCTCCTGACAAGTGGCTCCATGTCCCTCTGTGGACGGGGGGTCGTCAGCCTGGCTACACAAATCTCCGGGCTCCTCGTACTCAGGCCACAGACCTCAGCAAGGGGCTCTCTCCAAGCTGCCACGTGGCCAGCTAAACCTGACCCCACTCAAGCACACACGGGGGGAAGGATGCACCCGCTGTCGTTGGGAGGACGGTTTTGTTGGGGACAGCAGATGGACCTTGGACCCCAGACCACACCTCCACCAGAGCCGGTGTCAGAGGGAGCGCGTGAGCCTGCACGACCTGCATCACGAGAAGCAGACCCGAATTATGAAAAACTGTTTATTTTAACTCCAAGTACTGAGCAGATACCTGTAAAACATACAAAGTAGAACTCAGATGCTCCCGCCTCCAGGCTGCCTCTGAGCACCGGTGAGAAAAAGCCACTCCATTCGCCTTCCCAGGACCAAGCGGCCCAGGACAGAGTGTTCTGCCCCCAGGGCTGGAGGGGGGGAGGCTCCGCCTGCAGAGCTGGCTGGGGTTTCCTGAAGCTGGTGGCCCGTCCCCGCACCCCGGGTCCCTGCTAGCACAGATGTCCAAAGCCGCCGGGCTGTGGGGCTGGGGGCAGTCCTGAAGCTGCACGAGGCTGTGTGTGTGGCTGAGTTTAACGCTCCCCCAGTGGCCCGTGGTCGGTGCACAGTGCAGCAGCTGGAAGGGCACGCACGGCATGCTGCGCTGAGGGCAGCACGCGGCTTCCTGTGGGGAATGCGCTGGGGGGCCACGCCTTCGAGGCCACACTGCCGCACCGAACAGGACTCAGGACTTAGTCAAGATGCACTTAAAAAACGACACAACAGGAAAATAAACACCGCACTGAAACCAGCGGGCGTGACAACCACCACCGAAAAGGTAACAGAGAAAACAGACACCCTCAGCAGCTTGAAGTCGGGGCGAGGCCTGCTGAGCTGGGTCTGGGGCACTTGATGGACAGACGGACGGACGGAGCCCAGTGCCCTCCAAAGTGCGAGGGGGCCTCCCCCTGGGTCCTAAGCAGGCTGCAGGACAGGCGGGCCCTGGGACCCCGCAGCCTGCTGGAGACGCCCGGGATCTGCAGTCAGCCCGGCCTGGTCCTCCTCCAACTGCAGAAGCCTGGCTCGAGGTCAGCCCTGAGCGAGCAGGGGTCCCCGCCGTGACGACACTGCCCTGGAACGCCAGTGCAGCCCTGCCTCCACCAGGGGTCCTGGGGCCAGGCCGTCACGCTGTCACGTGGCCCCCCAGCAGCGTGGGCACAGGGGCCCTCGGCAGCCCGTGTCCGAGGGTGCATCCCCACCCTCCAGGCTTGTTCTGTTGATACCCCCGCCCAGGATGGGACAGAAGCCCAGGGCCACGCCCCCTGTGCGGCCCAAGAGGCTGGCTCAGTGCTGGGGGCTCCCAGCCCCAGCAACAGGGCCTCTAGCCCCCGTCACCATCACACAGGCTGTCGCAACAGCCGTTCTGTACAAAACACTCCGGAACCTGAGCAGACTCCAGAAGCCTAGGCACTCAGCATTGTTCAGATTGAAAATGCTATGATTTGACCCTTCCTACTGAACCACTCTGAACACGCCGCAGGCAGGGAGACAGGGAGCGCGTGCTGCAGGGGCCCCTGGGCCCCTCTGCTCAGGCGGGCACCCCCCATCTGCACCCCAGGCCCCAGGCTGACCTGCCGCACCTGTCACAGCTGTTCTGGGGGTGGGGCGGCAGCGTGCCGGCCGTGCTACACCTACAGAAAACTGCGGGAAGAAACCAAATCCATAGGATCCATGGCTTTCCACACTTGGGGACAGTCCCCAAGACATGTGCTAGTGACGTGACCCCGCTGCGCAGGACGCTGTGGGCCCGCTCCCCGGCGCTGCTTCGCGCCCCCGGCTGCGCCGAGGCCTCTGCGAGCTCCCGCCTGGCTCCTGACCCGGCCCAACGTAAACAGTATCGATAAGCAACAGGGGGAAAGTGTATTTCCCAAGAAAAAAGGGGGAGGAAGTTCGGAACTCGCAGGTCAGCGTCACAGGTTGCTGTCACCTTCGATCCCTTTCCTCTTCTGGTGGGTTTTGGCGGGTCCTCTCTTTGGTTCAGCAGCTGCGCTCCCTGCCCGTGAGGGGCCTCACCTCCGCCAGCAGCTACTTGTGCTCACGGCCCTCTGCCATGGCGGCCACCTCAATGGTGGCCGAATGTTCCTCGGGTCCCGGGGCGGCCACGGCACTTTCCACGGCCCCCGTGGGCACTGTCACAATGGTGCTGCCCCCGGGTGACACCTGGGCCACGTTCTGCAGGGTGGGGCCCAGGCCTGGCAAGGTGAGCAGCTGCAGCGGGCTCACCACCTTGACCACAGTGCTGCCGTCCTGCATGGCGGCCGTGCTCAGCACCGTGAGGCTGGGCGCGTCTGGATGGATCTCCACCGTGCCTGGGAAGGCGGTGCCCGGTGACGCCAGCACCGTGTAGCCCCCAAGCAGTGGCGAGGCCGGGGAGCTGGCAGGAGTGGCCTGCGGAGGGCCCTTTCCCAGCATCGGGGAGGGCAGGGCGGACACCACTTTGCCGAGCGGCACGCCAGTCAGCGGGGAGACAGGCATGCCTGGGCTGAGGGCGAGCTGGGCGGACTGGCCGAGCATCTGGGAGGCGATGGCGGCCGGCCCGGACGTGGCCCTCGCGAGCCGGGGCCGCTTCACGGGGGGCGGCAAGGACACGGGGGTCAGCGTCATGAGCACGTTGCTGAGGTGCTGGGACTTGTGCTTCAGCTCCTTGGCCCGTCGGCGGTGCTCGTCACACTGCTGCTCCAGCGCTGCGGGGTGGGGCGCAGCGTCAGACCCCACCCGCCCGCCCAGAGGGGGCCGCCCCCACGGCGTGCGCCACCTCGAAGGCCCCGTCACTTCCCGACACCGATCGGCCACGTGGCAGGGAGGGGGGCTGCGTGACCCGTTAAGGTAAAAGCGGGTCACAGCAGCACCTGTCACCCGCCCGCCGCCGCCCGCCCTGCAGGGAGACACTGAGGGGCCACAGAAACGGGCTCGGGGCTCAGTCTCTGCTGCTTTCTCACGAGTGACTGCACTGAGTCTCAGAAACTCAGGACAGGCAGCTGTCAGGGCCACACGGTGGTCTGAGCGTCACTGCCCCTGCGGTCAGTGCTCAGCATCTGCCCATCCCGCCTCCACACAGGCTCTGCCTCTGCAGGTCTCAGAAAGAGCTGTCCACGCTGCAGGGACCAGGGACCTGGGCCCCACGCACCTGCCAGGTCGCGGGCGTATTGCTCTCGCGAGCGGTCCATCTGGCACTTGTGGCTGGCCAGCACCTTCTTCACCAGGTCCAGCATGCCAAAGTTCTGCACGACATTGTTGAGCAGGATGGCGTCTGAGGGGCGAGACGGCTGTGGTGAGGACGGCCAGGTCGCAGAATGTGCGAGGCCTGCTCCCCGCCAGCTTGGCCTCGCTGCCAGTGCCCAACCCACAGCCCGGGAGGGCTGGAGGGAGCAGGGCTCACTGCCCACCCCTGCAGAAGCCGCTGGGCTCAGCCTGGAGCCACAGGGAGCAGGCTGCACCCTCTGGTCCTGAAGGAGCCAAGCACCCCGGCCCGGCAACAGCGGAAGAGGCCCCAAGGGCCTGCCTCACCTCGGAGCTGCAAGGGCGGGTCCTGGACCCTCTGCTGCAGGCCCTTCATGGTCTCCACTAGCTCCTGGTGGAACTCCTGGATGACCTCGTCCAGCAGGCCAGCATCCTTGAGCCCTCGCCAGAAGGCAAAGGTGTCATCTGTGGGAGGAGGGAGAGGCTCAGGGAGCAGGAAGTCCTGCCCGGCCCGCCACGGGCTTCTCACCACAGGGAGCAGAGAACTGCCGGGGGCCAGAGCTCGGGGGCCAGCAATGCCCCCGCCGAGCTGAGCCCGAGCAGGCCGGCGATCGGCCAGGCCGGACGAGCTCTTGCACTGCCCCTTCTTACACGAGGACCCGGCCAGGCCCCCGCCCAGGAGCAGCCCGCGAGAAAGCCCGCACCTCCAACAGTCGTGGTCCAGTCACTGGGGTCCTCGCACGTCTCGATGGTGATGGTTGCGGAAGACCCGTTCACTGCAACCGAGATACAGCGGTGAGCATCGCGGCCGGCTGGCCCGGGCCCTCCCCGGCACCGGTGCAGGCCTCCGTGGCCCCAGCCAGGACCAGCGCACGTGCTCGTCACGTCCTGAACTGACTTAACCGATGGACCACAGGCATCTCAAACACGCACGAGGAAACTAACACAGCCCCGAGCCCAGCCCCCGGTTCCGAGCGCTCAGTGCTGCGCTCTGCTCATCAGGGGACGTCAGGGCCATGGGCCACCTTTCCGCCTGGCTGGCACCCCACGTGCAAGAGCCTGGGGTCACTGCTGCTCACGGGGTCTGCGCCCTGGGTTTCTCCCCTTTCTCACATCTGTCTCGTCGACACTACTGTACGCCTCAGTGTCTGTTTCTAATCGTCTAAAGAGGTGGGACTTCAGAAAGGCATAAGCTGTCACTCAGGCTCCAGTGCCTGCAGCACACAATTGTGGATAAAGTGGCATCTGGCCATTTGTAGCTGTTTTTGATACAGACCTGGCTTCACAGAGACCTGGCTGAAAAACAAGCCTTGTGACCGGGTGACGTCTGCATAAGCTTTTCAACCTTAGGGTTAAACTCTCGTTCACCGTCGTGCACGTCCGACAAAGACGTCGTGCTGGGGGTGCTGCCTGCCGGGAATAACTTGGGCCCCAAACAGCTGTTCTTCACAGTCTGGGCCCACACAGGTTATCTGACTGGCCACACAATAGGGCTCCGGCTGAAGAACCACCACCCAGAGAAGTCACAGTAAACAACAGACCTGTCCGCACCACGAAAAGACAGCGGAATCCAAGGGACTAAATCCTAGACCAGGCACCCCAGACTGACCTTCGTACGGCAGAGCAGAGCGCCTGGACCCAATCACCCGAGGAGGCCCCATCCTCACGAGAGCTCCGGCCCAGCGGGAGTGGGGTGCACGTCGGATGTGTCTGGGGGTGTTTTGCGGTGACCCAGCCCCTCCCCACACTGCCTGTGCCATCTGAGGAGCCTGGGACTCTGGTCCAGAAAGAAGCCGAAGGGCCCGGGCCCTACTCGCCTGGGTGACGAAAGCTGACAGGTCCAGCCTTCCGACCACCAGCACCTGTGTGCCCCTGGAGATTCTCGGAAAGCCTCCAAACTGACCGGCGTCAGCACTGCAGCCCGCCCGCCACTCGGGGTGCAGGGGGCACCTCCGGGCAGACGACGGGACCTCACTGCTGCCCCCAGCCTCCCTCTCCTTCCTTTAAGGACAGGCTGAGGTCCCTCGACTGGCCACCATCTGGTCAGCATCAAGGACAGTCCCTGGCTACACGACAGCATACCCAGACTGACCCTGAGCAGTGATAGCATAGGGACGATGCCAGGGAAATCGCTAGAAATGCGACACCACAAAACCACAAGCAGGCGACGTGAGGAGAGATCCTGGGACCTAAGCTCACTCTGATTTCTGCATCCCGTGAGCTGTGGTGGCTCCTGAGATGCTCTGTCCTACTGTGATCAGTGATGTCAACATGGAAGAGCGTCACGATCGTGCCTGTCAGCACCCAAGTGGCAGGAACATGCAGGCCGAGCGGGTGCTGCGGGAGGGACAGGCTCCACCGGGGTGCGCCACGGGGGAGGACATGTGGGTGGGGATGGGGGGGCAGGTCCCTGCCAGTCAAAGCTGGCGGTGGGTATGGCGTTCAGTTAGCATCCCTCAATGCTCCCCCACATGGGAGCGCCCGCGTTTCACACTAAAAGTGGTTTCAGAACAAGCACTTGGGTCTCCCCGTCCAGGAACGCAGCAACTCAGCCCACCTTCCTTGCTGAGGAGCAAGGTGCTCCGGCACCGAGGGCCCAGAGCTGCAGGGCGCATCAAACCCCTGCCCGCCTGGCCCAGCCGGGGAGTGGGCTGGGGGCCCGGTGGGTGTGGCACATACCATCAGCCGTGGCGGGCGTGAGCGGGAGGAACTCGGCGGACGTGGGGCTGCTCAGGGACACACGGGCTCCTGAGAGGTCGATCTTGGTGCTGCGACAGGTGTTGGAACAGACCTTGTCGTGCTGGTAGAAGTCCAGCTCCCCGGAGTCCATGATCTTCCTGTGTGGCAAGGACGGGGGCGTCACGTGCGCACGGCCACGGCCTCTGTGTGCACAACTGGACCCAGAAACGCCCCGCTCGCCCCCAGTAGCACATCCTCAGGCCCCCAGAGGGAGGGTGGGAGGGAGGCCTGAGCTCCCAGGAGGGGTGACGGAGGCTGTGTCCCCAGGAGGCTCCAGACAGGCCTCTCCAACGGCCCGGCACAGGCTGTCTCAGACCCTGTGGGGACACCTCAGTAGGCGTGCGGCTCTGACTGTGGGAAGCCAGGCCGCAGCCACCGGTGCAGGAGGGAGCGACGAGGCCCCGGGGGCAGATCCTGCTAACAAAGGCGTCAGAGGCAGCACACACCCAGAAACAGAGGCGACAAACCCGCCAGGAGGCCTGCACCTCTGCCTTCCCACCGCAAACGCCACCGGGAAGGGCTCAGAAGGCTCCACGCGTCCCCGCCTCCCTGGCTGGCCTCTCCCAGAGGAATGGCCTGTTGCCTTCCCACAGCTGTGCCACCTGGACACTTTCTAAATCTGAGGGCCCCGTTCATGGGCAGGTGTAGGAAGAAGCCGCAGGCACTGCGGGAGGGGACCGCCTACTCCTGAGGGAAGGCGGACGGCTGCCGGCTGGCGCCTGGCCCTGGGCGGCTGCCTCAGACCCAGGTGCTGGCCCACGAGGAGACTGAGCGGGGCCGCAGGCAGGCTCCAGGCGAGGGTGTCATTGTGGCAGCCGCAGGCACCCAAGGGTAGCAGGAGCTGCTGCTCCCCAGAAAGGGCGTGGAAGAGAGCAGCCCGCCTGCAGCGGAGCGCCTGACCCTGCTCACGGTCTCCGGAGGACAGCGGCAGGGGCACGGGGGGAGCATGCAGGGGGCGGGAGGGGCCCAAGGGGGGAGCCCCCACCAAATCAGGGGGGGCAGTCACCGGCAAAGCTGGAAGGTCACACATTCCTCAGCAGGGGCATCACACTTCCTGCTCCATAGGTGATGGGGGTCAGAGGCCCTCTGTGACAGGCCACCCCCGGAATGCCCAAGCAGCGGGCACCGGTCCCCATGCACAGCAGTGAGAGGCCGCCTGTAGCTGACTTCCCGGGATCCTGGATCTGCCACCTGGGCGTCCGCGGCTCCCACACGGTCCAGTCAGAGTTGGCAGGGAAGGAGGTCTGAGGACAAAGCGGGCCCTTCACCAAGAACCTGGCACTGATGAGGGCCAGTGGCGGGCGTGGGCCCTGCACAGCCGAGCCTAATCACAGACGAGACAGGCCAGGGTCCAGGCCGAGACTGCTGGAAACTCAGCGGAACGCTAAGCCGAGGAGACGGGACCCTCGCCATGAGACCAGCCATGCCAGAGAGGCCAGTGTCCGGGCAGCTGGCCAGATGGACACGCGCTGCGGGCCAAAAGAAGTGGGCTCTTGACCCACACGCCTGGGCCTGGGGACGGTGGTGGGAGGTGCGGGTGCACGCCCGGGGGCGGGACACTGCCCGCGGCGACCTGGGGGCTCTGCCGTGAGGGCACAGTGAGGTGGCCGGAGGCTGCACCAGCAGTGGGGCCCAACAGCAGCCTGGCCGCCTGCCTGCTGTGCACACTGCACCCCACCGTCACCATCTCACTGTGACTATCGCAAGTGCCTCCTGCTGAGAACAGGTGAAAATCGAAACGAGACAACAGAAGCTCCTACACTCGGGGGGGCGGGCGGCACACGATGGCAGGGGTGTGGGCAGTGCAGCCTGGGATGGTGGCAGCTCCCCCCATGTTCCAACGTGCCTCCTCTCCAAGACCTCACCTGTGCAGCCCTGCCCGCCGCCGACGCCCACCTGAGCATGATGCCGTTCATGCGGATGGCCCTCTTCCAGTCCTTCAGGGTGGACTTGCCGGCCAGGTGCACGAACTCCTTTGGGCTGATGACGTGCTGGTCGTACTGCAGGAAGCACAGCGGGCTGGGTCAGGACGCAGACGCCCATAGCCTCTGCGCCCACCTGAACTTTGTCCGAGCCCACCCGGGAAGGGGCGCAGGACAGAGCGGGGCACCTGCATGGTGCCGCGGGGTCGCTCCCAATTCGACACCTAGGCTTCAGCCAGCAGATCTGGTAGAAGAGGGAATGGCCTGCACCGG
>NW_011889020.1:893196-898202 GCF_000151845.1 Pteropus vampyrus
GGGGGAAGCTGGCTTCTGGTGTCAGCAGCAGGTGGCCAGCACTGCCCCGAGGCCAGGGAGGGAGCTGAGCAGGCAGTTGTCCCTCCAGGCACACGCCCAGGGCCCAGGGAGAACGAGGGGCCCCACCACTCAGAAGGATGTGGCGCTCTCTCTCAAGTGGAACTCGGCAGATGTTAGGTGTGACTTCCTCCACAGCACGTTACAGAAAAATAACACAAGATGTGGCACGGAGGATCTGAGTGTCCCCTTTGCCACCCGTCCCACTCCTAACACCACCCTTCGGTGCAGGAGCGCTCGGCAAATGTCATTTCCAAGTCAGGGACCGGCCCTCTGTGCTCAGAGGTTCTCCACTGCCGGAGCTCAGATGGCCTGAGAAGGGGATGAGTCCTATTCCATCTTCATAGACCAGCAGTTATTGGAACCAAAGAACCAAAGGAAACTGCGTTTGCCCAGAAATCACTGCGTGAGCCCGGGATTCGGCAGAGACAGAGGGAAGCATCCCCGGGGGCCTGCATGGCCATGGGCCCCCACTCCCTGCCGTCACTGTCAGGTCTAACGGGCACCTCGGGCCTGTGCCTGTCGGATGTGGTCGGCCGTGGCACACACAACCTGGGGACTCCTGAGGGTGGCAGCACTGTCCGTAACTCCCGGAGCACGTACCTTCTTCTCCCTGAGTCCGAGGGCTGAGGGGGTCACAGCCCGGCAGGCGGAGTCAGAGCCTCTCCGCCTCCTACCAGCAGGAAGTTCTCGGCGGGCCTGCCTCTGCGCCCTCGGATCTGCACACCTGACCCGCCCCGGCCGCCACCTGACAGTCCACCCTCCCCGAGTGCTGTCATCCTTGCTTCTTGCCTTCACTTGGTTGCTCTCCCCATGCCCGATTTCCTTCTCCCAGCCAGGAAGCTGCATCTACCCTTACGGGGGACACCGCGTGCCCGGGGCTGAGTCCAGAGCTGTGTGGTCTCACTCGGACCTCTCCCAGCCATGCGGCCACGCACTTGACCCTTTCTAGAATCTCGCTGAGACGTGACATTGTCACATTCCAGCTTCCTCTACTCTTCACGCCTTCCTCCACCTAGACTCCTGCCTGGATCGCCTTCCCTCTCTGCCTGAAACACTGTTCTCACGATATCCCTCAGGATGACTTGCTGGTGGCAAACGCAGTTGTGTCTGAAAACGTCTTCACGTCTCCCCAGTTTTCAAAGCTGACCTCCCCGTCGCAGATGTTCCCGCACAAGACACAGACCCAGGGGCCACAGGGCACCGCTGCCGGTCCCCACCCCAGTCGCTGGCCGCTCCCGGTTACTCGCAAGGTCTTTCCCCCCACTCCGCTCATCTGTGGTGTCACCTATGATAAACCCTGTGTCTCCGGGTTCTGCTATCATTTCAAACCTACAGGACAAGTGCAAGAACAGCACAAAGTGCTCGACGCCCCCGGCGCCCACGTCCGGCCCTCGCGTCCTCCTCCACTGTGAGCCCGCACCTATCCCTCGCTGAGCTGTTGAGGCGAAGTGCGGGCGTCAGGCCCTGGCCCTCAGCACGGCAGGTCCTTGAATAACATCCTCACTGTGGCACTGACGGGAAGTTGGCTCCCGTGAGGGCCGCTGTCTGTGCGGAGCCTGCATTTCTCCCGCGTCCGTGGGTTCCCTCCGCCCACCATGGATGTGCATGTTCAGTGAATCGGCGTGTGGGTGGCCCCACAGTGGACAGACGTCCTGTCCAGGGTGGGTCGCCCTGCGCCCTGAGCTGCCAGGATGGGCTCTGGCCACACATGACCCAGAACCTGGTCAGCAGGTAAGAAAACAGTGATCTGACTTGTTTCCCCAACGTGTGTAGCGCTCGCCGGGGCCCAGCGTCTGCATCAGAAGCGTCTGTGTCTTAGGAAGTCAGTGGTGTCTGGTGACCAGAAACGCACCACAGGAAGTGAGCACCCGTTCAAGGCAATCAGCATCGTGCGCCGCTTCCCTGAGCCAGTCCCCAGCCCGCTGTTGCCGAGGCTACGGGTGGACTCTCTGCGCTTCCTCCCTGTCTCCTGAGAACAAGTTTCTCTTACGTGCCCAGGACGACTCTCGACAACCGGAAACGATCCACGTGTTGTCTGACCCGGAGGCAACACTCAGGCTCCCGTGTCAACGACCATGTTCCCAGATACGGACGTAGCCCAGATGGTGCTGCGCCCGCCGTCCGTCCCCACGCCCTGGAACCAGACCAGCTCTAGCCACCCGTCGTCCTAAGCGCAACGTTTCTGGCCAATTCTGCTGTGGACCGTCCCTCAGAGTTTGCTGTTTCCTCTCGAGGACGACTGGAACGCCCCCCACGCGATCGGGAGACGGCGACGGCCCGTGCCGACACTGCCGCCCAAGCGGGGCCGTCCACCAACTTCCCACTGCGCTCCCTGGTTTCCTCGTGATCACCAGGGGACTCGGGGGCCGGGCGGGCACCGGGCCCACCGCTCCGTGTCTGCGCACCAGCTTTCTCACGTGGCAGCTACAGGTGGAAGCGACACAAACGTGCCGCCGCGACGTGGCCTCGCAGACCCTGATCCCACGTGAGTCACAACCCAGACTGCCGCTCAGCACCTGACGTCTGGCTGTCCCTTCTGTCCCTTCTGGAGCGGCGGAAGGCCCGGGGCTTCCGGGGCGCGGCGGTCTGGGCGCAGGCTGGGCCCCCAGGCCTGGGCCGCCTCTCCTCCACCACGGAAGCCCCGGCGCAGGCTCTCGCAGCCGGAACACACACCTCGCGGCGCTTCCGTTTTGCCTCTATCTGGGGTCCTCTTCTGGACTATTTCTCTGCCTCTATCTCCCCACCCGCTGACCCTTCCTCCCCGGTGCCTAACGTGTGAAGCCTGTGCGCTAACGGTTCAATTTTAATCGTTTTTTCATTTGTAGCTTGTTTTTTCTAAATCTGCTTATGCTTTACTCACATTCGATCCTCTTTTTTACTTCTTGAAGTAAATTAAAGACGATGATTTTACACTCTGCGGCTCCGAGTGCCCCCGCCTGAGGCATCCGGGTCTGTCTGTGCTGTCGGTTTGTGTGCGCACACTCAGGTGCTTTGCATCCTTGCGTGCTCAGGGGTCTGTTTTGCTATGAACTGCTTCCACTTGGGGACTCTGCAGAGATTATCTGAACCTCCGACAAGAGCTTTTTGTCTGCCTGTCCGACTCTTCGGGGCCACCATCCAGCCACCACCTATAGCTAAGCTCTCGGCTTAAGGTTCAGGCCGCACAGGCCACACGGAACCCTTCGAGAGGCCCCCTGAACTGCGTGCTAAGCTGTAGGCATGAGTTCCCTCGTCTGGGGGCAGAGCGGGGCTGGGAGCAGCGTGACTGGTGGTTCACCCGAACACCAGGAGAAGAGAACTTCGTGAGCAACAGCGTTCCCGGGGACAGTCCCTGCTCCCGACACAGCTCAGGGGCAGCTTGGGCTTCACCTCGACCTCAGCCCACAAGGCGGGGAAACCTGGCATCGGACCAAGGCTGTGCCAGCAAACCCCTCCAGACGCCACCTGCACTTGGGCTCTGGGCCTATTTCTTCCTTTTCACCAGCTTAAGAAGCATCTAGAAGATGCTTTATGAAATACTCTCACCGGCATTTGGGGCTGTTTTTGGCACAAGATGAATCTGACCTACCACGTTGCCGTTCACCTCGTTCCAGGCGGCTGACCGCGTCTTCCCAAAGCAAACCTCTCACCCAGCTTCCCGCCCAGCGGTCACCGTCCGTGACGTGAGCAGAGCTCTCGCCCAGCCTCGCCCGCAGCGACAGCCCTGTCCAGCCTTGGAGGCCCCTTCTCTGCTCTCCCGAGCGCACGGTTCCTGCCTGCTGACTGCGGGGTGGGCAGCCAGCCCATGAGGCGCCCCGCAGCCCTGCACGTGGCCCCCGGCCCTCACCTGAACACACTTCACGTTGATGCCGGGGCACACGAACTTCCTCCAGATCAGGTTGGCTCTGCTGTCTCCGCAGGTGATGGGGTACACGATCTCAGCCTCCAGGTTCTCCTCCTCTTCAGCCATCTTCACTTCTCACAGGCGTATTGGCAGGAGAAGGGTTAAAACAGAAAATCAGTGACGACCTCTCCAGAGCACTTCCCGCGAGAGCCCGAAGGACCACCGGCCTGGACGCTGGGATTAAGGGCCAGGTAGGACCAAGACGGGACCAAGGCGAGCAGCGAGCCGCAGTGCTGCCAGTCAGAGTCCAGGGGACCCCCACGACCAGTCTAACAGAGTGACACCGGCATGATTACGTGACACTGGGGGTCGACTTAAGGACATAAACTCAAACTTTACTTGGAATAACCGGAGCAGCTCATTCATAACGTTCTGAAGAATTCTGAGACCTTTAACGTGAAGGGTCACACAGAATTTTCACCACCATCCACTGACAGTCGAGGTACGTCGGGCTGTAAAACTGGGGCTCCACTCCCCGCCCCCCACCATAGGCGGGGCTGGGCCGCTACACCCGCCCAGGAGGATCCCGGAGCCTGACCCCGCCGCTGGGCCACGGGTGTCTCCAGATCAGAAGGCAGTCCCCTTGGGCCAAGCGCACGTGGAGCCGCCGGTGGGCGCCCTACCTAGCACGGCCTCCTTGAGCTGCGAGGACGCTGTGAAGGCAGCAGCCGCAGCGGCCGCCGCGTTCTCTGTCTCCATGTTGTCTTCACTCAGGTCGCCCCTGGAAGAGTGGGGGGGGAGGGGAGACACTGACGGGCTGGGGACAGCAGGCCTCGCGCATTCTGCCGCCAGCGGCCATGCCAGTCGGGGGGCCGTGCACTGACGGTCACTGCAGCCAGCCGGCGTTTCTCCAGGTGGCCCGCCAGCTCACGGCTGCATCTCAGGCGCACAGCAGCAGCGGCTCGCGACTCCGGCATGGCGCTCGTGTGGAGGCACCCGACGCCAAAGCCCACCCCGCTTTCTCGGGAAAGTTCTTTGTTTCGACTTCAAACAGTTACAGAAACTACCAAGAAACGTAAAATATTAGAAAAAAGGAAAAAAGAATCACCCATGGCCTAACCTC
>NW_011889020.1:899567-909802 GCF_000151845.1 Pteropus vampyrus
CAGACAGCCCCAGGGGTCTGGCCCTCGCTCGGCAGGTCTGTGAGGCCCACTCCATGGTGACACCATCGCTCGGTCCCTCTCAGCAGGTGTCTGTCCCAGTGGGCCTGCCACGCAGGGAGCTCAGGGCTGGGCCCAGGCGTGGGGTTATGGTGAAGCCCAGGTTGCACAGGGGACCCAGGAAGAGGAGGGACCCAGGCAAGGCGACGTGAGCCTGCCTGAGCCTGAGGGCCGGCACCCAAGCAGCAGCGGGGACGGCAAGGCTCAGGGGAGAGGCTGCCCCGGCAACAGTGTGCCAGGTGCACTGGCTATGGGACACCGGGACCTGCGGGGCCCCTGGGGAGCATCCCGAGGGCTGGCGGGTAGGGGCAGAAGCAGCAGCAAACGCGAAGGCTCGGAGGGAGGGTCAGGGTGGAGGAGCCCACAGAGAAGACAGCGGGGCACCCAACAGGGACCCCTGGGGCGCCGGGTCTGAGGCTTTTCCCCTCCTCCTCCCCCCACAGGGCCGTACCTGCACTGTGCCCCCAGGCCATCTGTCCCAACCAGCCTCCTGCCCTGGGTGGAGGTCAGGACGCTGCCCTGGCACAGCGCCCCCTCCACGTCCCCAAGGCCTTTCTCGCCTCCAAGCGGCTCAGAAATGAGCACTGGCCAGAAACGCCAGGGGCAGACACGAGGGCACACGACGGCCACTTCCCTAAGGCACACGTTGGTGGGACTGCTGGCCACCCACAAAACACCACTCCTCCGTCCCCAGCCGCCGGCGTGCCCATTGCCACGGCAGCATGCTGGGCGCAGGCAGCCCAGGGGCTTCGGACCAGGGCCGCCCCAGACATCCGGCCAGAGGCTGCGCCCACAGTCTCTTCTTAAGCGCGCAGCGAGGGGAGCTCTCGGCCCCCAGCAGGCAGGGAGACAGCAGAACTGCCCACGGGGGGCCTCCAGGTCGTGGACAAGGAGCCTGCGCCAGCAGCCCGCTGCATGTCTCCTTTCCCTTGGACCTGGTCCGTGACCGCGGCATGCAGCCAGGCCCCCGGAGCCAGCCTTGCTGCCCCACACCTGCTGTGGACGCTTCTGCCATAGAGACACCAGGCAAGTGTCCCGGGAGGTGGGAGGCACATACAAAGCACCCGCGGCCACCCTAGCTCGTGCCCTAGGCAGCCTGGCGAGGGCCCGCAGACCGCCTGCTGGGCTAGCCCACGAGTCCGAGGCAGGCCAAGCACACGTTGCTCGGGGCTCTCAGTTCAAGGTGGTTAAAAGCAAGTGTCACTGCCATAGAAGCTCCGGAAGCAAGCATGCTACCACATCGTCCTGGGAGGCGGCCAGGCGCCGGTCAGCAGGGCAGCTGGAGCGGCAGCAGCTGTCACAGGCAGGAAAAGGGACCCTGGCTGTGCGGGGAAGAACCACCAGCCCGAGTGTAAGCCAGGGCTACAGAGAAGGGGAAAGCCCGGGACCTAGGGCTTCCTCAGGGCTCAGGCAGAAAGCAGAAGGTGTCCCCTGGCTTGGCGAGGGGCAGGCGCTGACGGGCGAGGAGAGGGAGACCGCCACCCCGTGGTGTGCAGAGCTATAGGGAGCATGGGAGTCAAACTGGTCTGTGCCTAGTCCCTCCGGGCAAAAGATTTTCAAGACAAGAAACGGCCTCAGGATAAAAACCAAATCAAGATCCTCAGGTTTCAGGCCAGCCTGGCCAACGCACTGAGCCCCCAGGGTGCAGCCCTGTAGCAGCCTGTGCCCGGAGCAGAGAAGGGCCCCCCAAAGCGCTGTGATGACAAAGGTGCAGGTTGCTAACCAGGGCATCTCATCTGAGTGACTGGAGGGGAGCGGTGGGGGCGGCAAAGGCTCTGGCCCAATGTTCCATGAGCCTTGGAGCTTTCTGCGTCTGCGCCGTGTCTAACAAGCTCTAAAGAAAGAAGCGCTCGCACGTCACGTGCACACAGGACGACCGGAAGGGTCTCTGCGCAGGGATCAGCTGTAATAGCTTCTGCGTACTAGGGATACAGTCTGCTTTTAGTTTCTAATCTTCCATCACTTACATTCTGTAATAACAGATCCTCGTTTTCAACTTTAAAAAACCTTCTGTAAACTTTCCAGCAAAATGGCAAACTAAGTGTGGGATGATGTGACAACTGACCCAATGGATGCCCCAAGCCCCTGAACCCAGAGACCTGGGAGCACCAGGTGCCTCTGGAACAGGTGTGAGAGGGGTCAGAAGACTTGGCTGAAAGCTGGGAGTGAGCAGCTCCCCCCAGATGCCCCGCCCTGCTCATGCAGTCCCTGTCCCCAGCCCCGCCCCACAGAGGAAAAGCTGCCCTGCCCACAGGACCCCGAGCACAACTGCAGCAGGCAGCGTCCTCACGGGGAGGGGCACAGACAGCCCAAGCCTGCTGGACAAAGAGACACGTCCTGCCCAGGCCCAGCTCCCAAGACACCAACAGCAGGAGCTTGCCCTCCGGGAAAGGGTGGGAGCCAGGCTGTGGGCTGAACTGGCCCCAGTACACCGAAGCCCGGATCCCCAGTGTGACTGCACCTGCAGATGGGGTCGCTAGCAGAGCAGGGTGAAATGAGGTCATGAGGACAGGCCCCGCTCTGGCAAGACTGTGGCCTTAAAAGACGAGGATGAGAGCTCGCTCTCCCCGCCAAGTGAGGACCCGGAGGGGTGGTGGCCCCTGCCAGCCCAGAAGTGCTCACTAGGACCCAGCCTGGCAGACCCTGACCCCGACTCCAGCCAGAACTGAGAGAAATCAAGTATGTCCAGTGAAAGCCGCCTGCCTGTGGCACGCTACGGCAGCCCACGTCAACAAGACAGGTGTCTTCCGGGGTCTGGCCGGCCCAGACAGACCCCGTGACACTGACAGGGCTGAGTCGGTCACCCCGCAGGGACCCCCACCCTGCCGGCCGGGCCCACGGGGCCGGAGTGCCTCACGGCAGCGGCAGCATGGGAGCCCCTCGCAGCGCCCAGGGCACCAGGTGGGCGCAGTCTGTGGATGGCAGGCCAGCCCCAGCCCACGGGCGTCAGAGGGCACTGCGGAGCATGTGGGCGGGGGACGCTGGTGTCAGTGTCTGGAACCCTGGCCACAGAGGCACACATACGAGGCTCAGAGAAGAACCGAGCTAGGAAAATCCAATTAGAAGGTGCTGCGTGTCCCCAGCTCGGTCATGTGCCGTCAGTGAAGCAGGTGACGAAACCAGAAACTGAACAAAGAGCCCACATCCTGCACGCTGCCTGCAGGCGGGCGGGTGGAGCACGGCCCAGAGCAGAGCATGGCACAGTAGTGAGGACAAGTCCCCAGGCCGGGCACGCCACGTGGCAGCTGCCAGCAGGCTGTGCAAAGCACTGAGAACCCAGGGTCCTGTGGGCCAGGCCCTGGTCAAGCACCTTCCTCCAAAGTCCTATCGAGACAGGGAAAAGGCCGCAGCTCAGCTCTGCAGAGGCGACAAGCGGAGGTCATTCTGAACAGGCCACCCAGATGACTGAGCAAAGACACCCGGCAGGGAGGCCTGCCTCAGCCACCGCCCCCCCGGGCAGTCCTCCCTGAGAGCACAGAGGCGGCAGGCAGTGCAGGGCGGGGCCGCTCTGCCACCACACGGCAGGCCCGTCTATGGAGATGGCAAGAGGGGGCCAGCAGTGAGCTCGAGTGCCAGCTGCCAACTGAGAGTCTACTTGGCCGTCCCCACGAGCCGTGTCACATCACTGGCTCTTCGACTCCATGTGAAAACACAGTCCCAATCGTCTGTGCCCACATCTGACCAGAAGAGAAACCACCAGGTACTTCCAGCAGCGGACTGCAGTGACGCGGGGACAAGGGCAGACGAGCCTTTGCTGCGATGCCCCACCTGCTCCACCTGCTCCCTGGAGTCCGCGTGCAGGAAAGGTAACCAAGACGCGCCTGAAGCCCCCACGCGGCCCGCCGCCTGCCAGGCCCGGCCCCGAGGGCAGAGCCCACCCTCACCCGTGAGCAGCCAGGTTGGTGGTCACCAGCACCGTCTTCACCTCCTCCACACCGCTGCCGTCCACCGCGGTGTCAGGCGTCGTCACCACCACCACCTCCTCCATGTGCACACTCACGTCCGGGGTCGCCATGCTTCAGCGGAAGAGGACGCCCAGGACAAAGAGCGTCACTCCACGAGGGTTCCAAGTCCTGGAGGGCACAACAAGGCAGGGCACAGGGTTAAAGTAGGTGCTCACGTCTGCACAGCATCTTTAAGTATCGCCAAAGATCCGTCCTTCGGTCCCAGCACACGAAATGACAGCAGAAGGGCTGTGCCCAGGAGGCTGCTCTGGCAAGGACGTGGTGAGCACTACCATCGTCCCGCTGCAAGAGCTAAGGTCCCCGAGGAACCAGGCGCCTGAGACCTCAGTGGCCACGGCAGGGACATGGAAGGAGGCCAGAGTCCCAGCAGACCCCCTGCAGCTGGGTTTCCCTTGTCACTCGTCCCTCTGCGTCCCCTGGCCAGAACTGAGAAGCAGCCGCATCCCAGAGCTGTGCACAGGAAGCGCTCGTAAACAAATCCTGCCCCTGGTCTGGGGAAACGGAGGGAAACCCACACAGCCACTCCGGGAAAAGCATCTGGACGTTTCTCAGAAAGTTATACGCTTATTGTGGGCTCCAACTATCCCACTCCTAAGTATTTGCCCAAGAGAAACGGAAACATGTTTACTCAAAACACCTGCACACACATTTAAACGACAGCTTTATTTTCAATTGTCAAAAACTGGAAACAATGCAAAAGATATTCGGCGGATGAACAGACAAGCAAACTATGGTCCATCCATAGGACAGAGTACAACTCAGAGATTCAAAAAACACCTGGGTGAACGTCCAGGGAACCATGCCGAGAGCATCCATTTATACGAGGTTTTGCAAAAGACGAACCACAGTGATGGAGAAAAGTCAGCGGCTGCCGGGGCGGGAGAAGGGTGTACCCGAGAAAGGCGACCGGGGTGGGCGGGGCGGGCCCGTTCTGTGTGCTGATTGTGGGGGCAGGCACGCAAATGTACACATGTTAAAACTCAAACAACTGTACACCAAAAAAAACACGAGAGTTTATTTTATCTTTTGCAAATCTTTTTTAAAAATTAAATTGGCACCAAAAGAAAAAAAACAAAACACGCCACTGCACTCTCATAGAAGTGGTCGGTTAGCGTTCCGATGAGGGCTCCAAGACTGCTTGCCAGGGTATGGGGACAGTCCCTTCACAAGCGGTGCTGGGAAATGCGTGTCCACGTGTAAAACAACACAGCTGGCTTCTTACCTCACACCACATACAAACATCAACAGAAAATGATCGCAGACCTAAACGTGAGAGCCAGTACTGTAAAACTCTAAGAGGAGAAAATCTTCATGACCTTGGACTAGACAATGATTTCTTCGCCATCCCACAAAAAACAGAGGCAACGAAAGAAAAAATAGATGAATGAGACTCCATTAAAATCAAAGACTACTGTGCATCAAAGGACACTCTCAAGGGAGTGAAAAGGCAACCTTCACAGTGGAAGAAAATATGTGCAAAGCGTCTGCCTGGTAAGACATAAACATCCAGAATATAAAAAGAACTCTTATAACTCAACAACAAAAAAAGACCCAATTTAAAACATGGGCAAAGGACATAGAATAGACAGTTCTCCAAAGAAGACATACAAATAGCCAATAAGCCCACGAGAAGATACTCAACATCGCTGATCATTAGAGAAATGCAAATTAAAACTGTGAGATACCACTTCACACCCATGCAGAGGGTTAAAAAAAAAACACAAAAAAAACAGAAAATAAGTGTTATCCAGACGTGGAGAAACTAGGACACTGTGTGCTGCTGGCAGACAAGTTAAACGGAGCAGCACTGTGGGAAGCGGCTGGGGCCCCTCAGAGAAGCCAACACGGACACCCCGCAGGACCTGGCGACCCACCTCTAGGAGTACATGGCCACAAGGCGTGAGAGCAGGACCAGCACAGATCCGCACAGCCACGCGACGCGGTCCACACAGACGAGAGCAAGCGGCTGCACACAATGCACCACGCACGACGGAGGGTCATTCAGCCTTCGAAAGGAAGGGATGCCAACCCATGCTGCAGCACAGACGGACCTGGAGACCAGTACGCTCAATAAAATAAGGCAGACGTAAAGGGACAGATACTGTATGGTCCCACATGTGCGAATAACGGGAACACGAACAGTCCGATTCTGCAGACAGGAAGGAGAACAGAGGCGACCAGGGCCATGGAGGGAGTGGCGAGTGCGTGTTTGATGGGGACGAGGGTCAGTCCAGGAGACAGGAAGGCTCAGAGGATGGCGGTGGCTGCACAGCATCTGCACAGCATCGTGAATGTGCGGAGCGGCACTGAGCCACACACCTCAAGATAGTTAAAATGGTAAACTTTATGTTATGTATATTTTGCCACAATTAAAGAAAAAACTGTTTTAATGCTATTAGCAGAGAATGACTAATTAGGACTAGATACAGACTAGAAAGTAGAGAAGATAAAAACTTGCTAACAAAGAAACATTTTCAGAACTTCGTTTTTATCATACTTATCAGTGTGCAAATGACGTCAGCTGCCCAGCACTGGAGGGAACAGTGAGCTGTCCAAGGCAGGGCGGGGCCCCCCCAGAGGGAGGGAGCCCAGACCGTACTCGACGGGGGTGGAAGCTGTGCAGGCATCCACCCCCCACCCCGGCGCCCAGCATCTTCACAGTAACCAGCCTTCCGAGCCACACTGACCAGCCCCGATTCAGGGAACGACTACAAAGCGCGGCCTCCGGGGCGGAATCCCCGCCAGCTCGCACTCCACACTCCAGCCACCTCACATAGCACCCGAACTCCGCAGCAACCGCTGCTGGAGGGAGACAAGGCCAAGGACCCCGCGGCCAAGACTCAGTAGAACCTGTGGGCCGACTCCTTCCTAGCTCGAAATGGGTCCCCAGACAACCCCTGGAGAAAGGGCCACAGGCAAGACAAATGGGAGACGAGAAAGGGCCATGATGTCCCTGGCCACTCATCGAAAATGACAGCACTCTTATCACTTACCCTTGACCCAGAAATGCAAGGGACCAAGAGACACGGGTGAGCTGAAGAGGGGATGGTGGTTAAACACGGCCAGGAAAGCAGGAATGCGTGCTTGCCAAGGAAGAGGCGAGGAGAACGCAGAAGAGACCGGCAGCCCCTGGTGTCCCCGTGGGAGCAGTGAGGGCCCTGCCGCCCACGGGGAGGGCCTGGGGAGACGCGGACGGGCCTGGGCGTGGAGGGCCGGGGACAGCTGGGGTCAGGACGCTCGGCCGGGAAACGCGCAGCAAGCTCAGCACGGAGAACTCGGGCCAGGTGCCGCACACCAGACGGGAGAGCTGCGCCTGGACGCGAGGGACAAGAACGCCGTCCCCCTGCCTTCGGAGGACATGGGGGACGAGTGAGGGGGGAAAAGCAGTGGAGAAGAGCAGGGGAAACTCAGATTTAAAAACCTCGGTGCTGGAGGCCCAACAAATAGAAACATCTCTAGGATGTGGTTCCAGAGTGGAGCGGTGAGCACGTCTGCTTCACACGCAGAAGGTCCGGGGTTCGCGCCCCAGCAGAGCCACAGTCCATAGTCTACGGCCAAGCCACCCTGAACGAGTCCGATCCCTTCCGATCTCGGAAGCTAAGCAGGGTCGGGCCTGGTTAGTACTTGGATGGGAGACCATCTAGGAAGACCAGGTGCTGGGGGCATTAATAATAATAATAAGAAACCTCAGAACATTCTCAGAGGAGCTATTTACTCCTACTCCAGCTGAGACCTGGCAACCACTTGGACGCCTACACAGGGTGGGGCCGCCACCTGTGCCAGAGTCACCAGGGTCTCCAAGGCTGTCTTCAGATGCTTTTTAGCCATAAAAGCTGCAATGATGAATTCGCTGACATTGACATACTGCATATTTCTAAAATATAAGTTTTGTGTTCTAGATTAAGGCTTTGAATCAAAGAGCTGCAAGCGAACACCAACAGTTCCCTCTAAAACCACGAACACAGTTCTGACCCACGGTGCTGAGCTCACAGGGGCCAGCTGCCTCACCGAGGTTCCTGCACTTTCGGTGGGGCTCTGCAGGGGCCACAAAAGTCCCACTTCAACTCAAAGCTGCAGAAAGGCAGGAAGTCACCCTGAAAGCCCTGTCCTCACCAAAAACTGAGTCCTGCCCCTCCAACGACAACTGTGTCATGTTTTCAAAACGACTCATACCAAAGTTATTTCACAGAAAATACAGTGAAGTTTAGATGCATCATCTTCATGATGGAGCCAAGACCCAAGCCCAGGTCTGATCCCAAAGCCTGGGTTCCTTACCAGTGCAGACTGAGCCCAATTAATTTAGAGGTTAGTAAGATATGAGGAAATATTTTTTAAAAAGCTTTCTTGGGCATAAACATACAAAAATAAGAAAAATGTTAGTATGAGGTCAGTTGTTTCAATTCAGAACCAGCTTTCCACATCTTCTTCAAGATCGCAAATATTTTCCTCTTGTGGACAAAAACAGGGTGCAGAAAGTGACCTCATAGAGGTCAGATCGTCAATCCCCACCTGGGCAGGTCGAGATGGGTGGTCAGGCCCAGGCCTGTCACTTCTTCAGGTAAAGGCTTCTCTCGCCTTCAGGAAGCCTGTCCACTGTTTCTGTGCAGCCAAGCTATCACCCCTTTGAAATGCCCCCTCCACGCCCCTCCTTCTAAAGTGAGACCACCCGCAAGACCCCTCCTTCTCTAGCGTGAGAGCCACAATCCTAAGGGTCCAGTAACCCCATCCCCACCCTGCTTCCTCCCATCTCCATGTGACAGTACTTACGTCCCTTCCTTAATTCCAAATGCAAAAAAAATGACAGAAAACTGTCATTTCTGGGAAGCATTTTTCTCTGTCTGGAAATCTTGTTTTCAGTCGTATCCTCTGCTTAGCTCAAATTATTATAAAAATTTTCTACAGGTTTGGCTGTTCTTACATCAGCACTGTAATAATAAGACCACTAGAAACACAGTGGAGATCGCATGTCAGTGGCCCACACCATTTCTTTGAGCCTCACAGTGTTTCAATATTTTTAATTAGTTGCCAACTTTTTCAAATTTTACAAGGTTCACATTAAAAAATGTTCGGATTTCCAGCTTCTCTTGAAAAATGTCAGAAGAGGCAAGTCCTGGAGGTGGCCCTCCTAGTCCTGCCTTTCCCCAAGAATCTGTGTCCCCGCCTGAGGGGGATCAGAGGTGCACCAGCTCTCCACCCAGCCAGGCTGCACCCAGCACCTTCGGGTGCAGCCCCCCACACAGAGGAATCTGTCTGGCGGCTCTGAAGATATCTGAGCAGCCTGCCCTTCCAGCTCAGGCATGAAACGGCTTATTGTTTTAAGGCCTAGGCTTGACAAGTTTTATGTGTTCTAAATTCACGGACACAGTTACATGTTTGCGCACATACATACAAATTCCTCCCTGTCCAGTATCTTCCCACAATTTTTAAGGTATACCCTATGAAGAAATAATTTCTGAACCAGCACTCTACTTATCTTGTTATATTCGGCGTTAACTTAATCCGTTTCAATTTTACCCGTAGTAAGACTGTGTTCTGTACTGTTGGTAGGAATGTCAGTCGCTGGAGCTACTACGCAAAACAGTATGGAGATTCCTCAAAAGACCAAAGATAAAACTGCCATGTGACCCTGCAACTCACTTCTGGGCATTTATTTACCCAAAGAAAATGAAATGAGGATCTCTGAGACAGCCGTACCCCATGTTCACTGCAGCATGATTCACAAAAGCCCGCAATACAGAAGCCATGTAAATCAACGGCTGAGTGGATAGCAATATGGTATATACATGCTGTGGGAGTTCAAAAAGGAAAATCTGCCATTTGTGACCATGTGGATGAACCTGGAGGACACTATGCTAAGTGAAATGAGGCAGACACAGGACAAATACATGACTCCACTCACATAAGGAATCTGAAATAGTCAGAGAAACAGTGGAATGGTGGCTGCGGGTGGCGTTAGTCAAACGGTAGTTTCGGTTGTGCGGGCTGAGTGTGCCCTTGAGGCCTGCAGCACAGCGCCGGGACACTCCGAAGCTTGCGGAGAGGGCAGCTCTGACCGTGTTTTTATCACAAAATAATAAGAGGGTGGGAGGAAACTTCTGGAGGTGATGGACATGATTACGGCCTACACTGTAATGGCTTCCCGTGCACGCTTATCTCCGAACTCAACGTGTATACATCAATTAAGTGCAGCTTTTTATGTGCAAAAAAAAGACT
>NW_011889020.1:910247-912055 GCF_000151845.1 Pteropus vampyrus
CGGGCGCGCGCTTCCTAGTGACGCAGGCAGCGGGGGCGCGCACGCACGGGCGGGGGCGGGCCCGGAAACTTATTTGGCGCTCGGCGAGGAGGTAGGCGGTGCTGAGAAATAAGGCCCGGCGGGGCCTGGCACGCGTGCGCATAGGCGCAGGCCCGGCCGGGGAGCAAACGCGGCGGCGCCTTCGGGGGGCTGCTGGTCTCGCGGCCCCGCCCTCCTCGCCGGCGTATCTGGCGGGCGCCCAAACACCTGCCGGGGCGGGACCGACCCCTCAGTGGATACGAGCGGGAAGAGGATGCGTGGGGAGACTTGTTTAAGGATGGGGGAAATGTGTGTGAACAGTAAGGGACAAAAACCAGATGCAGGTCCGCTTGTCATCTCAAGCTTGTCAAAGGTGGCGACCCAGAGACGCCGGGAGAGACTGCTCCGAAGAAGCAGCTTGCCCCTGCGGCCTTCCGCTCGTCGCATCCGAATCCTGCAACGATCACGTTTACTCTCTCACAGTAAGCCCTAAAAAGGGCTTCGACGTTCTTATTTCTGAATCTGCGCAGTGCCGTGCGGTGTTCTTGTGTTGACCCCAGCCGCGCCGTCAGTGCTGTAGCCACTGTTCAGTTATCACTAAGCCATAAAAGACACCCAGATGTACAGTTAGGGAGGCGCCGAGAAGCTCGTTCCTTCTCTCTCTCTCTGTCCCCATCCCTTCCTTCTCTAATTTTGGGTAAAGGACTGGAATATAAAGCCCTTGGGTTTTCCAGAATGTAAGAAGATAGGCGTCACTCAGCTTTTATAGAGCTCCTTTGACTTAGGAGCCAGGTACAACTAGGCCTTGCTGTTTGACTGGGAGGTCCAGTGAGGGCCCCAGGGGGTGGTTAATGGGATTCCTCTGCCCTGCCCAGAGCCGGGCAGTTGTGAAACGACCTGCTCTTGGCTGGAGGACTTATGGAGGGAGCTCTGGGCAGCGTGGTGTCCGCAGTGCCCAGAGGGTGGTTGATGCCGGTGGTTCTCAGGATGGGGTGGCACACCTGTGCTCTCCTGATCTGTTCAGCAGCATCACCCTCACTGCTGGCAGCTGCCAGAAAACTTGAGCACGGAGGACAAGCGACCTGATCCCTGAGTGCTCCCACTCAGGCACAGAGCAGGCAGGGAACAGATGCTTGTATCCAGCCAAGCAGCGGACCCGTGTTCACAAGTAGGAAGACAATTTAAAGCCATTCTGGGATATTTCAAGCAAACTTCATTTTAGTGGTTACAATTAGGAGAGGCACACTTCCATTCTCTCTTCGGTAATGTAGAGTGTACTCAAGCCAGGGATGGAAAAAGGCTTTTGAAAGATAAGCTGTCGAGCCTGTCAGTGCTGCCTGCTTTTTTATCACCCAGTAAATACAAAAGCAGGTGTGTGCAGTCTGTGTCTGTGTCTGTCGTTTATCTGGACTTAAATGCCCATGAAGTAGCGGAGAAGCCCCAGAGGCACTGGCATCGGGAACCAGGTTAGCATGGCACTGGAGAGCGCTGCCAGTGAACTGTGCCTGCTGCTCTCTGGTCAGGGTCTGTGGGCCTGGGCCCCCATCCGAGTTTCTGCTGCTGCAGGACTCCGGGCCTGGCATTTGAACCTGAGCTCTCACCTCTTCTGTCTCCAAAAGAGCGAGGCTACAGCGCTGGGCTCCACCTGGGTAACGGGATGGAGTAGTTCCTACTGGGCACGGAGTCCTACCGAGGAGGATCCATGGGAAGTGCCCAGCCCACCCTGGGTCCCAAGGGGAGGGAACTTTTACTCTTGGTTCATTATACAGGAGAGGAACACAGTGTTGTGC
>NW_011889020.1:912105-916900 GCF_000151845.1 Pteropus vampyrus
GAGAAGCTCGTTCCTTCTCTCTCTCTCTGTCCCCATCCCTTCCTTCTCTAATTTTGGGTAAAGGACTGGAATATAAAGCCCTTGGGTTTTCCAGAATGTAAGAAGATAGGCGTCACTCAGCTTTTATAGAGCTCCTTTGACTTAGGAGCCAGGTACAACTAGGCCTTGCTGTTTGACTGGGAGGTCCAGTGAGGGCCCCAGGGGGTGGTTAATGGGATTCCTCTGCCCTGCCCAGAGCCCGGCAGTTGTGAAACGACCTGCTCTTGGCTGGAGGACTTATGGAGGGAGCTCTGGGCAGCGTGGTGTCCGCAGTGCCCAGAGGGTGGTTGATGCCGGTGGTTCTCAGGATGGGGTGGCACACCTGTGCTCTCCTGATCTGTTCAGCAGCATCACCCTCACTGCTGGCAGCTGCCAGAAAACTTGAGCACGGAGGACAAGCGACCTGATCCCTGAGTGCTCCCACTCAGGCACAGAGCAGGCAGGGAACAGATGCTTGTATCCAGCCAAGCAGCGGACCCGTGTTCACAAGTAGGAAGACAATTTAAAGCCATTCTGGGATATTTCAAGCAAACTTCATTTTAGTGGTTACAATTAGGAGAGGCACACTTCCATTCTCTCTTCGGTAATGTAGAGTGTACTCAAGCCAGGGATGGAAAAAGGCTTTTGAAAGATAAGCTGTCGAGCCTGTCAGTGCTGCCTGCTTTTTTATCACCCAGTAAATACAAAAGCAGGTGTGTGCAGTCTGTGTCTGTGTCTGTCGTTTATCTGGACTTAAATGCCCATGAAGTAGCAGAAGCCCCAGAGGCACTGGCATCGGGAACCAGGTTAGCATGGCACTGGAGAGCGCTGCCAGTGAACTGTGCCTGCTGCTCTCTGGTCAGGGTCTGTGGGCCTGGGCCCCCATCCGAGTTTCTGCTGCTGCAGGACTCCGGGCCTGGCATTTGAACCTGAGCTCTCACCTCTTCTGTCTCCAAAAGAGCGAGGCTACAGCGCTGGGCTCCACCTGGGTAACGGGATGGAGTAGTTCCTACTGGGCACGGAGTCCTACCGAGGAGGATCCATGGGAAGTGCCCAGCCCACCCTGGGTCCCAAGGGGAGGGAACTTTTACTCTTGGTTCATTATACAGGAGAGGAACACAGTGTTGTGCAAATCACTGACTTCACACCCTCTCCTGGGGACACCTGCACCTCCAGCTTTGGACCAGACAGGAAGCAGGACAAAGGCCGGCCCAGCTCGCCCAGCAACCTGGCCCTCTCCTCCACAGCGCAGGCTAAAGATGCGTCCATCACTTGACAGACTGGGCGGCTGATGTCAGAGCATGGAGACCTTATTGGTGTGGCTTCAGGTTCACATTGCAGCCAAATTTTAAGAAGCCGCCCCTCGTCAAGCTTCGGTTTGGAGTCAAGGAGCTGTTAAAGCATGCTTTCCTTTCCCAGCCTCAGATCTCCGTGAAGGCAGATGTCTTCATATACTTTATTCTCATCTTCTTTTTTAATTTCATTGTTTTGTAATGAGTATATCATTTTTAAATGAATTACTGTTTTTTAAACTTCTGAGTTTTAATTCCGGGGTAACTGTTGATCCACATAACCCACATAAACAAAGCTCTTTGGGGGTCTTCCATAAATGTTCTAATATCGTAAGGGGTCCCTGAAACCAAAAAGTTGGAGATTGTTTTTCAAAAGTCCTGGTACACCCATAACATAGATGACTATGCAGCCACTGAGTGACACTTTTGAAGACCCGGGAAAGGGAGGCCATCTCTGTTCTCCGCCCATTGCTGGGATGGGCCCTCTGGGGGAGGAGCTTTGGTGGGTCAAGACTTCTGTCCTTTGCAGTAATGCAGTGAGCACGCATTACATTTGTAACCAGAAAAAAAGTGAACGTCATGAATTAATGCCAACCCTGTTTTCTTCAGTAGACATGGAAAATTGAAAACATTTTAAAGGGCCTTGGAAAACCATACACTACTGTTCACACATAACTTTTAGTTGAATAGCATTCAGGCCTCCAACCCCATCTCCCCAGAAGGCCCTATGCACTCACCAAACCCATGGTGAGTACACGAATGAACGCGTGTGCTTCGGGATTATTGATTATATATCTACTACTGCTGTCTCGGTTGAATCGTGTTCCCCAAAGGCACATTCCATCCAGCCCCCCAGGACCTCAGAGTGCGGCCTTATTTGGAAATAGGGTCCTCGCAGATGTGATTACTGTAGTTCCCATGAAGTCATGGTGAGGGTGGCCCCTGATGTAGTGACCGGTGTCCCACAGAGACTGACACACGGAGGAGACAGCCATGTGGCCACAGAGGCAGCGGCATGATGTGTCTACAAGCCGAGGGACACCAGTGTCCAGTTGAACACGGTCCGGTTCCCACTGCCAGGGAGGGTCCGGCTGCGTGGAGAGTGAAGCTTATTATCACAGTGCCAACCAGCAGGGGGCGAAGTCCACCCCTTCCATCCCCCGACCTGGCATAGGAGTCACCAAGGGAAGTGCAAGGCGGCCAAACCTCTGGTGGGACATGCTGCACTCACGCAAACGAACGAAGTCCGCTTCGGCAGCAGTGGGCTCTGTCCCCATGCCACGGGGGCCTGCGGAAGGACCCTCCTTCCCCCAGGAGTCTGAAGCACTGAAAACGGGGGGGGGGGGGTGAGGGGCGGGGCGAGGGGCGGGCAAGGGTTCAAGCTGTCACTGAGCTTGCAACAGGAAAAGCTATTCCTTATCTCTCGGAAAGAAGGTTCTGGGCCCAAAGCCCATTCATAAGACGGCCTTTCCCAACAGTGAAGTGAAGCTGGGAGAGGCCAGGGTGCCTCTCCTCTGCAGGTTCAGAGGGGCGTGCCCTGTGACACCTTGACCTTGGACTCCGGCCTCCAGAGCTGCGGAGAATAAGTTTCTGTTGTTTTAAGCCCCCAGTTTGAGGTGCCTGCCATAGCAGCCCTAGAGAGTGAGCATAACTGCTCAACAGCAAAATTGTTTTCCTTCAGCAGAGAAACAGTCGTGATTTGCGTGACTTGTTTCTGCCCTCAGGCCCACGCAGCAGCATCTGAGACGCCCTGACAAGAAGACGTGCCAGAATCCTGTTTGGGGACAGGCACCTGTCCACATCACATCACACCTTCTGGACAGCCTGCTGTGGGGGGTGGGGCACTGAGCCATGGGGCGTGTCCCTGGGATCTAGGACACCCACATCCCAGCAAGCCCCACCGCCCCGAGGCTGCAGTGAGGAGGGTGAACTCAGCCCTCAGGCCCTGGTCCTTCCTCCCACAGCAGCAACCTGGGCCTTGGGGGAGAATGGACGGCCAGCCCGCACACGGCCCTGCCATCTCCTGGAGCTCCAAAGAAGAAAGTGAGCTTGCATGTCATTTATGCGCTCATCTCTCCAAATTGCCATTGTCACTAGAACTAATCCTAGTTGTGCTGGTATAACCAGCCGGTAGCCGGCACTCTCTGGCCGGCGGTGGCCCCCCAGCCCATCCCCACCCACAGGAGCAGGGCACACGCTGGGACAGTGCAACCATTTCTTAAACACACAGTTTTTTTCTTTAATCGTTCAGTTAAGTTCACTTTCACTACGTGATGAGATGGGTGCATATTACATAGGCTTTCGCTATGAGAGCTGTCGCAGCTAAGAGAAATCCAGCCCTCAGGCGCTTTCCATGGCCCTTGCTGAGTCCTACAGAAGCTCCTTGTGGGTTCCACTCCCGACTTGTCACCCCCTCCGGAGGCTGTCTCCGTGGGGACAGGGAGCGGGGGCATGGGGCCCTACGTCCCCCTAAGCCCACTGCAGGCAAATCAGTGTCCACCGTGCCCCCTGGCTTGTCCCCCACAGGTTTCTGCAGAATGCATGCCGGGGCTGTGAGGGCTGCAGCCACCTGGTTTCTGAGGTGCTGGCTCTGGGTCCTGCAGAAACTCGTGGTTTGTCCCTGCCTGCTTCCCACCAAGAGGATGGTCAGCAGAGCCCCTCCCCCCAGTACCCAGTCGTGGGTGAGGACTGCCACGGAGAAAGGGAGGATACAGCAGTGGCACAAAAAACAGACAACCCCCACGTCCAGGCAGGTGGCAGTCCTCAAAGGCCGCAGTGAGGGATCTGGAGACCCCCGGGCTGAGGGAGGGGAGGGAGCCCGGTCCAGCAGGGGCTTGGCCGGAGAGGCCTGGAGCCAGGCCTCCAATCTGCAGGCTGGCCAGAGGGGGCCACGGGCAAAAAATGCCAAGGATAGACCAGGTGGGGAGGTGGCTTGGGAACTCTGTCCCCTGCTGTCTGTTAGGGGCTCCCTGAGGGGAACCTGCCACTCACTCAGACCTGGCCACATTGGGCCAGAGGTGAGCCTCAAAACCCAATGGCCAGGAACATCGTGAGAGAACACCGGAAGGGGCCAAGACTCCAAAGAACTCTAAGGACAGGTCTGCAAAGCTCAGGGGAGGAGAGGAAGGATGGAAGGAGCTGGGCTTTCTCCACACAGGTGCTCAGCCGGAGGCTCCAGGAAGGAAGGGCCAGCAGGGGATGTCACGCTACCCACAGCCCTCGAAGCTCGGCAGTCAGTTCTTGGGTCCTGGGAGGAGAATGCTCACTCCCCTGAAGACTCGGGCCAAGCACATCCCACACTGGCCACAGGCAATGGCCGCAGGTTCCTAGGCCAGCCCAGGGGCCCCGCTGCAGTCAGGTGGTCTCAGACCACACCAAAGGGTACTGCAGCCTCCACCCGCCCGTTCCACAAAGCGCCACTGCACACCGGACAGGGTGACCCGGCCCCACACTGCCCAGAGGTCCCTCTCTATCCAACTTTCTTC
>NW_011889020.1:916950-917446 GCF_000151845.1 Pteropus vampyrus
TTAAAGGGCCTTGGAAAACCATACACTACTGTTCACACATAACTTTTAGTTGAATAGCATTCAGGCCTCCAACCCCATCTCCCCAGAAGGCCCTATGCACTCACCAAACCCATGGTGAGTACACGAATGAACGCGTGTGCTTCGGGATTATTGATTATATATCTACTACTGCTGTCTCGGTTGAATCGTGTTCCCCAAAGGCACATTCCATCCAGCCCCCCAGGACCTCAGAGTGCGGCCTTATTTGGAAATAGGGTCCTCGCAGATGTGATTACTGTAGTTCCCATGAAGTCATGGTGAGGGTGGCCCCTGATGTAGTGACCGGTGTCCCACAGAGACTGACACACGGAGGAGACAGCCATGTGGCCACAGAGGCAGCGGCATGATGTGTCTACAAGCCGAGGGACACCAGTGTCCAGTTGAACACGGTCCGGTTCCCACTGCCAGGGAGGGTCCGGCTGCGTGGAGAGTGAAGCTTATTATCACAGTGCCAACC